>NC_044496.1:1600000-1675000 GCF_902362185.1 Chanos chanos | reverse complement strand
ATTTGTTTACTGCTCCTACACTCACTTTATTAGCTGTGCCCAGTGCTTCGTTCAGCCGTGCGTCGTTGGATTATGTAATCCTTATTTTAGTGTCCTTTCATTTCAAGTGTGAGACCGACACGTCCACACGTAAACTCTCCTCTGCTCTTTTCTATTTTCCTCCCCCCTTTTTACGTCCGTCGGTTCGGTTCTTTTCCTTTACGCTGTAGCTTTTATCTCGGCCTTTTTCACGGCACAGCTGCTGAGGGGTTTTTTTGTTTTGTGCTGCAGTGGTGTCTCCAGTGTAGGGACCCCCAGCGTTGCTCAATGCAAACACAGCTCAGTTTTGTTTGTGTGTTTACTACTTCACTTGACCTTGAAGACAAAGTCGAGCATGACCCCCACAGGTCACCTCCGCGGTCTCTTTCACGTCGCGTGAACGGGCGGGCTGGCTGACTGACTTGCGGCTCTGACGTCAGTCTGCTGGTTTGGCCGCGTAGCGTACGCGCATCACTGACGTCACACACACTCCTTGTGGCACGTGCTCTCCACGAGAGTAAAGAGGCACCCTTTGAGACTGAGCATTTCACCCTTTGAGAGTGAGGATTTTAAGACGTCACACTGTGATTTTCCATATGAGTATGTGGCGCTTCGTTCTCCCAGCGAGCGGACAGATGGCCAATTTGCTGCGCACTTGGAGATATTCGGAGGTGTGCGTGGAGGGGGGCGGGGGGCGGGGGGGTAAATGTTGATGAGCTGGGGGGAGACTCGGAGAGAAGTGCGGCGGAAGCCCGTAACGGTGACATAACGGCAGGCTGCGTCTCCGGCCTCTTTAAATAACCCTAGTCAGAGCCCCAGGGTCAGCAGCTGTCACGTCCCGTTTGACATTGTGAAATATCAAGGTTCCCAGAGTCAGGGAGAACATGCTTCCTGCACCAGTTGTCAGGCCCGATTTGCATTTCCTCCGCTGACATTTCACCCTCCTGTCCCTAGACCCCGCCCACCGGCAGCCAGCGGGGCGAGCAGTGCCAACAGAAATCTCTCTCTGAGCTCTGTGAAGGGGGCCCTGGGCCCTGAGACCCCCCCACACTGCTACTGTCCTCCACACCCGCTCAGTTTTCTCCCCCCTGTACTTTACTGTGGTACTGATGGAAACCACTTTAACCTCCACAGAGAGTCCACTTTTCTAAAGACTCTACTGTTTATGTCACACAGAGATGTTCTGCATGGAGAGTCTACTCTAGAGAATGGATCTGAATGAAGTGACTTTTATTTTGTAGAGGAGAACATCTTCTGAACAAAACCCAAATTTGGATAAATTATTGATATATGCTCTTTTGAGTTTTCACATGGGTGGAATAATCATGAGGTATAAAAGCAGAATCAAGACACAAAGGGAACCGAATCTAAATGTATTTATAAGAAAAGAAAGAAAAACAGCATCTTCATTAGCATTTTGTTGTTCAGGTTTTTGTGGTTTGAAAAACTCCCACGTTAGACACGCTGACCAGAAGGTCTAACAGTGTTTATTTTGTTTTGGGGTTTTTTTAGTTTGTGTTTTAAAGGGAACAGAACAATGCCAGACCATTATTTCGCCCCCTCCCCAGCTGAGGTAATCAGGGGGCCAAACGATCAAGTAAATGAAGATTACGATCCTTCATCCCTCACAGATCTGCATCCATCCAGCTCACTCACAGACCTCTCATCCATCCAGTTCACTCACAGACCTCTCATCCGTCCAGTTCACTCACAGACCTCTCATCCGTCCAGCTCACTCACAGACCTCTCATCCATCATCCACCCAGCTCACTTATAGACCTCTCATCCATCCAGTTCACTCACAGACCTCTCATCCATCCAGCTCACTCACAGACCTCTCATCCATCATCCACCCAGCTCACTCACAGACCTCTCATCCATCCAGCTCACTCACAGACCTCTCATCCAATCAGCTCACTCACAGACCTCTCATCAAATCAGCTCACTCACAGCACTGTCATCCAGCTGCTCCCTCACGCTCTTTTTTTAATGTGCCAGTTTTATTTGCAAATATCTCATGGTAATTAATCCAATCAACTGAATTCCAGGGAGCCTGGACGCGTCAGTGGGCAGAGAGCCTGCTGATGAGGATGGCGTCGAGCACAGAGGCAGATGCAATTTTGTCTCCAAAAATAAATAAATAAATAAATTAAAAGTTTACCAAGAAGACAGCTCTACAGATTGCGTACAGTTCTTTGTCCAGACGGAGACTACGGAGTCGGTGGTCCAGACCGTTTCTGAAGCTGTCAGGAAGGAATGAGACAGGAACTACCTTCGTTTTCTTGCAAGAAAGAAGAAGACTGATTATAAGACAGACTCGTTAGAGAAGGTGTCCATGTACCTCCGTCTGTACATGGATACTCATGTTTTTATCCTTTATGTCTAGAGTCTGGTTGGTTGTATCTCCTGCAGGTCTGGGTTAAGCTGGGGACTGCTAACAACCTGAAAACAATCTAAAGCACGAGAGACTTATTCCTTCTGATGGAAAAAAAATCCATGTTTGGGGTGATCCACTGTACTGAATAGATTACATTATTGTCTGTGGTCATGCTGTTGCTTCTGTATGCCTTATATGGTCTTCCTTGTCATGCAGTGAAGCTTTTTAAGGCAGAAGGAAAATATCATCCCAGATACTGAGGGAGGGGGTGAGGCTGGAGTGATTCTGCAATGCCAAATAAACAGACACCTCAAAAAATAAATAAAACTCTCACATTTTATGGCTTAAAAACTTCTTTTATCTGAAAGTAGACTGGTGCCAGCGGTGATTATGTATTTATATGTATGGTAGCACTGGTTTTTTATATGTATGGTAGCACTGGTTTTTTATATGTATGGTAGCACTGGTTTTTTATATGTATGGTAGCACAGGTTTTTTATATGTATGGTAGCATTGGGTTTTTTATATGTATGGTGGCACTGGTTGCCTGTGCGTTGGAGAATGTGTATGGAAAGCCCATGTGGTAAGTATATAATTTGCAGTGACAGTATGCTGCACACTGCAACACTGCATCTTTAAACAGGACTCAGCAGACAGGAAGACCACGTACTACACACAGGGCTTTAAATGTGTCTGTCTCTGTGTGAACTCTGTGTCTGCATTCATCCAGTGTTTTTATTTCTTTGGCGTTCAGACAGGGCCGGGGAGAACGTGGAATAAAGGGAAAGACAGATCCGTGTCGTGATTTAACACACATACACACACACACACGCAGTGACTCACTGTATAGCTCTGGACCCATATATCTCCACTCGTCTCTGCCGTTGTGCCAGGGGCTCTCTCGGCGTGTCTGAGCATGCTCCGTTTCGGTGGTCTCGCTCAGATGTCTCAGGGAGGGAGAGGAGAGGAGAGGAGAGGAGAAGGGAGGGAGAGGAGAAGAGGCCCTGATTCCAACGATGAAGATGAGAGCAGATAACCAGCTCCGGGCTGGACACCAGCGCTCGCAGACATATTTGGGCTGATGAATGTGTTCGGAAGTTTACGTCAGAGGCATCGTGATCCATGCTCACAGGCTGCTACACTCTGCAGACATTCCCCGTGCAAACGCAGACGAAGGCTACTCGGCTCAGCCCAGCTCTGGCATCTCCAGCGGTCCAGCTCCTGCTCTGTGGCCAGGACCATATGGGCGTGGTGATGTAACTGCTGTAGTGTAGTGGACAGGACTGGCTGGAGGCTCCTCTGAACACGCTGACGTTCATTAAAAGTGATTGACTCTGGCAATTTGGAAACAAAAAAAAAAAAACAAATAGTTTGAGAGCAGACATGTTGTGTTGTCTATGTTATTTCATGACAAGAGTCCTTTACAAACAGAAACATGGCTCATGTCAGTTTTGACTCTGTTAATGAGCTGATCTTTGAGGGTTTGGAGAGGCCCTGTTGTCCAGTGAAGCATCTGTCTAACAAGTTACCCAACACCCCGTCTGTCTAAAGATTACCCAACACCCGGTCGGTCTAAATGTTACCCAACACCCGGTCTGTCTAACGGGTTACCCAACACCCGGTCTGTCTAACGGGTTACCCAACACCCGGTCTGTCTAACGGGTTACCCAACACCTGGTCTGTCTAATGGGTTACCCAACACCCCATCTGTCTAAAGGTTACCCAACACCCGGTCTGGCTAATGGGTTACCCAACACCCGGTCTGTCTAAATGTTACCCAACACCCAGTCTGTCTAACGGGTTACCCAACACCCGGTCTGTCTAATGGGTTACCCAACACCCGGTCTGTCTAAATGTTACCCAACACCCGGTCTGTCTAATGGGTTACCCAACACCCGGTCTGTCTAATGGGTTACCCAACACCCGGTCTGTCTAACGGGTTACCCAACACCCGGTCTGTCTAAATGTTACCCAACACCCGGTCTGTCTAATGGGTTACTCAACACCCGGTCTGTCTAAATGTTACCCAACACCCAGTCTGTCTAAATGTTACCCAACACCCGGTCTGTCTAACGGGTTACCCAACACCCGGTCTGTCTAATGGGTTACCCAACACCCGGTCTGTCTAAATGTTACCCAACTCCCAGTCTGTCTAATGGCTTACCCAACACCCGGTCTGTCTAATGGGTTACTCAACACCCGGTCTGTCAGGGCTAGATCTCTATTCCTCTCTCACTGTGGTCTTCCATGTGAGAAAAAAAAAGAAACACAAAAAAGAAAAAAAACCACTTCTGTACATGTTCATAGGTTTGGTCAGTCTGTTCCCAGACATGAGTTCTAGATATCGGTCTTCATATTTCCATGTTTCTCTACATGTATTATCTGACAGCATTGTTTATGAATGACAAGTTGTTATGCTATGTGAGAATTGTGAGGATGTGTGTTGTGTGTGTGTGTGTTGTGTGTGCTGTGCATGTGAACGCGCGGGTCTTCCGTGGCCCTGACAGAGCCCTGCGCTGGCTGTCTGGTGAAAATGACAGGCCGCTCACAGGCTCTGCTGACAGGGATTACTCACCGTTCCACAACAACAGAGATGGACGACTGTACTGCAGTCTCTGACTCACGCTTCCCTCTCTTCCTCTGTTTCTCTCTCTTTCTCTCTCTCACACTGAACCACAAACGACACCCCCCTCGTCTGCTCTTCCGCGCCCCCTCCCTGTGGTCGCGGGATCGGAGAAAACCGGGTGCCGACAGAGAGAGAAAGTCACAGGAGAAAGCATGTGTTTTTCACGTGAGAATTTGACGGAGAGAGATGTGACAAATTGGTTCCGAAGGCTGTCAATCACCCTCGGTCTTGACAGCTCAGTTGGCGCCGCGGTGTTGAAACAGAACCGCGGGGTGTGAGGAGGCAGCGCGAGACTCCAGGCCTTTGCCGTATTTCATCAAACCTTCCTTCAGATGATATGATAGACAACAATGACACAGCGTTGACCTTGTCAAAACCCTCACCCCTTTTCTGTTTTCTTTTCCTTCAGTAAAACACCCCCCCCCCCCCCCCCTCGCTCTGTTGTGAATTGGGGTCACACTGTAGACGATTCCTGTGTTCATCTGAATCCTCATTACACAGGACTTGTCAGGTTGGTTCGATGCGTCTCTGCTTTTGCACACGTGCCGTTTCGTACGATCGTAGGATGTGTCAACAGAGGGTTAGCATGTTTTATGATTGGTGCACAGGCGATTCTCTTGATGTACGTTTTTTTTTTTTTTTAAATCACGTGTGTGAGCATGACTCCTTCATAGTGGCCCCAACTCAAACCAACACTAACACCTACAGGCAGACTGTCACATAAATCCAGGAGCCTGCCTACCAGCCCGCCGTCCGCCAGCAGCCCATCACTCCGCTGTTTGGCCCTGACGTGAAAACCCAGCCAGGCACTGGTGGTTTATAACGCTAAGGAAAAGGAGATCCAGTGTAAAGGCATTAGACTTCTCCTCATACCCTCAAATATGGTATTTAAAAAAATCACACGTCTGAACCAGCTGGGCCGCTTAAAACGGCGAAGCAGACGCAGTAAAAACGCGTTGCTTTGACTCATCCCCCTGTCTGTCATTTCCACTGACACAGGAGAAAAGAGAGGAAATAAAAAGGGAGCCAGATCTGAAACGTTATGTGACGTGCACTGGCTGACAGTCATAATGTCTGTGATGGATGGGATGGAAGGTCAAGTATGAGTGATCTAATGGAGCATCAGGTTAGAGCTGTCAATCACAGTCTACTGGAATCAACAAACCCCTCCCCTCGCATGGTTCTGTAGATGGAGAAACAGAAGATGGATGGAGAGAAAACGTCACATTGTTTCTTTTCAATTGATATGTTTGAATGGTTGATCCAAGCGCTTACCAGGGACATGGTGTTGAATAAAGCTTTGTAATGTGTCGTGTAGCAGGACGACAGACTGCTTAACTTGCTTTTCGTAATATCAAATAAAAATGATTCAAAAACTGAAATGGAGATCACACAAGAACTCTGAGAAGCCCATTGGCCAGGCACGGTTTTCCACAAAAAAAAAGCCCCTCTGCTTTGTGCATTATGCTTTTACACAAAGAACACTTGAAAATGGCCCTAAACTTTGTGAAGCAATGAAGGGTCCACTCTAAGCCCTTTTTAAAGTAAAGCTTTAATGTGAGTGACTGTGACTGAAGTGGTGAACTGGACAAAACGTGTCCCAAATCTGCACGCAGACAGAGGCGTTTTGGGTCAAAGCATTAGGTAGAGAAGCCTTGCGCTTCTCTTCTTTAAAAATCAAGCCTCTTTGTGCCCCCCTCAGTCCCTCACGCTCCAGGCAAAAACTACTGACTTTTCATCATTTGCTTCTTTTCTGTTTCCACCCTGAGAACCACAGACCACTGACACACAGCCCAGGCTCCGGACACTTTGTGAATGGCGTGAGTCTGGACGTTAAGGGTAATCTTTTGGTCTGACATGTTAAAGTGCAGAGGCCATTTGCTGAACTGTGAGGAAATGAGGAGTCGTGACTCACTAAAGGACATCTCACAGGCACACGGAGGAGCCCTCATTTATCCTGTTTCTCACAGAGCTGCCTCTGTGTGTGTGTGTGTGTGTGTGTGTGTGTGTGTGTGTGTGTGTGTGTGTGTGCGTGTGTGTGTGTGTGTTGAGCTGAGCAGAGTAGACTAGACGTGGCTCTGTGTGCCACTGTGTGTGTTTTTATTTGTGTGCAGACTTACGTAAGATGGGGAAGAACGTTTAAGAAGACTAAACCAACAACTGAGAGACACAGTAAGACAAGGTAAAGCCAGATTTCAGGACTGAATGCAGCTGTAACAGCTCTAATGAATACTCTGGCAAATTAAAGGTTTGTCTTTGTTCTTTCTCTATAGAAGTGTCCAGAAAAAGAGCAGAGCGCCCTGTATATATACGGCAGACTCACAGCGCCCTGTATATATACAGCAGACTCACAGCGCCCTGTATATATACGGCAGACTCACAGCGTCCTGTATATATACGGCAGACTCACAGCGCCCTGTATATATACGGCAGACTCACAGCACCCTGTATAGATACGGCAGACTCACAGCGCCCTATATATATACGGCAGACTCACAGCCCCCTATATATATACGGCAGACGCACAGCGTCCTATATATATACGGCAGACTCACAGCGTCCTGTATATATACGGCAGACTCACAGCGCCCTCTATATATACGGCAGACTCACAGCGCCCTGTAGATATACGGCAGACTCACAGCGCCCTGTATACATGCGGCAGACTCACAGCGCCCTGTATAGATACGGCAGACTCACAGCGTCCTGTATATATACGGCAGACTCACAGCGCCCTGTATATATACGGCAGACTCACAGCGGCCTGTATATATACGGCAGACTCACAGCGGCCTGTATATATACGGCAGACTCACAGCGGCCTGTATATATACGGCAGACTCACAGCGCCCTGTATATATACGGCAGACTCACAGCCCCCTGTATATATACGGCAGACTCACAGCGCCCTGTATAGATACGGCAGACTCACAGCGCCCTGTATATATACGGCAGACTCACAGCGTCCTGTATATATACGGCAGACTCACAGCGCCCTGTATATATACGGCAGACTCACAGCGCCCTGTATATATACGGCAGACTCACAGCGCCCTGTATATATACGGCAGACTCACAGCCCCCAATATATATACGCCAGACTCACAGCGCCCTGTATATATGCGGCAGACTCACAGCGCCCTGTATATATACGGCAGACTCACAGCGCCCTGTATATATACGGCAGACTCACAGCGCCCTGTATATATGCGGCAGACTCACAGCGCCCTGTATAGATACGGCAGACTCACAGCGCCCTGTATATATACGGCAGACTCACAGCGCCCTGTATATATACGGCAGACTCACAGCGGCCTGTATATATACGGCAGACTCACAGCGCCCTGTATAGATACGGCAGACTCACAGCGCCCTGTATATATACGGCAGACTCACAGCCCCCTGTATATATACGGCAGACTCACAGCGCCCTGTATAGATACGGCAGACTCACAGCGCCCTGTATATATACGGCAGACTCACAGCGTCCTGTATATATACGGCAGACTCACAGCGCCCTGTATATATACGGCAGACTCACAGCGCCCTGTATATATACGGCAGACTCACAGCGCCCTGTATATATACGGCAGACTCACAGCGCCCTGTATATATACGGCAGACTCACAGCCCCCAATATATATACGCCAGACTCACAGCGCCCTGTATATATGCGGCAGACTCACAGCGCCCTGTATATATACGGCAGACTCACAGCGCCCTGTATATATACGGCAGACTCACAGCGCCCTGTATATATGCGGCAGACTCACAGCGCCCTGTATAGATACGGCAGACTCACAGCGCCCTGTATATATACGGCAGACTCACAGCGCCCTGTATATATACGGCAGACTCACAGTGCCCTGTATATATACGGCAGACTCACAGCGCCCTGTATAGATACGGCAGACTCACAGCGCCCTGTATATATACGGCAGACTCACAGCGCCCTGTATATATACGGCAGACTCACAGCGTCCTGTATAGATACGGCAGACTCACAGCGCCCTGTATATATACGGCAGACTCACAGCGCCCTGTATATATACGGCAGACTCACAGCGTCCTGTAGATATACGGCAGACTCACAGCGCCCTGTAGATATACGGCAGACTCACAGCGCCCTGTATATATACGGCAGACTCACAGCGCCCTCTATATATACGGCAGACTCACAGCGCCCTGTATAGATACGGCAGACTCACAGCGCCCTGTATATATACGGCAGACTCACAGCGCCCTGTATATATACGGCAGACTCACAGCGGCCTGTATATATACGGCAGACTCACAGCGCCCTGTATATATACGGCAGACTCACAGCGCCCTGTATATATACGGCAGACTCACAGCGTCCTGTATATATACGGCAGACTCACAGCGCCCTGTAGATATACGGCAGACTCACAGCGTCCTGTATATATACGGCAGACTCACAGCGCCCTGTATATATACGGCAGACTCACAGCGTCCTGTATAGATACGGCAGACTCACAGCGTCCTGTATATATACGGCAGAATCACAGCATCCTGTATAGATACGCCAGACTCACAGCGCCCTGTATATATACGGCAGACTCACAGCATCCGATGTCTCTCTCTGCCCTTTGTCAGAGGGGTTAGAGTGACCCACTCAGCCGGTGCCACTGACTCTGTTCCATTGGCACAGAAGCTGTGCCCTTCACAATCACTGGGTGTTTTGACTGAGGGCTGCTCTCGGCGTGTGGCCTGTAATTATGCATCTCTATTCTATTCTGTTTGTTTCCTCTAAGCTCTTTGACTTTCACATTCCCTTCCCAAATGTCCGTGATCAGTCTCTCATTAACTACACCCCCCCACCCATTACTTCTGTGCCTCTGTGTACTTCAGAGTGACTTCCCTCACACACACACACACACACACACACACGCACACACACACAGGCACACTGTCACTGTCCTCGTGCCACCTTCTCCGACATTGTCTCTCTACCCTCCGTGTGTCCTTTCCTCTCTCTGTCTATTGTTTGCAGGAACTCAGTGGAAAGAGAGTTTTCTAGTGGCTGGGCCTCGTTCAGCCACAACCTGCCCTGGAGTCTCCGTGCAGGTCTCTGTCTCTCAGGCCGGGATCAGGCAGAGGAGAGAGAATGGGAGTGGGGGGGGGGTTGAGATAGAGGAAGGGTGTGAGAGAGAACGAGAGATGAAGGGAGGGAGGGGGGAGTGAGGGGGGGGGTGAGACCATGGGAGGCTGGTGTGGACCAGTCTTGTGCCAGATTATGTAACACACCTTATGCCTTTCACATGAGCTTGACTGTCTTCACAGGTAATTAATGTGTATCTCCATGGAGACTAATCTTTCCTGAGGCGACCGCGGTTATGGTTTTCAGTGTGCGGTATGCACGCATGCCGTTCCCACTCCTCTCACGCATTTCAAAATGGATTGCAGTGGGGCTGTTGCTTTAAATCACATGTAAGTAAAAAAAAGTCTCATTTTACCTGTGAGCACAGACCCCTGGTCATGTTCACCAAGAGTCCTGACAGTTCTGGAAAGAAAATCATTTTTGCATATTCTAAGGCACACTCTGCGCAGTGAGATAACTGAGAAACAAAATATTGTGGAGATGCCTGCACTACAACAACAACAACAACCAAAAAATCACGTGAACCCCTCTGTGCCATGAATAAAATGTCGTAATATGAAACAGATTTACCCCCCAGCTCTGCGTATCTGGCTGTGGAAACGGGACCAGTGCAGGAGTTTCCTTCCACAGTTCACTAACCTACTCATCCAGACTCAGAGTGGTCGTGAGGACACGCGTCAAGCCCTCAGTGAGCAGCGAAAACACACCCGGTGACACACACACAGACAGGCCAGGCTGCATCAGAGCCAGCTGGGGCCTGGATCTCTGCTCTCTGCTGGGGTTTGTCTGTGAAGGGTGCAGTCAAGCATTCAGATTATATAAGGGTTTGTATGTATGTTAGGAATTTGCATGCGTCCGTGCGTAGTGTGTGTGTGTGTGTGTGTGTGTGTGTGTGTGTGTGTGTGTACGCTTTGCATCTTGTCCCATTTGGCTCAACATTTCGGTCATGAAGCAAAAGTCGAGGTGACTGTCACAGTGTCCCCGGAGATTTCACCGTTAGAATTGATGTTACCTTTTAAGATCATAAAGTCGTCTAACTCAAAATCGAAAGACAAACCCTCTGTTCACAGTCAGTGCAGCAGACACTGCATTTACCTCAGCTGTGCTTCTGCGATGAAATAAAAAAAAAAAAACTGGATATTTCTTTAGATGGGAAGCCGCAGGCCTCACCCAGAGCCTGGACAGACCTGTTTGTTCATGGAGCAGATTGGCGATGATTCAGTCCTGGGGGAGTGAGGGTGAGAGAGTGAGAGAGAGAGAGAGAGAGAGAGAGAGAGAGTGAAAGAATGAGGCAGAAATAGCTATATCATCTCTATCCTTAGCTGCCGTGAATTACAGAGAGACTCAGCCTCAGAATTCTGTTTGAAATAACGGCTAATTTATCTGCTAATACAATTGCACTTGATTTCACACAAACACACACACACATAGTGTTTACTCAGTAGGGCTAAATTGGACCATTGTTGTTATGTGTGATCTGATTCTCCAATTTAAGAGACATGTTTTTGAGCATATGCAGTTTCACAATGTATATTTTATTTATTGTAAAGAGGACTGTTAAGAATATTTTTAACTCAACTATCACTTTCTCCCATAACACATTCATACACGTGCACATTCTTTGTCCAAAAGCCACAGAAAGTGCATCTGATTATCCCAGATGTGTCAAACCTAACACGATGCAAGATCTCTCTCTGGCTTACAGCAACGAAGAGCTGCAAATCACTGGTGTTCGCACGAGACTGGTGTTTATTTAGGCACGCTGAAATATTCCTTTAGCGTTAGCTACATACCACTTTGTGTTCAAAGGCAGTTTTCAGGAGCGTCGATGACTCGCTTGTTTATAACCTAAGCGAATGGCTAGTATGTCTCTTACAGAAGCGATGACTAATTCATACACAGACACCATGAACTTTGACTATCACCACTCTCTTGGTTGTACATAGCTTTCGTTGGAGTGACGGAAATTAAATAAGCAGACCTTCAAGATTCACAGGCATCAAAATAACTGCGAGTCAAATTCTGACATGTCACGTGCGTCTGTCGCTGCCCGAGTTCGTTTTGAATGTGAGAGGCGCCTCTGAGTCAACTATGAGCTGTTAACAGACGACGAATCACAGAATACCATCTCTGCCCGTCTCATCCTACAAGAGAGCGTTTAATCCGGCTCTACATGAGATTCAGAAAAGGGAATCTGGGACTGACTGAGGGAAAACAGAGTTGGGTAGAGTGAGCCGTCAAACTTATAGGTTTAAGATATCCGCCGCTTTCCACTGACAAAACCTTCAGAAGCGGAGCTGTTCACTGGCATTGGTGCTGAAATCACTACAACTTCTCTTCCGTTTTACAAACGACCGTTAGAAACAGTTTGAAGTCGGTTTGATTTCAATCGTTGGATTTCCCTTTGTACTCTGGAGAACTTAACAGCTACATACAGTTCAGATAAACCCAAACGGAGCGGGTTTTCTTTTCTTGCGTTAAGGAATATTCAGGAGCAACACAATGGCTTTTATGGTAAAGCACATGGTTGGGGGGCAGCTGAAGAACCTAACCAGCGGTTTGGGAGAAGAAAAATCCGAGGGTGAAAAATCAGAGGCGGCTGCAAAAGGCATGACTCAAGAGGAGTTTGAACAATATCAACAGCAGTTAGAGGAAGAGAAGTAAGATCGCTCTTTGACTTGACTCGAGTCTTTGCACAGCAGGCGTTTCCAGTTTTACTTTTTTGTACGCGTGTATGTTTTTATTATTGTTAAACAGGTTTTTAATTTTCAGGGTTTTTTTTTTTTGTAATTTATGAGACTTATAAAGGGCTCTGTTTGCCGAGCAAAAACAGGCGGAAGATGTCTATATTTTCGCATCAGTGCTTATTACGCTCTGCGCGCCCGCAGCTGTTCATCTCGCTCAGGGACATTTCCCTCGTTTCTGGCCACACAGACGCGCAGTTCTATTTTATAGATTTATTTAGGCAAAACATGCTCGTAGTTTTTATTCAAACGTGATGCTCGTGGTCCTCAGACGTGGTCCTCGAGCTTTGTAAACCCGCAGCACCAATGAATCAAGGTCAAATCAGCGCAAGAGTAAACCCCTCTCGTCTTAAAGGTATGCCTTTGTCCCGACTTACTCCCCAGAACGCCCTTTTTTCATTTTTTTTATACTCACACATATGTTTTTACGTTGATCCTGAATTAATAGTTATGTTTCGCGGACGCCAACTGTTCAACTCGGATTTTTTTTAAAACCCTCAAAACTCCAAAGTTTTGAAAGGAAACCTAAATTGTTCATCTCATTTATTTTTCTTTTTCTCCAGTTCAGTGTGAGTCTCAGTATAATTGGGCCGAAAGTGGCTCCTTACTGTTTAGCATAGGGTCCACATTATAGACAGAGCTGTATCTAACTGTATGTGCAATCAGGCACAATTATGCCAAATTGTGCACCACACTGACGGTGCAAATGGAATGTGTTTCGCTCGAAACAACTTTAGTGGTGTCTGTACTTTTTTCATAGTGGAAGCCTAAGTCCACCCAGTTACTGCGCTCAGTCTTCTCCGGAGAGATTTAACCTACATCGAATTTCATCAAACTCGCAGAGGGGCTCCGGCTTACACTCGCAGGTGGCGCGAAGAGCCAAAAATAGCATTTCATTATTAGTTATCAGAGGCTTTAAAGAAAACTCTGACCTGAGATGATCCAGGCAAAATCACATTTTTTTTTCTCATTTCCTTTTTTATATTAAAAGTAAAGGCCACAGATATTTTGTTATTATTGGTTGGTTTTCTGTGTTTCTTTGTTTCACAGTATAGCCTAACGTTTCGAATGACTACAGTAAATGATAACTTGTCATGCAAGCACGTTGGCCGGACATGGTTTCGGAACTTAATTAAATCCTGAGTATATTCTCATAGAGATTTAGATGGAGTAATTATTTGACGACAAAATCTGCACTCAGAGATATTAAATCACGGGTTCATTAAGGATCTCTCTTTGGAATTCTCGTTGTGGATGTCACGGGTTTAGCGTTCGTTCACACGTTGAGGCGCGTGGCGTGACGGGTCACATGCTTGTGCATTCTGCCGTCGTGGTAACACAAAACTGCACAATTACGAACCCGCGTTAACATTATCACTACATGCACCGCTCTAGCATTCATTAGTATGTCAGGCGGTAAGGTCACACCGTTTGATTTTCGACAGTGGATTAAGGACTGGATGACCAAAATACTGGTTGATAATTTGTTTAAAAGGAGAAAGGAGAGATTTTTTTATTTTGGTTCCTTTGGAACTGGTTCCATTCTATGTTCTATGGTCCTGTAAAGTGACGTGGAAACAAAATTGATATGACCTACCGAGTATATTTATTAACCGTATGCATTTTAATGTATCTGGGTCAGAGAGGAGGCGGGGGTCAATAAACAGCCTCTGAACACATGAAACCTCTCCGTCCATGGTTGACACTCTTAAATGCCCTCTGCTGGAAGTCTCGTGCAGGCTTGACAAAAATCCAAAAAATAATCTATTCTCGTGCTTTCCCGACCTGCGCTCACGCTGACCGTGCATCTTCTCGCCAGTGTGACGGCCTCTGAATGAGATATGAAAGGGTTTGGTCACTACAGACTCATAAAACTCGGGATTAGAAACTGGAAAACACTGAAAAAATAAGACCCTTGTACAGATTGACATGGAATCGTTTTTTTTTTTTCTTTCATTATTCAATAATGACGGCCCAGCAGAGCCGTCAGTAGGGCGTGTGCACGTGAAATGTAAAAACGTAACAGCAGTAGAAATGAACACCAGGCACGCAGGTCTCTTCGAGACAGAGAAGGCGGGGGGGGGGGGGGCGGTGGTGGAGGGGCAGGTCTTGCAGGGGTTCATTGGGCTGGAAACCCGACGTAGCCTCTCTCTAGCCCGAGGCCTTACCGCTGCTCACCCACCTTCTGCTGGCCTGGATTCCGCGGCGAGCCAGTCAGGACTGGCCTCTGCCTGTTTATTGGCCCCTGACCACCGAGCCCAGCATACAGCTCCACGCGCTGCGGAAATATCAGTACGTTATATTATAACGTATGAAAGTGCATAGAGTATTAGTAACCTGGCCTGAGACCGAGTCCAGTTGTTGGTAGTACATGAGAAATAAAGAGAAAAATTCTTGGTTTATTTCCAGATTAAGCAGAGTGTAGAGATGTCATCTCCAAAAATATTAGCTGTGATGTTACCCTCCGTGTATTTCTTTCTTTCTTTCTTTTTACAATTATATGGGATATTAAATTAATATTATTGTGTTTTAAAGCCATAAATCTATATTTATGGCATCGACTGTCAGAACTTTGTCCAACATGCACAGTTGGTAGATTTTTTTCGGATTATGAGAGAGAAATGAGATTAACAAACTAAGCACACAATTCCAGACGAGCCAGCAGGACAAACATGTTGAATCAACAAACACTTCTGTTGACAAACACTAACAGACAAACTCTTCTGTTGACAAACACTAACAGACAAACTCTTCCGCGGGCACTTGTTGTTGTTGCTTCATCTATACCACTTTGGCCATCCAATTTGGCTGCCAGCATAATACTGCAGTTATCGGGTATCACAGTGTAGTTGCTTGGTAGATGTAAAATGGACTTTTTTTGCTCTATATCAGCTGTTTCTCATACTTTACAGATGCATGCACTCTAACAATGTCAAATCTCTCGTTATTCTGTAGAGAGTATGTCCAAGTCAGTCACCTCTCTGGTCAGTCCACCCTGTAACACCATTAGACAGTCGGTGTCCACCCAGTGATCAACCCAAGTACTGACACACTTTTGTCACCATGTCCCTTTTCACACACGACACTGAATCTGTAAAATCAGTGGTGAGACCGTTCTGTGTTGTCTGACTTGCTTTTGTGATACAGTGCGAATGGACCAGCACAGACACGGCTGTGTTCCAGATCAGTTTGGCCCATCTTTGGCTTATACTAACAAACCGGTACCGAGTCATGTTTGAAATGGTTTGTGATACAGGGACCTCAAACCCATCAATCTGGATGGACATGTGACTTAGAGATGTGTGGGATCTGTAGTTTATGATGTAAACATTACTGAGATAGTAAGATTAGCCTGTAAGCCTCCTGACAGCATTTTCACTAGTCTCTCTCTGTTTCTTACAGGGCAGAGCATTTTCACCCTTCTCTCTCTCTCTCTCTCTCTCTCTCTCTCTGTCTCTGTCTCTCTCTCTCTGTCTCTGTCTCTCTCTCTCTCTCTCTCTCTCTCTCTCTCTCTCTCTCTCTCTCTCTCTTTCTGTCTGTCTCTCTCTGTCTCTCTCTCTTTCTCTCTCTGTCTCTGTCTCTGTCTCTGTCTCTCTCTCTCTCTGTCTCTGTCTCTCTCTCTCTCTCTGTCGCTCTCTCTCTCTCTCTGTCTCTCTCTCTCTCTCTCTCTCTCTCTCTCTCTCTCTTACAGGAAAGAACGTTTTCACCAGTCTCTCTCTCTCTTTCTTCCAGACGAGAGCGCGATGCCAGCTTTGCCCAGCGGAAGGCTGAGCGTGCTACAGTCAGAACCCATTTCAGAGATAAATACAGACTGCCGAAGGTACAGCACACGCTCTCATCCTCTCCGCCGGAGCGAAAAAGCACACGTCATATTTCACTCTTTAATACTATTAATATTATTCAATACTGATTATCTCTTTCTTCTGTGTCAAAGTGGCCCATATATAGCAGTTCGTGTAGATGCCACACACCAGAGGGACAGCTGTGTTTCCTTAGCTCTATTTGAACAGGTAGAGTTTTTTATTAGCGGCCAAGCACCTAATTTCAAGGTACATTTTTGCTTATAACTTTTGAGCCATTTGTCCCAGGGTTGTGATCTTTTTCTCCCTGAACCCTTGGCTCATCTCAATTCGAACGCTTCCATTACTGTTAAAGTCTGCCACATTGGATTTCTGGATTTTGAATTTTTTGAAAAACCTACTTTTGCGAAATAGGCCTAGATCGTTGATCCTATCACTGCTAAATTTGGTACGTATCATCTACAGAGGGTTCTGATCAAAAATTTTGTAAAGAATTTTGCTTGGGCAAACGACATTGGTGTTGTCATCCAATGACATGTGATGGCGAAGACACCAACACAGGACGTGAGCCGTATGTCAGCAATGCTTGGTGGTAGTCACGCCAAACCTTGTATACTTCATTGCCAGGTGGAACATTGGGTACTCACTGAGTTTCATGAAATTTGTCCACATGGGGCGCTCTACCGAAAAACAGAGAAAAAAATTCAAAAGCCTAACACTTTGGAACCAAAGCAGAAATCTCAGCCAAATTTCTTGTGCATCATCACAGTAAAGGATTCCAGCTGGGAAATTAGGATCCCGCTGTGTCGGCCTTTTGGTTTTTTCAGCCATCTTGGTATTATCGTTTTTCAATGGTTTTCTATGGCAGGCTATAAAAGCCCTGGGTGGATTTTGGTGGAATCTGGCACCCTCATAGAGCACAGTCCAAGGTATCCAGGCACCAGATTTTGGGTCAATCCAACATTCTCTGTAGCGCCACCAACAGGCCACATTTCAGAACACATTTTTGCTTTTAATTTTTGAACTGTGTCCTGCAGCTGTGATCCTTATTTCCCCTGAATCCCTGGGTCAGGATGAATTGAATAGATTCATCCAATGTATTGGATTTTAGAAAAAAATATATATATTTTGAATTTTTTGAAAAACCTACTTTTGTGAACTAGTCCTAGACTGCTGACTGTGGAACCATAAAATTTGGCATAAATCATCAAGAGAGAGTTGTGACACTGAGTATCAATGTCTCATTACAGCCTGTGATGGACTGGCGTCTGGTTTAGGGGTTGTTCTGATCAGTTGTCTACCTGCTGGCCCCTTCATTGCTGTTTGCCGCTATATTTAGTATTGTTACTTTGGCCTTTACTGCCGGCGTAACTGGAGTCACTCCTCAGGACTAGGTTTACAGTCTAATCAATGTCGGGTGCTTCCTCTCACTCAATTCAGTAATGCAAAGTTACTGACATGTCTTTAATAAGTACAGTGTTGCCAAATCACATCATTTCTATGAAAATACATGTCATAAATATCAAAGTAATGGAGAGAACTAACAACAACAACAACAACAACAATAAAAAAAAGGTGTCAAATGGTGTGCTCAACACAGCCTAGAATCTCTCTCTCTCTGTCTGTCTGTCTGTCTTCTTGCATGTCTGTCTGTTGTTCTCTCTGTCTGTCTGTCTGTCTGTCTTCTTGCATGTCTGTCTGTTGTTCTCTCTGTCTGTCTGTCTGTCTGTCTGTCTGTCTGTCTTCTTGCATGTCTGTCTGTTGTTCTCTCTGTCTGTCTGTCTGTCTGTCTTCTTGCATGTCTGTCTGTTGTTCTCTCTGTCTCTTTGTCTGTCTGTCTGTCTATCTGTTGCTCTGTCTGTCTCTCTCTGTTAGAATGAGTTGGATGAGACACAGATCCAGGCAGCAGGGGACGATGTGGAACTGCCGACTGAACTGGCCAAGATGATCGCTGAAGACAACCAGGAGGAAGCCCACAAACAGTCAGTGTTGGGCCAGCTGTCCAATATCCAGAATGTGGATATAGACCATCTGAAAGACAAGGCCCAGGCCACTCTGGGCGACCTCAAACAGTCTGCTGAAAAGTGCTCTCTCATGTGAACTCTCCATCTCTCTTTCTGTCTCTCTCTTTCCCACTCTCTTTGATTACATTCACACACACACACACACACACACACACACACACACACACACACACACACACACAAAAACATTAACACCCGTCCATCCCCGTGGAGTCCTGAAACATGGATGCATACACTGATACAAACAAACATTGACTCAAACACACTTTAAATCTGATTTCACGCTGACGCCCTCGACACATTCAGGTGCAGTGGCATAAAATGCCATCCACAAACATATAACATATATAGCACATAAAGTGTGTGTGTGTGTGTGTGTGTGTGTGTGTGTGTGTGTGTGTGTGTGTGTGTGTACACATACATATATTCATACATACATATATACATACATACATATGTATACATACATACATATATATCACCTAGTGTGTGTGTGTGTGTGTGTGTGTGTGTGTATATACACATACATACACACACAGTAGGCAATTTGTAGGGGGATGAGGGGGGATGCCATCCCCCTTATTAGTAAAATGACCAAAATGCATCCCCCTTGTTAACCTGCCATCCCTCCTATATACTCTATAGAGTAGTGTCAGTGACTGTTGGGCCGTCCCCCCTGTTAAAAAAGAACAAATTGCCTACTGTATAGATACATATATAGGCTGGTTGCAGGCTTGGCTGGAGGGCTTTATCCGCGTAACAGAGACAATGTCATGTTACGAGTCTAAATGTACTCGCTCTCTGCTCTGCAGTCTGTCCCCAGCAGGCCTTTCTCTCTTTCTCTATATCGACTTTCTCTCTTTCTCTATATCGACCTTTCTCTCTTTCTCTATATCGACCTTTCTCTCTTTCTCTATATCGACTTTCTGTGGCTCCTCAGTAAGCCCCCGTGCCAGCCTTAACATATGACCTTTGACCCTTAACGTCAGACCTCCCCTGACCCCAGATGCCTAAGCCCTTTGGTCATATGAGTGCTGCTGTGTTGTGCTGGTGTCGTCTCTCTGCTATGAAGTGCTGTCTGTTGTGTTTTCTTTCTTTTCCTCTTCCTGTCTTTTCGTTTTGCCTCGACTGAGTATCGTAGTCTGAGAACACTTGACCCAATGTGTGTTTGTATTCCTGTCCTCTGATCAACATTGTTCTTTGTAACAATTGCCATAAAAAAAAAATCTTCATTTTATTATTCTTGTTTACATGGAGCCACTGAGACATCTAATAATAAGGTGATGTGTTACTCAGTGTTGTTTAAAAGAAGGATGCAAGTTTGACCGAATTGCACAGAGGCTGGATGATTCAGTCTATTAAGAGTTCAGGAGGCTTTCTGAAAGAAAAAAAAAGCAATATAAGTCCCTCATGTTCTCTCTCTAAAACACAGAGATTTACCTGACCGATGCCACGAGGGTATCATGTCCCTTTCATTTTACTGCCCCCGAGGAACATGACAGTGTCAACCCTACGCTCTTATTTATCTAAAAACAACTGTTCTGTCTGGTGATTTCCTTCTCTTTTCTCTTGTTCCCTATCTCTCAAGTGGTTTTTTTGCCGATTTCCTTGATTTTTGATGGACTGTTGAAACTATAATAAACATATTTTTATGATACGTGCTCCATTGCCTTGAGGTGTCCTGATGAAAAGCGTTGCTGAGCTGCGATTACACTCTTGACCAGCAGGTGGAGACACAAACAATGCTTTGCGTTTTCTTGCGCAGGTGTTTTGACAAGCTGTGAGGAAGGTGAATTGCGACGCACACGGAGAGAAAAAATGCGATCAAAAGTTTTATTTATAAAAAGAATCGATCTTTATTTTTTAATCTATTTTTGTTCGCTCAATCAGTTGCTTTCATTCATAGTTTGTAGACGATTAATGTTTATGTCTGCATTCATTGTCTTCCTCCTGCAATAGCTTCAGGTGGCATTTTATAGGCTAAAATGCAAAAGTACTAAAAAGACACGGAAACCTAACGACCATATCGTATACCTCTGGGTGTACTGTGCCAATATGCTGATACATAAAACTGATTTAGGGTTGAATGTGCACTTTTCGGTTTTAAGAAAATCTGAGTGGAACGTCAAAGTTCTTGATCACAGAAAAGAAAGTCCAACCTCTCCATGTCCACTGCTTAACCAGACATCGAATACCCTTTCTGCGTTTTCCTGACAGATAGCGATGTTGCTGTTGTTTGTTTGCATGTTTGTTTGTTGCTGCTACTGCTGAATGTGGTATTATTATGATTATTATTACTGCTACAGTCATTCGCTTGGCCACGGGACGCTTTGCAAACGAGGTCACGTTTTTATATCTATTCTTTTTCTCTGCGCGCGGTCTAAACGTTAAACTTTTTTTTTCTTTTACATTACCAAACTCTGATGGAGACGCTGTGGCTTTTCGTTGCTTTATCTCCTCTATATAGTTTCCATTTGAATGGCTGAGACGTTGGGTCTATCGACACTTTTCGAGTGCACCGTGAAAGGACAGCGCTGTAAAATATATCGATGCTGAACCTTTTCCCATTGATAGGATTCAGGGCGTAAACGATCTTCAGGCAGGAAAGACACAGAGCCACTGCATGGCCAATCTAACACAAAGGGGGTGAAACGGGCCAGAAAACACTATTGTCCTCATTCTCTCCCATCAATAAGAGATTTAAACACGCCGAATAAAGAGGAGAGGGGTGGAAGAGGACGGCAGTTATTTCTGTGGGTAAGGAGAAGAAACTCTGACGTCGATTTTAAAAGAGGTTTATTCTTGGTTTATCGCTAAAGAGAAACAGATTTGTTTTTCTGGTCTTTAAATTGGAGAGGTGGCTAGCAGATGTGAGCTCCCATCAGTGGAATGCGTTATGTCGACAGAGAGTTTTGTGTGTGCCTCAACCCTCACGTGTTCTGTAATCGAACGCTGAGAGAGAGAGAGAGTGAGAGAGAGAGAGAGAGAGAGAGAGAGAGAGAGAGAGAGAGAGACCACACAGCGCGCTCGTTTCATAAAATTTATAAACATTTTATTTATCCTGTATGTGACGTTGACTACGGATTGGCAAGAGTGTTGCTATGGAAATGTATCCCACCGCTGACTCCCCAATTACGACCAATCGCGCTGCAGAATTCCAAATGAAGAGAAGGAGGAGAGAAAGTTTCTTTTCTGTTTTTGGAGGAGGGGTGTTGTGGAGAAATGCTTAACGAAGCGTGAAGCGTAACTGCAAGAGGGGACAAAGACACGTAGCGGGAGAGACTACAACGAAACGGAGCGCGAGAACCTAAATAATCAAAATAATATGAAAAACCGAGAAAGAATATGGTTGTGTCTTAGAGCAATCGGAGGAAACATTTCGAAAACGTTAAGGCACACATGAAGTCTTCTCGGTGAAGAATTCGATGGCGTGGATTGTGTGCCGACTGCATGGATAAGTTTTAAAGTTCTCCAGTTCATCATGCTTTTAGGAAGGAGGATTTTACTGTCGCCGAGGAAATCCGTTAACCGATGTTTCGTTGTGTCTCGATGCCGTTGGCGAAACTTTTCCGCCTGTCAGCTTTGATTTTTATTGTTTCCTAACCTTGCGGTACTTTTTTGTCATTTAAAGGGTCACGCCAGGCCTCTTTGGTCCGCCAGTGGACAAACTGAGGTTTTATGAAAGCCACCAAGGACTTATGTCAATATAAGGATTATACATTCTTACAGACACCTCCATGTGTCAGTTGATGACTGAATTAATGCGCTGTTGTTCTCATTTGCGGAGCGAGTGTGCCTGAGGTAAAAGCTTCCAAGCATGGGAAGGTGCCATCCTCTGCCAATTCTGTTCTCATTACTGGTGGCATTGAATGCCCAGTTTGTGTGTTGGCAGGCCTTACTTCGCTGTCACGAGGAGCGAGACTGTGAACTAGCGTACGATCAGTACGTCACGGCATGTGAGGGGAACATCAGAGGGACAAGGCGTCAGTGTCCGAGCCACTGCATCAGCGCGTTAATAAGACTGAACCAGACCGTCAGTGGACCCGATCTTGAAACGTGCGACTGCGGGCAGGATGTGGAGTGCAGAAGGGCCAAAAGGGCGATCGAACCGTGTCTTCCTCGGAAGCATCCGGGTGACGCCGGTGGAATAGGGTGTACCGAAGCTCGCCAACGGTGCGAGGATGACCCCAGCTGCCACGAGACGCTGACAGCCTACTTGTCCAACTGTGGACAGCTTTTCAACGGGAGAAAATGTTCTTCCAAATGTAAAACTACCATTCAGCAAATGCTCTTCATCCCGAACGGAATGCTGCTCAATCGATGCGTGTGTGATGGCGTTGAGAGACCGTTCTGCGAGGTGGTCAAAGAGAACATGTTAAAACTGTGCTCTCTGGGGGACCACGCGATTTCCTCAGACCAGGCAGACGTGGACGATTTGTATGAAGACGAGGACTACGACCTCAGAACAGAGAGAGAAATGACAGGCACTGACTCACGGTTTTCATTTTCAAACGCCTCGTGTTTGTCGAGCGAATTGGCTTTGTTATGGGCCACGCTTCTCCTCGTGTTAGGCTGAAGGGCCGCGTTTCAAGGCCACGCAGAACTCACTGGCCGCAGGCTGCTCCTGTTGTCATCTCGCTCTCGAGCTCAGGGAGCATTTGGGCGCGAGGCGATGCCGAGTAGGCTTTTGGCACAAACACTCACAGAGACTGTGATCTTTGCTTTTGTGGAACAACAGTTCATTGTGTAGCTGCCAGGTGATTTCTGCACGTCAAGCTTAAAGTGGAGCTATCTATGGCTTCTGTCCGTCATCTCAAGCTAACATTCAGTGATGATATTAGGGGTATTTGTATTACCCCTCCTCATTCTCTCTCTCTCTCTCTCTGTCACTCTCTGTCTCTGTCCAACTCTTCCTGTTTGTTTTGTTTCATTTCAATGGTGCTCAAAATGTCGCCTTGTTGAGTCTGGAGATAAACAGTGGGTCCGTGTGGGGTTTGTTTGCCATCCTCAGCCTGCCAGGCCCAGGGTATTGTTGTAACCATCACACTTCAAATATTTACAGAGGACGTCAGAGAAAAGACAAGGTTTTTGGGATCAAGTAGTTAAATGAAGTGGAGTGAGTGTTGAACAGCTCTGGTCGACCCCCGGCCCCCCCACTCCTTACTGCTTTGTTGGAGACTCTCCCTGTTTGACTCCCCCCTCCCTCTTTAATGAAGGCAAAGACTTTGGAGAAACACTTGAGAGGCGTCTCACTCGCTCGTCCAGCTCTGGCTCGCCCTTTGGACTGAGGATGTATTTAGCAGAAACTACAACAATATCAACACGGAGGGATTTCATCAGCCTGTGATGAAATTTTTATTTAATATTTGATTAAACATACAATTAGTCCATGTAATGGTTGAGATGTGAGCTGGAACTGTATGTGTGTGTGTGTGTGTGTGTGTGTGTGCGTTCATGCTTGCGTGCGTGTGTATATGTGTGTGTGTGTGTGTGTTTGTTTGGATGAGGGGAAACTAATGAGATCAGAGTTGGTGGTACTCCTCAGTGTCACCTTGTTTACTTTAAACAGTTTCATCGTTTTTGCTCATTATGTTACTGAAAGTTTTGTTTTTCCCTCTGAGTTACTTTTCGTCCCTAAATGACCTGTTTTTAGTTTGTTAAATACGCAGCCTGTTTGGAGCCTGACTGGACATTTATGAGGTCTTGTGTTATGTATCAAATGAATCCACTGTGTTTATGTGTTAAACATGGACCCTCACCACATGCTTTGCCTTTGTGCCTGAAGGAGATGAGCTGATAATGTTGTGCACTGTAGGTTTATGAATGATAACCATAGAAACAGAGCCGTCCCTGTACAGAAAATCACTTCATGGAACGTTTCACTGTGTGACTTAGGACAACAGTGTCGATTTTAGATGAGTCTGTGTTGGTCTAATGTTTTACTGAACCATACATAGTCCTGTAGAATGACTTAAACACGCTGAAAAGACGTCACCTACCGTCACTGTGCAGACAAAAGAACCTGTGGCATGTCAGTGGACATCAGTCTCCTGAGTGACAGAAGCCTGGGATTTGACCTGTTTTGATGTTTTGCAATTTCTACAAGCATTTCTCTGTACAGAAAATGAAATATTTAAGTGTTTGAGGATCTTAAATAATAAAATAATGGAACATAAAAAATAAACACAATTGTTTTTGTTACTGCTTCGATACAGGGACGACAGATGAAGTTCAAAAAAAAAAAAAAGTTAAAATGAGCTGAGCATTAAGTTTGGAAGATACACATATGAAGAGCAGGCGTCAAACACAGAGACACGTTTAATCATATTTCTTAGAAATGATGGGAAGGAAACGTGATTTGAGGGGACAGTTGTCTGCGTTGTCGACACAGTGGACGTGCCTCTCCTCGGCTGTCGTCCTGCAGGCGCTTCTTTCTGTGACTGTGAAATGACATGTTAAGGGTTGATCAGATCTCTCTGCCGGCATCTCCTGCCCTCAGGCCCAGTAATCTGCTGCCTGATCGACCTCCCTGATAAGGCTGTGTTTACATTCTGCTGCCTCCACAGACTTCAGCTGCTAAAAAAAAAAAAAAAAACTCAGACTGACCGATGGAGCCGTCTTTCCACACTATTCTCCACTGTCTGACCGGTGAGAGAAATTACAGTCACCTCAACACACACGTTTGTTAAGATCCACTGTTGATGGTTTGGTATGCAACAATGATGCACGTCTGTGTGCGGTTTCCTTAATCTCTAAAGTGTGTTTCTATCATGAGATTTGTAATGTGGCAGATCTCCAGGTATGTTCTGCTGTTGGGAGATGGTTGAATGTTTAATCTTTCTCTGAGGCTGCGCTAGGACCACAGAGGTTGGATCTCGATGAGTCTGGAGCCTGAAGGGAAAAAAAAAAATCACTGAAATCAAGCTAACGACAGGAGTAGATCTCGAACTCAATCCAAAAAAAACCTCTTCTCTTCCCTTCCCCTCAGTACCCTCCTCCTCCAAACTTCTGGGAACAAAATCAAAACAAACAAAAGCAGGGGAGCCAGGAGGTGGGGGGTGGAGGAGAGGAGGAGGTCGTGAGCCTCACTGAGGCAGTGCTGGAGTCTACTCTCTGACGTGTCTGTATTCAGACCCTCTCACGCACCTCTCCCTCCTCTCCCCAGCTCTCCTGGCCAGAGGAGAGGAGAGGAGAGGAGAGGAGAGGAGAGGGAGATGTGAAGGTAGACTGGTTTAGTTCTGGCACTGCAGTGTCTTACTGGTGGCAGTAATGCCTAATCGAAAGACAACTGCTCTGTATGTGACGTGTGTCAGAGTCGGCTGGAGGCTCCTGATTTTCCTGGAGGATGAAACTTTCTTTTCCGACTCTCTCTCTCACTCACACACACACTCATATATCTGCCTCAAATCACTTCATGTTAAGATGACCCTTTTTCAGCGCACTCAGCCAAACCAGGGTAAAAGAATTCTTCACAGGCCTGCTGTGAAACTGAAGCCAATCAAAACCACAGGACTGCATGTGTGTGTATAAGTGTGTGTGCGTGTGAGAGAGAGAGAGAATCCACCAGCAGAAAGAATATAACTGAGACCATCATTTTCAATCATTATATTCCACCTTGGGACTGGTCCAATTAGTGCTAAAGTGACGTTTTCAGGCTCTACATACTGCAGTGAGATCCGGAACATTCTAGAACTGACCACAGACCCGGTCAATCAGAGGTCTTCTACAACGATTTAATTTAGAGCCCTAAATCATGTTCATTTTGTACTCAACCAATTCAGCACATCAAGATATATTTACAAATTCTCTAAAGTAAAAAAAACCCATAATCATCATGGCTGAGGAACAGTGAAGGAAACATCTTTATTTCCAAACGTTGAGGAATCTGTGCATCTGAAACAGACGTTGGATTAAAGGATCCCTGTTAATAATGACAGCAGACCATGAGCTGTGTCTCAGGACTCAGAATTTATTCCTGATGAAACAGGACATTCAATAAATAATTATTAAAAATCAAAATCATACAAAAAACGCTCAAACAAACAAACAAGCAAACGAAACAGCATTCTGAGCAATTTTAGATTTAACAGTCCCTCTGATAAGAACAAAACTCTACCCCTCTTTCTCCCTAAGGACTCCCCTCATTAACAGACTCCTGTTTTCTGTTTTTTTTGTTGTCCTAGAGATTTCTATGGCTTTGTGTGTTTCTCCTCTCCACTAAACTCTCCGTTACAGTTAGGGCACAAACATGAGATGATATCACAGGAGAAAAGACTGGATTCACCGCGTCTTTAAGGGCGTCGTATAAATAGAGGTCTTTCTGAGCGGAGTTTGAAGGGTAGTCGTCATTAACCGAGCGTTAAACACAAAGAGCCCAGAGGTCGTAATAAGGCTCCCCTGGTTCTCTACTCTCTAACGCTCTCTACTCGATGTGTTCCAACCCCAAAGCTCTCTACTCTCTAACGCTCTCTACTCGATGTGTTCCAACCCCAAAGCTCTCTACTCTCTAACGCTCTCTACTCGATGTGTTCCAACCCCAAAGCTCTCTACTCTCTAACGCTCTCTACTCGATGTGTTCCAACCCCAAAGTAAAGGAGGGTAAACAAGGCCCAAGCCACACTGTTCCAGTTTTCCCACTCAAACCAGTCCAGACCACTCATTCCGTGGACAGCGTGTGGTGAGTCTGTGGTGAGTCTCTCTCTCCCCCCTCCCTCTGGGTTTTTGTGTGTGTCAGTGTGTGAATGAATAAGGTCTATGTGAATGTTACATTTAAGAAGGCTGGAGTTCTGGTAACGCTCAGTGCACGAGTTCCCTTTCCGCTCCTGTTCTTTCCGTCTGTGAACTGACCATAAGTTATCACGTTTTCTACAGTGTTTACTGAAGCTGCTGTAGTGTAAAGCAGGCAGACATGGACTGTGCTGCCGGGGGCTGTTGGCTGATCTGAGATCAGTGATAATGCTATACTGAGAGGGCTTGGTGTTCAGGATGCAGAGGATGCTCATTCGTGACGGGAACCGCGGCCGTCGACCCGTCAGACGGTTCAAAACGAGGTCCGACACCACGTTCCTGAGGCCTGTCGGTGTCCCCGTGGCAACGGCCCGGCCCTTACTGCACACAGCAGGCTGTGGAAGATGTATTGACAGAAGGCAAGATTAGATACAGGATCAAACTGTTACGACAACATCAGAACTGTTCAGCTGCTGTTGAATTTTCTACCGTTGTGTTGGAGCCGCTCATTGGTCGTGGTGGAACAATGGGAGATCAGCTACGTTTTAAGACAGACAGGATCTCCGCAGGTGAGATCAGAGATCTGCCTGATACACATGGCCTACACTTCTCACCCACGCCTGCATCTGTTTCTGATGAACTTTCAGAGAAGTATTTTATGTTTCATTTTATATTTATATTCGACCTTCTACTCTGTCCCCTACATTACGAGATAACAGACAGACGTCTCTTATGTTAAGAGTTCTGATGACGGGGCCCGGCAGACGCCGGGCGGTGTGCAGTAAGACACTCTGACTAGGTGGGTTTTCTTGGTCACTGTGACCCAGTGAGACCTCGGACCCAAACCCAAAGGACCAGATGGTCTAGTGGGAAGACAGGAATGGTGAGAGAAAGCCTGGGATTTTACGAGTGGAAAAACCCTCAGAGCCAGAGTAATTTTACAGCCACTCTGGGCTCTGCTCTCTCACTGAACCCCCAGGGTCTTGCTCATCTGCCCAGTTTTAATGGGGGGGGGGGGGGGGGGGAGTGGGTGGGTTGGAGGGACCAGCTGAAAACACTGAGGCTGTCCCACTGAAAACAGACACCTACTGTCACAAACGCTTCAGACAGAGAAAACCAAACAACTGCTGTCCTGCCAAACACATCTGAATGACGTCATGGCATTACATTCAGCCGCCCCCCCCCCCCCCCCCCCCCTCCCTCAAAACCCCCCCCACCCATGAAAGCCCATCACACAGCAGTGTTGGCAGCACTTACACGAACGCACAGACTCAGATGCCAGGTCTCTGTCCAGCGAAACATCCGTTTGGGCTTCCCGCATCTACCACAAATACACAATTCAACAACGTCAACTTCAAAAAAAAACAAAAACAAAAAAAACATATTCTCCTAAAAGATCTCTAAAGCATTCATATGAATTAAGCATGCCATATGTCATTTTGAATATCACACAGTCAGACATACTGTTGGCCATTTACCTTGATCTGCTCTTTGAGGTATTCGGCTCTGGTCATGAGACTCTTAATCTGGAAAAAATACATAAGATTACAAAAGAACCGCATCTATTAGTTTATCATTCCACTCACGTTTCCAACCAGCACCAACACCACAGATGATCTATCGAGGTTGTTTGAGTTTATACAATATACCTTCAAAAAGATAAATAAGTTGTGTTAGCCATACAATTCCAGACGACACGGACCAAGGTTACCACGCCCGAACAACAACAACCCTGAGGCTCGTCTACCCCACTCATCCCTCATCTGCGTGTCCAGAGCAAGGCTACGGAAAACCAATACAACATGGGGGCAAAATTAAAGCCTTAGAAAAACACATCGGTCACTGCTGTTTCAATCGAAAGAATATCCTGGGCTTGTTTTTCCAGCCGTGAGGGCACAGGTCAGGGCTGAGGAGATGAGAGGAGAGGAGAAAAGAGAGAACTTATGCAGACTCAAGCCTGAAGGCCCCTCTCTCTCACACATGTTTCAGATCTGCTTTTCATTATTACGGCCGCATCTGAATTTATTTAGGCTCCCATAAAACTTCAAATGGGAATGTCTTCAAAACCACACTTTCATCTCTCTCTGAGTCAGTCCCAAACCCAAGCCATGCTTATTAACACATTGCAGAGAAATAACAACATGAATCAAAGTTCATCAGGACGCAGTCCACCGGTGTCATTAGTCTTTCGGTTACGGCTTTAAATGAAAGGAGCACTTTCAGACTCGCACAAAGAGAACTTTGACAAAACACACGACTCTGTTTTTCCCCTCCGCCCCCCCCCTCCAAAAAAAACCTCTCGATAAAATGGCTGGTACACACGTTACATGCAGAGAACTAGTGTTTGTCTGTTGCATGGTTGGACAAAGATTCTGAATAGATGCATAGTACGGTCATTCCAAAGTTTTCCCCAATGTGACTGTCATTGTGTATGAATTTCAGAATTCCCTTACTGACTCTCAAGCTTTATTGTGGCTAAAATGACAGACATTTCCCGGAGTGCATTTCTCCTGACAGACTACAGTGGATCTGAACCTCAAGGCAAAGCTGACATGAGGTCAGCAGAGGAGGATAAATCTGAAACTGATTCACCGTCTCAGCAAAGTGCCGTCACGGCTGCTCATGCTCCGTGGACACGTTCAAACCATCAGCTGGGTCTTTCAAACAGACCTTCATTCTAACGCTCTCATCAGATAAACATATAAATATTACCCTGAATGCCGATTAATAACCAACAGGCTGCCTGCTATGTATCACTATATATTACATATTACGTCACGCAGTAAAAAGAATCAACTTAAAACTGCGCATATCAGCTCACCGACCTGTCATTTCAGTGCAAATACATACACACACTGCTAATGAACATACATTTACATACACACACACACACACACACTGTTAGTCGACTTTGATAAAAAACACACACGCTTCCCAAACCCTGTCGTCTGTGGACGGGTTTGAGGTGCGAGACAAAAACGGACATGCAGCTCTGAATCCATCAGTTGTCGGACTGTAAATATCACCCATGGACATGACCGGACAGTTTCAGAAAAAGAGCAGTCTGTCCTGGGCTGTGCTATGGTGAGGCTGTGTTGTAGAAACAGTCTGTCCTGGGCTGTGCTATGGTGAGGCTGTGTTGTAGAAACAGTCTGTCCTGGGCTGTGCTATGGTGAGGCTGTGTTGTAGAAGCAGTCTGTCCTGGGCTGTGCTATGGTGAGGCTGTGTTGTAGAAGCAGTCTGTCCTGGGCTGTGCTATGGTGAGGCTGTGCTGTAGAAGCAGTCTGTCCTGGGCTGTGCTATGGTGAGGCTGTGCTGTAGAAGCAGTCTGTCCTGGGCTGTGCTATGGTGAGGCTGTGCTGTAGAAGCAGTCTGTCCTGGGCTGTGCTATGGTGAGGCTGTGTTGTAGAAACAGTCTGTCCTGGGCTGTGCTATGGTGAGGTTGTGTTGTAGAAGCAGTCTGTCCTGGGCTGTGCTATGGTGAGGTTGTGCTGTAGAAGCAGTCTGTCCTGGGCTGTGCTATGGTGAGGCTGTGCTGTAGAAGCAGTCTGTCCTGGGCTGTGCTATGGTGAGGCTGTGTTGTAGAAGCAGTCTGTCCTGGGCTGTGCTATGGTGAGGCTGTGCTGTAGAAGCAGTCTGTCCTGGGCTGTGCTATGCTGAGGCTGTGTTGTAGAAGCAGTCTGTCCTGGGCTGTGCTATGGTGAGGCTGTGCTGTAGAAGCAGTCTGTCCTGGGCTGTGCTATGGTGAGGCTGTGTTGTAGAAGCAGTCTGTCCTGGGCTGTGCTATGGTGAGGCTGTGCTGTAGAAGCAGTCTGTCCTGGGCTGTGCTATGGTGAGGCTGTGCTGTAGAAGCAGTCTGTCCTGGGCTGTGCTATGGTGAGGCTGTGCTGTAGAAGCAGTCTGTCCTGGGCTGTGCTATGGTGAGGCTGTGCTGTAGAAGCAGTCTGTCCTGGGCTGTGCTATGGTGAGGCTGTGCTGTAGAAGCAGTCTGTCCTGGGCTGTGCTATGGTGAGGCTGTGCTGTAAAACCCTTTTGAAGTGGTTGAAAAATAAAAACACATGCAGACGTTTACAGAGCGGTGGAAAAAACGCGGTTCAGTCAGGTCAGGTGAGTCATCTTTCACACAGTCCTCGACAGGACGGCTTGTGCATATGCGCCGCACACACAGACAGAAACGGGAGTGATTTTTTCCCCCCGCATGGCGTAAGAATCTGGCGGCTTTGTCATGGTACGGGGGCAGAGGGGGGCGGGGGTGGGGGTGGTTCCTGGTGTGGTTTGGATACACCATAAACCAAACCCATGTCAGTCAACAGATCTCTACCCGACTAAGAACCATTCCATGGCAACGGCTGAGACTGCATTCATCAAAACACCAGATGATGGGATTTCTCCAGTTACAATGGCATCAGATCCCACTGGCACATGGAGGCTGTACTGATGACCCATGCTGCCGCTAAAAACACCCCATTAAGACGCTTTCGGCAGGCGTCTCCTTTATTTTGCCAGTGACCTGTACGAGTTCTTACCTCACTGTGAAGCAGCTCCCTCCTGCGACCCTGGGGTTCGGCTGGTGTCAGCGCACGTGGCGGGGGGGCGGGGGGGGGGGTCAGGGGAGAAGAGATAAATAGAGATAATATATCACAGTTCTTCATCTTGCCAAAGGCTCACAATTTAACCTGAGAGATTTGCCACAATGGTAATATGCTCACATGGAGCCTGTGCTAAAGCACTTTTTAAGGGAGACTCTCTAGAAGTGGTGTGTGGTATAACTCAGACAGGACACACGGTAAGACAGGACACACGGTAAGACAGGTCACACGGTAAGACAGGTCACACGGTAAGACAGGTCACACGGTAAGACAGGACACACGGTAAGACAGGACACACGGTAAGACAGGACACACACTAAGACAGGAAACACGGTAAGACAGGACACACGGTAAGACAGGACACACGGTAAGACAGGACACACAGTAAGACAGGACACACAGTAAGACAGGACACACGGTAAGACAGGACACACGCTCTCCTCATTCAGCTGCGACTACATAGCGTGCTCAGCTTGGAGTCGTCTGATTCAGGGGTTTTTAGCACGGGGTCTTTAAATAAAGACATCATGTCATGACACTGCACTCCCCTTAGGCCTGAGGGGTCGACTGAAACTCTCCTCAGTTTGACAGTTAGCAGTTTTTATTTGTTTCCACTGTGTAATAACATGGTGAGCTGAACTGTACAGGCTGAATGGGACCCAGATGGGACGAGTCAGAACCACACACGCTGAGCTGGCACCACGGTCTCATCCCCAGCTTAAAGCCACATCTGCCCCCCCCCCCCCCCCCCCAACACACACTCACACACACACACACACTCACACACACTCACTCGCAGACACACACACACACACACACACACACACACGCTCCATTCCTGCCTCCTCTCCTACACCGCCACTACCATCTCCTGTGGGGAGCTGAGCAGTGCTGGTGATTATAAGGGCCAGACCACAGACGAGGTGATGTGGGATACCACAGGCAACCAAACACAGCAAAGACAGCAAGACTACCAGCTCTCCCACTTTCACCAGTCTGCATCCCCCGGCAAAACCAGGACTTCCTACCCAACGCTAGTTACCATCTACAGTACACATAAAGAGCGCAGGAGCTGTAAAAACAACATTTAAGAAGAAACAGAGAGATTGTGAAAACCAGGCCTTTACCTGCCAGGGCCAGTAGCAGCTCACCAAGACTCTGTTGGTAGAGATCCAGTGTTTCATAGTCCTCCATGCCACACTCCTCCTGGAGCCAAAGAGCAGAGAGGAGCGTCAGAGGGGGAGCCTACACTACTGAAGACCTGACACACACACACACACACACGGAGAGGAGAGTTCCCACACTGCTATTCCCACCTACCCGCGTTACCGCAGCCGCAGCTAACTCCAGCGCAGAGAGCAGCCGTGGCTGGTCCCTGGACATTTCTTAGAGACAGAGAGAGAGAGAGAGAGAGACGGAAGAGAGAGAGAGAGAGAGAGAGAGAGAGAGAGAGAGAGAGAGAGAGAAGCACTTTGTTTACACATCCAAAATTTTTAATTTTTCGCATCTGAACTGAGAGAAAACTGAGAGTGTTGTAAACCTGAGAGGAGAGTGGAGCTACCTGTGAGAATGTCCCTGGCTGACTTGGCTTCCTCAAAGCTGTGTCTGTTGTCTGAATGCACCAGAGCTTTGAGTTCCTCTGCCCGTGACACATACTCACTCACCTGAGAGAGAGAGAGAAAAGAATCAGCTTCTCCTTCATGTCTCCAGTCACTGACTCACACTTCACTGTAATGTCTGTCTACTAACACACAGACTGATGTCAATGAGGAGTGTCAATCATCTACCTTCTTTCTGAGGGCTTCCTTCCTCTGTCTGTCTGTCTCATCTGAGAAAGGTCAGAAAAAAGCTCTGGAGATGGTATCAATGCACTGAGTTTACAGCGTAACTGTGATAATGTTTAGAGTGTAAAAGAGTAACTGTGATGTTGTTTGGGGTGTGACTGGGATAATGTTTAAGGTGTAACTGTGAATAACTGTGATATTGCTTGGGTTTACATGTGATACTGTTTAGGGTGTAATTGTGATAATGTTTATAGCACAACTGTAAGTAATTGTGATAATGTTTGCGGTGTAGCTGTGAATATCTGTGATAATGTTTAGGGTGTGACTGTGAGTATCTGTGATAATGCTTAAGATGTAACTGTGAGTAATTGCAACATTGTTTAAGGGGTAACTGTGCTATTGTTTTGTCTGTGATTGAGCTTTTCTTTGTGTAGTGATTGCTGATTGGCTGATAAATGTTCCACTTACAGTGAATGGCAGGGACAAAATGCTCCAGTGCACTGCAGTAGAGAGACAGGGCCATCGACCGTTCACCGGCCTGGTCCTTCTCTACAGCCCGCAGAACCAGCTCCTTCTAAAACACACACACACACACACACACACACACACACACAGGGACAGGAGGAAACTCATTAACTGTGTTTTTCCCTCATACTCACAAAACATGATGTTTTTGTTTAACAAAAACAAGTCTCTTTCTCAGACTATGGGAGAGACCTGTTGATAGACATGATCTCTCTGTGTTGATCTGTTTTCAACACCACATGGAGCTCAGCAGCTCTGAGCCAAACCCTGACTGCCCCCCCCCCCCCCCCCCCCCCCTCCTCACACACTCACCGCTTTTCCAAGGCTCTCCGCACTCGGCATGTGCTCGAGGTCCACAAACGGGTGAGTAAAAAACTCGTCAAAAGTGATCCGGGTGTCCGGATCCCTGACCAGCAGTCGCAGAAGCAGATCCCGGCAGTTCCTTGACACTCTGGCACCTGCAGGCAACTTAAAACAAAAACAAACACAAGCTCCCTCAGAGGTGCGCGGCTCCCTGGTGTCTAATCCTCAGACAAGTGTGCCACCTAGTGGTGTGATGTAATTCAGAGAGACCAGGCTACCTCTAACTCCACCTACATGGTACAGGAACTTGTATCCAGAATCAGAGAGGGTGTGTGGTAGAGGGCTTGAAGAACGCAGTGAATTAGACTCCTCTGTAAACACTGTGCAGGGAGAATAGTTTGTGGTGCGGTCTATTTATTCTTACCTCGATGGGTTTATTACTGCGGATTTTCTCCTCCAGCTCAGCAAATGAGCGCGAGGCAAAGGGAGCTCTGCCAAACAGTGCCTCTGTGTGAAAAAAAAAAAAAGAAACCACACACACAGACACACACACACACACACACACGCACCCACCCACACACACTTCTTAAACCAGTTGGTAATTTGCTAAAATGTCACTATTGCAATGGTACACTGAAACACTACAATATTAAGAATCTCTTCATAAGCCATTAAGAGACTTGTGATTTTGTGCTTATGACTGTTTGACATGCTGTGTGTGAGTGTGTGCGTGACGTCAGTCTCTGGATTCAGAGGGAGTGTAAACCTCTGCGTGAGTCTGAGTTTCACAGAAGGGAGACTCACCGTAAAGAATGACTCCCACGGACCAGAGGTCCACGCGGGCGTCGTACTGCTTTCGGCAGACCATCTCTGGGGCCATGTAGAGGGGAGAGCCCCGCAAAACACTCTGCTCATCCCAGGGTGACATGTACTGGGCAAAACCAAAGTCTGTGTGCGAACGGAAGGCGCATGAGCACACGCACACGCACACACACGCACACACAGGCACAGGCACACGCGCGCACACACACACACACACAGAGTTGGTATGCATGATGCCATTGTTCACATTACTGTATGGAATGCTTGAGCTGAGATAAAGCTAATGTGCTGCACTGGTGCTGTACAGTCTGCTAACAGAGAGGCTGAGTCATCAGGAGTAAACATCATGACTATTCTCAACAGAGGCAGTGACCGATAATTCAGTACAACTTCAACTAGGCCGTGACTGGGAGCCGGCGGCTCTTCACTTCCTGTTCAGTGTAACAAGATGAACCACGATTCCCACACTGAGAAAAAAAAGTGATTAAAAAAAAAAAAAACGAGATCATATAATAGTTTGAGCCTACCCGTTTGTGAGGCTGTGAAAGCTTCCTTCGATTTAAAAAAAAGAAAAAAGAAAAGAAAAGAAAAGAAAAGAAAAGGTGTACCTGCCAGTTTGAGCCCATTCCCACTGAGCAGAATGTTCTGGGGTTTCAGATCCAAATGGGAAATGTTTCGTTCGTGTAGAAACTGAAGGGCACAGGCTGCAATACACAATACAAGTGACGTGTTTGTTTAGATTACTTTACTTTGTGTATTTTAACCAAATGCACAAAGTTGAAAGACGGACTGGAATAAGATTTCTTTGACATTTTTCAGGCAACACCCTCAGAATTCCTTTCGGCTAAGTGCGGGTCTATTCATTGCCTTCTGAAAATGAAAAATCAATCTTAAATTCTTAAAGTCTTAAAATCAACCACTTGTCTTCCAGCTTTGTTGAACAGTCCACTATAATCTCTAAACTACTGAGGGCATGTTGATGATATGAAAACGTACAGGTAATCGAGGGAAACTGTGCGAAAGGGGTAGGAGACATAATTTTAACAGTAGAGCGAGAAAACGTAGTATTGAACATAACTAGTGCAGATACAATAACCCAACCTATCTGCTGAAGGAAACGGCGAGCGACTCTCTCCGGGAGGATTCGACGACTGCGAATGAAACGCGACAGGTCACCGCCAGAGCACCACTCCAGAATCAAATAAATGTTGTCATTGTCCCACTGCAAGGAAAAAAATGGAGAGAAACGTCAGTTCATCAAATAAACTTTTAAGACCGGAGGAAACAGATTTTGCCGCGAAAGTTTATGACATTCTCCTAGCTCTAATCATGTTAGAGAGAGACATTTGGGAAGAACAGCTGTTATCGATTTTCATTATGACGGCTCTAACATGTAATTAGACGGAGTGAGAGATTCCTCCACGATTACAGAGACTGCATTAAAAAAATGTTTTTATTATCATCTTGTGCTATAACAAAAGCGTTGACGGCTAAGCTACCTGGAAGTCCTTCAACTGCACAATATGAGGGTGTCGAACAGTTTTCAGGATCTCAATCTCCGTCAGCAGGTTCTCCACGGCGGCTTTATTCAAACTCTTCTTGCTCACGACCTTTACTGCCACTGCCTCCCGGTTATCACCCTGCAGAAAGACGACACTGGACCGACTTAGTATCCAAACAAATGTTTGCTGAATTCGGCGTGAAATTTAGGCAACGCTGGAGTCAAACTGCACCAACCTTCCTGTAGGCTTTGTAAACCGTAGCATAGGTCCCGCTCCCCAGTTTCTCAGTAAGAATGAAGTCGGCGAGCTTCGGTGGGGCAAAACTCGAAGCCATTCCGTTAGGGACATCAAATCACCAAGGCTAAGCCACAAGACCGAAGTGAAACCATTTATTCCTGCAATTAGCCAATGCTACAGCTGTGGAACAGGAACTTCCGCGACCTTAAATATACAGTCACAACAACGTCAAATAAAACTCTGCTATGCCAGTTTTACTGCATTTAGAGTTCACAAGAAGACATCCCATTCCAATAAGAAATTTCAGTTCACACGCTCGTATTTTACTTGAAATCATGAGCTTGACTTTGGTGACTATGTGTTTTTCTCCCCCAGGCAAAATCTTTAAATCAGTACTATTCGTGTATGTGATAGTTGCAAAGACGGGTTTTGAAAAGACCGTATCATTACAAACATTTACCCATAAGTTTATGCATTCAAAATTTCTAGACTGCAGACCGATGTTTTCATTCTTCCAGCACACATGTTGACAGTTCAAAGTGACGTCTTTGCCCAATAAGCAAAGGAGAAATGGGGTACTGCCCCCTAGAGGCCAGATTTCACCTTGCATTGAATCGAAGACAACAGCCTTAAACCAACAGTACCACCAGTCTTGTCATATTTATATCGTTATATTTAAAAACAGATGACTTTCAGTCGATTAAACTGTTATAAAAGCGACATAAAAATGCATTTGATTATCCAGTGATTTTTTCCCCAATATCCATTTATTAGAAATTCAAAAATAATGTGTTTTGAAAGTGTGAGCTAGCTTTATTAACACAGGGTGGCGCTGTAGTACTAAAACCTTTCTCATTCCTTATCTGACCACTTGCTTTTTTCCTCGCAGCTGTCACTCCAGGATTTAAAGATGGCGGAGTGCATAGCCGCACGCCTGGCCGCACAGGAGGAGCAAATACGAGTGCTAAGTCAGGAAATAAGTCGGCTCCGCGACGGACTCGTGAACAATCAACACACGAGTTCGTTCGCGAACAGCCCGGAGCTTGAAAACCTGCGGAGCGAAAATGAAAAGCTGAAATACCGGCTCGTGCATCTTCGCCGGGGTCTCCAAGTTGAGCTGGACCTGGAGGGCCAGGCGCGCTCCAAACCAGGCCCGGAGAGCACCAACAAAGCCGCCAAAGAAACCACGAGAAACAACTCTTATCAGAAGGTATGGTCCCAAACTCAAAGCACAGTTTTTTTTCTTTTTTAAGATCTTACAATTAAGGAACATGACGTGTTTTATATGCCATGTGTTGTTCTTTCCTGGAGGGTAGCCAGCTGTCTGCCACAATAAAAGACCGTAACAAAGCACATATTCCAGACATTAGCTCCCTGGAAATGTTAGTCCCACACGTTTGGAACTGTTATACATTCGAACTCGCCTATGTTAAGCGCCATAATTCAGAGACACACCGCCTGGAGCACAGTGTTTGACTCCGTCTAATTTTTATATTTAGTCCTCGAATGCTGCACAGCCGGGGACTCCAGAGATCCGTCCAAATGAAAAGAATAAGAAAAAGGAAAAGCCTCGTGCGGAAGGAGGTGCAGGGGAGGTAAAGGCTTCGGTTTCTGAGTCGTTAGATGATGTTTCACCACTGTCTGTGAAGTATTCCACATGTTCCAAATACTGTTATCGTAATGTTTGTTTGTGTGTGCGCCTGTGTGCACGTGCATGTGTGCCCCCCCCCCCTCCCCCCCCAAACTCTTACTCGGGCAGCTGACTCCTTTGCCTGTTTACATCGGAGAGCGGTTGGAGCTCTATGGAAAACTGAAGAAGGAAAGCGATGCCATCCTGGCCAAGCAAGCAGCAAACAGCCATCCCATCTCTGTGGTCCTTCCCGACGGTCGGAAGGTGGAGGCTCAGGCCTGGAAAACCAGTCCCTACCAGCTGGCCTGCGGGATCAGGTCAGAGTCCAGAGTCTTCCTCCTTCAGAACTGCTACTGACGCATACTGAGATCTCAAAAAACCCACTACCACCCCCAACACACACACACACACACACACACATATACACATACACACACACAGTATTGTATCCTGTCATTTCTCATAACTTTTCCAGTGTTTGTGTTGTCAGAGTGACTAAGTGTCTAATGAAGCCAAAGCATGAAGAAATGCAATAAACTGGCATGTGGAGTCAGCCTTAGGACTCTTATGCGAGATGATGATGATGATGATGATGATGATGATGTTGGTAGACATAGACGTAGACTGGTTTTATTGCCATTTCAGCCACATGCAGCTAGTACACAGTGAAATAAAACAGCGTTCCTCCAGGACCATGGTGCTACATAGAACAACACAGAACCACATGAGACTACAACAGAACTAGCTGATTACACAGACCTACACAAGACTAAAGAAAGTGCACATGTGCAGACATGTACAAACAGCGCAAGACAGTGCAAAAAGTTACTGAGACAGTCAGTGCAAAAAGTTACTAAGACAGTCAGTGCAAAAAGTTACTAAGACAGACAGTGCAAAAAGTTACTGAGACAGACAGTGCAAAAAATTACTAAGACAGACAATGCAAAAAGCTACTAAGACAGACAGTGCAAAATTACTGAGACAGACAGTGCAAAAAGTTACTGAGACAGTCAGTGCAAAAAGTTACTGAGACAGACAGTGCAAAAAATTACTAAGACAGTCAGTGCAAAAAGTTACTAAGACAGACAGTGCAAAATTACTGAGACAGACAGTGCAAAAAGTTACTAAGACAGTCAGTGCAAAATTACTGAGACAGACAGTGCAAAAAGTTACTAAGACAGACAGTGCAAAATTACTGAGACAGACAGTGCAAAAAGTTACTAAGACAGACAATGCAAAAAGTTACTGAGACAGTCAGTGCAAAAAGTTACTGAGACAGTCAGTGCAAAAAGTTACTAAGACAGACAGTGCAAAATTACTGAGACAGACAGTGCAAAAAGTTACTAAGACAGTCAGTGCAAAATTACTGAGACAGACAGTGCAAAAAGTTACTAAGACAGACAGTGCAAAATTACTGAGACAGACAGTGCAAAAAGTTACTAAGACAGACAATGCAAAAAGTTACTGAGACAGTCAGTGCAAAAAGTTACTGAGACAGTCAGTGCAAAAAGTTACTAAGACAGTCAGTGCAAAAAATTACTAAGACAGTCAGTGCAAAATTACTGAGACAGACAGTGCAAAAAGTTACTAAGACAGACAATGCAAAAAGTTACTGAGACAGTCAGTGCAAAAAGTTACTAAGACAGTCAGTGCAAAAAATTACTAAGACAGTCAGTGCAAAATTACTGAGACAGACAGTGCAAAAAGTTACTAAGACATCTGCTGTAAATGTAAACAGAAGCTGCTGCAAAGAAATGTGCAAAACGCAAGGGGAGTGGAATGGTGTTCAACTGAGTATGAGTGTGTGTGTGTCTGTGTGTATATGTACGTACGTGTGTGTGTGTGTGTGTGATGATGATGATGATGGCGATGATGATGACGATGACGGCGATGGTGCTGGTGGTTTGTGTGGTCAGTCAGGGCTTGGCAGACAACGCGGTGATTGCCCGTGTGGATGGGGAGCTGTGGGACCTGGACCGGCCTCTGGAGAAGGATTGTTCTCTGGAGCTGCTGCGGTTTGACGATGAAGACGCCCAGGCCGTGAGTGTCTGTCTTCCCAGAGAGTGTCCCGCCTGACTGTACACACACACGCACACACACACACACACAGGGAGCATCGTATGGAAATCTTTTTCATGCTCTTGCTAAAAGAATTAATTAACATGATTCAATACTGATAAAACCAGGTGAGGTCAGAGATGTCACTCCTGTAGACGACAGGTGTTTTTTTTTTTTGCAGCGGTTATTATCTGTGGGTGAGTTAGCTGGCTAGCTATGACTCTCAAAGCCAGTCACAGCTGGACGGAGTCTGGAACTGGGATTACAGAGGAGAGAAAAGTGTGTTTGTTTGTTCCTCTGCCCGTTTAAATCAGTATTTATTTGGATTTCATGTCAGGTGTACTGGCATTCGAGCGCTCACATCCTAGGTGAAGCCATGGAACGCTTTTACGGCGGCTGTCTGTGCTACGGCCCTCCGATCGAAAACGGGTTTTACTACGACATGTTCCTGGATGGGCCGAGGTGAGACGCTGGGGCGGAAATTCAGACGTGTTCCACGTATAAGAAACAGAAAGCAGGTGTCAGAGCCTGTAACTGCAAAATGTCTGATGGAGAAATACGTTTTGTTTCATATAGATGTTTCCATGTTACCTCAGGGGTTTCTAGTTTGATTTGTAACTCCAGTTTTTTTTGTGATTTTTTGTTTTTGGTCCCGTCAGAGGGGTGTCGAGCTCTGAGTTTGGGGACCTGGAGTCTATCTGTAAATCCATCATGAAGGAGAAGCAGCCGTTTGAGAGACTGGAGCTGAGTAAGGAGACGCTGCTGCAGATGTTTAAGGTGACAGACCTGCTCTGGCCATGTCCTCACACACGGTTCCACCTGTTTACATTCTCAGTGTCTGTGTCCTCACACACGGTTCCACCTGTTTACATTCTCAGCGGCTGTGTCCTCACACACGGTTCCACCTGTTTACATTCTCAGTGTCTGTGTCCTCACACACGGTTCCACCTGTTTACATTCTCAGTGTCTGTGTCCTCACACACGGTTCCACCTGTTTACATTCTCAGTGTCTGTGTCTTCACACACGGTTCCACCTGTTTACATTCTCAGTGTCTGTGTCCTCACACACGGTTCCACCTGTTTACATTCTCAGTGGCTGTGTCCTCACACACGGTTCCACCTGTTTACATTCTCAGTGTCTGTGTCCGCACACACGGTTCCACCTGTTTACATTCTCAGTGGCTGTGTCCTCACACACGGTTCCACCTGTTTACATTCTCAGTGTCTGTGTCCTCACACACGGTTCCACCTGTTTACATTCTCAGTGTCTGTGTCCTCACACACGGTTCCACCTGTTCACATTCTCAGTGTCTGTGTCCTCACACACGGTTCCACCTGTTTACATTCTCAGTGGCTGTGTCCTCACACACGGTTCCACCTGTTTACATTCTCAGTGTCTGTGTCCTCACACACGGTTCCACCTGTTTACATTCTCAGTGTCTGTGTCTTCACACACGGTTCCACCTGTTCACATTCTCAGTGTCTGTGTCCTCACACACGGTTCCACCTGTTTACATTCTCAGTGGCTGTGTCCTCACACACGGTTCCACCTGTTTACATTCTCAGTGGCTGTGTCCTCACACACGGTTCCACCTGTTTACATTCTCAGTGGCTGTGTCCTCACACACGGTTCCACCTGTTTACATTCTCAGTGTCTGTGTCCGCACACACGGTTCCACCTGTTTACATTCTCAGTGTCTGTGTCCTCACACACGGTTCCACCTGTTTACATTCTCAGTGTCTGTGTCCGCACACACGGTTCCACCTGTTTACATTCTCAGTGTCTGTGTCCGCACACACGGTTCCACCTGTTTACATTCTCAGTGTCTGTGTCCGCACACACGGTTCCACCTGTTTACATTCTCAGTGTCTGTCCTCACACACGGTTCCACCTGTTCACATTCTCAGTGTCTGTGTCCGCACACACGGTTCCACCTGTTTACATTCTCAGTGTCTGTGTCTGCACACACGGTTCCACCTGTTTACATTCTCAGCGGCTGTGTCCTCACACACGGTTCCACCTGTTTACATTCTCAGTGTCTGTGTTGTCTCTTTCACAGTACAACAAGTTCAAATGTCGCATTCTGAATGAGAAAGTCACCACGCCCACAACGACCGTTTACAGGTAAATATTCAGATTTTAATCAGTTTTATGGTCAAAGTCGTAAAAAGGCAACCTCCCTCCTTTTGACAGATGGGCCTTTTGGAACTCTAACTCCAGTATTGATTTTTAGTGAGATATTTGGATTTTTCTTTGCATTATTCATCATAACTGCTCCTCTTTTTTTTTAACAATCCCCATGGCAACTGGGAATATTTAACTAGCTTTTTAAATAGCTACAGGCCTGTATGTAGAAGTATTTCTGATGGAGATGAATTATAACGTGGAGTTGACTGAACCTTGTGACCTGTCCCAGGTGCGGTCCTCTCATTGACCTGTGCAGAGGTCCGCATGTCAGACACACGGGTAAAATCAAAGCCATGAAGATCTATAAGGTTTGTCACTTAAACACCACATCGTACGGCTACACTAGATAAACTGTGAGATCCTGTGCAGAATGGCTTTGTTCATCTTGTCTTTCTTTCTTTCTTTGTCCTCTTTGGCGTGCAGAACTCGTCCACGTACTGGGAGGGCCGTGCGGACATGGAGACTCTGCAGCGGATTTACGGCATCTCCTTCCCCGACGGCAAGATGCTGAAAGAGTGGGAGCGTTTTCAGGAGGAGGCCAAGAACAGAGACCACCGCAAAATCGGGAAGGTAAGCACAGACCGCACGACTTCAACACCCTGACGTTTTCCCGGGTTTTGTTTTTTTTTGGGGGGTTTTTTCTTTGTTTTAAATGACCGCCCGTTCTGCAATCATTCCGTTTCTCCGTAAAACAAACCCACTCACTGTTTGTTCGCTGATTTCATATTAATACATGTCGTTAGAATTTGTTCTCTGACAAAATATCCATGTTGAAGACTGTCTTGATCAAATCAAAGCTCTATGGCTGGTTGTGTAATATGTGGTGACTCGTGTTCCTTGTGGACCTGCACGACTGATTTTCTGATGTTTAGAGAAAACATGAGTGTTATTTCATGCTTCATTTTAGTTTTGAGACTGAAGAATAATAAAATTGCACAGTGTTGTGTCGTGTGATTGAATGACTCTGTGTATTTTCATGTTGGAGGCTGAGGGAGGCAATTAGCATGGAGCAGATTTGCTGCCATGTGACAGATTGACTCCCTGTGGAGTCGTCTGATTTGTCTCCATGGGTGCAAGGTTGTTAAGTTTTTCTCTCTCTCTCTCTCTCTCTCTCCCTCTCCCTGCCTCTCTCTCTTTCTTTCTTTCTTTCTTTCTTTCTTTCTTTCTTTCTTTCTTTCTTTCTTTCTTTCTTTCTTTCTTTCTTTCTTTCTTTCTTTCTTTCTCTCCCTGCCTTACACTCTCTCTTTCTCTCTCTCTCTCTCTCTCTCTTTCACTCTCCCTCTCTCTCTCTCTCTCTACTCCCCCTCTCTCTCTCTCTCTCTCTCTCTCTCTCTACTCCCCCTCTCTCTCTCTTTCACTCTCTCCCTCACTCTCTCTCTCTCTCTATCTCTCTCTCTCTATCTCTCTATCTCTCTCTGTCTGTCTCTCTCTCTGTCTCTCTCTCTGTGATTGTGTTACACAGGAACAGGAGCTTTTTTTCTTTCATGATCTGAGTCCAGGCAGTTGCTTCTTCCTCCCCCGAGGAGCCTATCTCTACAACACACTCACTGAGTTCATCAGGGTACTGCACAAACACACACACACACGGCCCTTACAGCTGGCACCGTTTCAAAGTTAATGTGCAAGCTTTTCAGTTTTCTGACGCACACAAGCCATTTTCTCATTGCAGTTTTGTTGACATTTAGACTTCCTCTGCTGGCCCTTAAATGCACAAATCCGTTAAACATCCGCAAGGGTTTGCATATGGAAACATGCTCATAAACACATTGCCATCACACTGAATTTATAAAAGTCAATCAAATAGACAGTTTTACTTTGAGTCCAAGTTGTTCTAAGTCCTTTTGTTTTGTGTCTGTCTTCTGATCCTTCTCCCCGTTTAGGAGGAGTACAACAGGAGAGGGTTCCAGGAGGTGGCCTCCCCAAATATTTATAACAGTAAACTGTGGGAGACCTCAGGCCACTGGCAACACTACAGTGAGAACATGTTCTCTTTTCCCGTCGAGCAGGACGTCTTCGCTCTCAAGCCAATGAACTGCCCTGGACACTGGTGAGAGGAAGAGCATAATACCTGGTGTTTGATTGGAGGATTAAAACACCGATATTAACAGGATAACTAACTCTACATGGCTTTGTCCTCGGAGGAGTCTCTCTCACTCTCACACTCTCTCTCACTCTCTCACTCTCTCTCTCTCTCTCTCTCTCTCTCTCTCTCTCTCTCTCACACTCGCTCTCCAGTCTGATGTTTAACCATCGACCTCGCTCCTGGAGGGAACTACCTCTCAGATTTGCGGATTTTGGGGTGCTGCATCGGAACGAGTTGTCGGGGACGCTGACGGGTCTGACCAGGGTCAGGCGTTTCCAGCAGGACGACGCCCACATTTTCTGCTCCATGGACCAGGTGAGTCCAGCCGCCAGCCTCTGTACAGCAGAGCTCCGTCTGTCACAGACTCACATGTGTAAACCGGCTCTGGCCTGCAGATTGAGTCTGAGATGAAAGGCTGCCTGGACTTCCTGCGCTGCGTCTACGACGTCTTCGGATTCTCCTTCCAGCTGCACCTGTCCACTCGCCCGGAGAAATTCCTGGGTGACGTCGCCGTGTGGGATCAGGCAGAAAAGGTAGGTGAAGAATTTTCTAGAAACGTCATCCGGTTTATTAAGGCACTGTAAGAGAGAACTTTGGCAAGAGTCCCCATGGCCTCATTTTGTGAGGCATAAATAGAATGTCATCTCTTACCACTGAATTCTACAGATACTTTTCATACCATTATAAAAAAAAAACGATGATCTTTTTCGAAAGACCTAATTTTTTTTTTTTTTTTTTACATTCTTTGGCAAAGCGTCGCCATAACTAACCCCACGCTCCCAGCGGATCTGCGGTTCTGATTGGTTTAAGGACCACGTCTGTTCATTACTCAGCTTAGATGACATGCTTTAGCTTGTGTTCTTTTACTTCCACTTCTTGGTAGTGTAGGTTTCATTCATCTTGTGTTTACTCCTCGTACTCAACAGCAACTGGAGAACAGTCTGAATGAGTTTGGTGAGCCATGGAAGCTGAACCCTGGGGACGGAGCTTTCTACGGCCCAAAGGTAAAGCTTCTGACTGGCCAATGAGTATGCATTCATTCAGCGCCTCGACAGAAAGGACCTCACGTTACAGTTTACTAACACTTCTCTGTCTTGTTGACCTCAAATGGGCTGTCCCGCCTCCTGACAGATTGACATTAAGATCAAGGACGCCATTGGACGCTATCACCAGTGTGCCACGATTCAGCTGGACTTCCAGCTGCCCATTCGCTTTAATCTGATGTTCGTAGGGTGAGTAAGTCAGTCCTGTGTCAACATTCCTCTGTAGTTTTGCTTGACACTGCTTTGTGACTGAGGGGAATTCTTTTTGTGTGTGTGTGTGTGTGTGTGACAGGAAAGACGGAGATGACCGATCCAGACCAGTCATCATTCACCGCGCCATTCTGGGCTCTGTGGAAAGAATGATCGCCATTCTCACTGAGAACTACGCCGGCAAATGGTCAGACAGCGCTCTGCCCAGACGTTTGTGGTTTTGTAAACGTGTATTTACCGAATGTAACTGACCTGTGTAGTGTGCAGTGTATTGTGAGTCATGTGCTAAGCGTGGTTGTATTTTTCTCTCCTTTGATTAACACTGCGTTGTGCGTGAAGGCCACTCTGGCTGTCACCTCGACAGGTGATGTTGGTGCCTGTGAACCCATCCTGTGAAGAATATGCCAAAAAGGTACACCCCCCAGCCCCCACAAAAAATTCAGCCTCCTTCACATAGTGTCAGTACACTATATATCTCATACTTGTAACATTTTCCATAAAGGAATTTTTTTTATTTTATTTGAGACAGTATTGATTACCTAATTATTGTATTGTGAGAGTATGGATCACCTAATGGAAGCAGGGTTTCTGTTGTCTATGAGAGGCACTGTGTGTGGGTTGTTTGTTGTGTGTATTGGTTGTTTGTTGTGTGTACTGGTTGTTTGTGGTGTGTATTGGTTGTTTGCGGTGTGTATTGGTTGTTTGCGGTGTGTATTGGTTGGTTGCGGTGCGTATTGGTTGGTTGCGGTGCGTATTGGTTGTTTGCCGTGTGTATTGGTTGTTTTTGGCTGTAGGAGTCATACAGATCTTGCTGTTCTTCAGGTGTGTAAGCAGTTTGTAGAGGCTGGGTTCATGGCGGACGCAGACTTGGACTCCGGCTGCCTCCTGAACAAGAAAATCCGAAATGCTCAGCTGGCCCAGTATAATTTCATTCTAGGTAAAGAAGGAGCAGTGTGATCCAGGCACCTCCTCATCACTCACACACACTACAGGATCTCCTCATGTATTCTTCACTCACACACACACACTACAGCATCTCCTCATGTATTCTTCACTCACACACACACACTACAGCATCTCCTCATGTATTCTACTCACACACACACACACACACACACACACACACACACACACACTACAGCATCTCCTCATGTATTCTACTCTCACACACACACACACACACACACACACACACACACACACTACAGCATCTCCTCATGTATTCCACACACACACACTACAGCATCTCCTCATGTATTCTACACTCACTCACACACACACACACACACACACACACACTACAGTATCTCCTCATGTATTCTACTCTCACACACACACACACACACACACTACAGCATCTCCTCATGTATTCTACTCTCACACACACACACACACTACAGCATCTCCTCATGTATTCTACACTCACTCACACACACTACAGCATCTCCTCATGTATTCTACTCTCACACACACACACACACACACACACACACTACAGTATCTCCTCATGTATTCTACTCTCACACACACACACACACACACACTACAGCATCTCCTCATGTATTCTACTCTCACACACACACACACACTACAGCATCTCCTCATGTATTCTTCACTCATACACACACACACACACGCTGCAGTATCAACACTTAGCCTCCACCCCCCTCCCTTGTCATCACGATGAGCAGATTTCAGCGGATTTTTGTTTTGGGTTTTGTCGGCCTGCGGTGGTGTTGTAACAGCTGTGACGTGTGTGTGAATCAGCACTAGTGGAAGCTGCTTTATTTGCTGTGTGTCCTTGGCAGTGGTCGGCGAGAAGGAGAAGATGACAAACAGCGTGAACGTTCGTACGAGGGACAACAAAGTCCACGGGGAGCTGTCCGTCCCGGAGGCCCTGGCCAGGCTGACGCTCCTGAAGCAGTCTCGCTGCCGGAACGCAGAGGAGGCGTTCTGAAGATCAGACGTCAGACGCGACGGTCTCCGTGTGACGGAGAGATAAAGGCTTAATCTTAAATTACAGTGGAGTGTACGCCAACAAAGAGACGGTGTCATTACAAATGATGAGAGAAATGAGTTTGAGATGATTCAGTGAAAAGAAACAGAATGTTACAGAATGGAAGTGGAGGATTTAAAAAAGAAGGACAAAAGATAAAAAAAAAAAATGAAAGAAATGAAAATGAGCTGAAATGAGTGATATGAAAATGTCTCCTTTGTCCTGTGAGCATTTCAATGACTGCAATTTTGGAATTAGACGTGATTAGCATGTTACACCACCAAAGATCATATCAGGTTAAAATACATCTGAGGGCTGTACTGCGAAGTGAGGTAACTGGCTTATCCAGGTAACCTCTGGTTAAATTAACTCAGAGTAAGAAGTAAACCTCCAAATAGAAGAGCCCTATGGCTTTGCTTTGCTAGGAGGATGAAGCCATTGGGCTCTTCTATTAGGAGGTTTACTGCTTACTCTGAGTTAACCAGAAGTTCCCTGGATAAGCCAGTTACCTCACTTCATAGTACAGCCCTCTGGTCTTCAGAAAGTGTGAGAAAAGGAGCAAATCTGATCAGCGTCTGCAAAACAAGTCTGATGGCAGTTCAGTGGTTTTCTTTATGCTGGAAGTTCCAGCCCTCGTCGTGCGCATTGCATTCACTTTAAGAAGAAATATGCAGACAGTTTAATGCTCTCAGGTTATGTTGTGATAAAAGATGTGGTTTATCTCATATACAGTATGTACACGTTTGACTGGTTTGACTGGCAACCCCAATGTGAAATGAGTCAAGGGCAAAGTCTTTACCTTTACGTCAACATGTGGAGTCTGGAGAGTGGAGTATTCGGAATAAACTGCTGAAATGATCAAAAGTGTTTTTGTTTTTTTGTTTTTTTTCATTTTATTTCCATTAGACTGAAAATGTTTGGGTACAATTGCGTAATGAATAACAGCGTGTTGATAAGGCTGATGGGTAAACATTCACTCTTCTGTGGTCTGACCCTGGAACTCCGACATCTTAGTCCACCTGCAAACCAACAATCAAGGTGGAAAGTGGAATTTTACTGTAAATGAGCCTTGCGTATATCTAATCTTTGGATACATTTTGGATACAAGTGTGGAATAGTTAAAGCCATCCTTTTGGAAGAACATAGAAGTCGTGTGGTTGTTTGTAATGAGTAACAGCAGTTAAAAAAATGTTGTTTTTTAAAGCTTTATTTCTACATGCTATGCTCTGATTTCAAAGCAGTGATCAAGAGCGACTGCAGCCGAACAACAACTCCCACTCTGCACTCTGATAGTGAACTCAGCCAAAATGCATAGAGTGATGCCAAAGATTGTTGCTTACTTTCTAAAGAGATTACATCAGAAACTGTTCACAAACCACTCCTTCTCTGGGTCTATGTTCTGCTCTGATGTACACGTCGGTTTCTGGAATGTTCTGGACTGTTTTTCATGCATATTTTCACTCGGATAAGAGCAAAAGATTTGTGTAAAGGACTGTAGTAGCAACAACATAAAAACAAAACAGCAATAATAATACAAACAGAATAACAAGTACAGCAAATACAAAACAACAAAATACAACAAAATAATAATCATAGTCATAACAACAACAACAATAATAAATAATAATAATGTCGCTGCTGCTGGTGTTGAAAATTTCCTTCCTGCGCTGTTCTGAGTGGACGTGTGAGTGCTAAATAAAGCATATCTTTCCAAACGCAAATCGATGTCCGTCCAACACAAATTGGCCTAGGGGCTTTTATTTTGGAAAATAAGAACATCACCCGCCCCCGTTGTTGCCTATGACGTATAGCTCGTGGCTGCAGGAAACAGCTGTATGATCTTTCAAGATGGGCAAGAATGGTGTGATTTGGTTGTTTAAAAAGGGACGGCACATCATGAAAGCCCATGGGATCACGTTTTTACTCCTTATTGATGTTTTATTTAAAACAGTAAACGGTGAGGTGAACTACAACTGAAAGTAAATAAACTAACGAAAACAGCATTTTCCTCCTTAGCGAGTGAGCTAGCAATCATTATTAGCTTGTAATTTAAATTTACCTGGTACGCTACCTGGGTCAGAAGGAGAATATAAATAGCTAATGTTAGCTACTTTACGTAAAGAGGTTGTTGTTATGCTCGGCATGAAGTTTTATAGCCACTTCTATTGACTAGTTGCCCAAGCCTTTTTAGCTGACGAAGCTAGCTTGCTAACGAGCTCACAGGGTTGCTTTCGTGCGCATTCTAATATGTTTCATAAAGTCATTCGGTTGACAGCAGATCGCTAGAATGTGGAATAGCAATGTGACATTAACGTATTTCACACCTTTTGCTAAGTGTCAGTGCCATTTCTAGCCATTATCTGAAGCTTGCAGTTCTCTTTCAGATGAGATTGTAATCAGACTGAAAAGAGAAGAGTTGTATCAGCAAGCAATTGAGCCGCGAGTTTAGATCCACGCGCTTGTTTACTGATGCTTATTTTCCCTTCACTCTCTGTCATTGAACTCAGTGCTTACGCTGCGAGACACAAATAACAACCGTGCTCTCCTGCATTCAGTCTAACAGAACCATTTGCTTCTTGTAAAGTTGTAGGTAACGTCACAGCCCAGTTAATCAATTTCTCTTCAATGTTTTATTCGGCTTTTTTCAGGATACTTGAGTTCCCCACATGTTGGACCAGAACCTCTTCAGAGCGATTCCCAACACAGTACCGTAATCAGCAGCCCAGTGGTACTGACAGCTTCGTCTGGTAAACGATCGTTATTTTTACTACTGAATAGACTACTGTATAATATAATGGGGAATTATGGATTCACTTGGACCACTTTGTACAGGCGTCCTTGCCTGATATTATAGTGGTCCGTTATTGATTCCTGTCCTTGTCATCGGTTTGTTTGTCTGACTTGTGTTATTTGTTTGCATTTGTTCTTTTTTTTAACTGATCTGAGCTTAAATAGCTGTTGATATGAACTGTAGTTCCCTCTGTCTCTTCAGCTTCCCCGTCTGTCGAAGGGGGTTATCAGTCCAAATGTCCAAGTGGAGGTCTGTGCAGTAAACTGCCGTCTGACTGCGTTGCCTGTTCCTTCCATCACAACTGCAGCTACGGCAAACCAGCCGTCTTCTCCTGCAAGACCAAGCCAGGAGTCCACTGCGTAGTGAGTCAATGACAGCAAAGCTACGAGTAGCTGTAGACTTTGTCTCATACACCATCTCTGTAGTGTTTTCTCTCTTGGTACGAACAAGAAGAACAGATGTTTTGAGCGAAATGCCTCGGATGTATGTGTGATGTTTTCCGTGACTGGAGAGCGGTCCGTGTCTTCGTTCGCAGGGCGATTCTGGGCAGCAGCTGACCCACTTCAACCTCACGGTGACCTGCCAGTTCTGCTGGCAGCTGGACCCCTCCCTCTACCGCTGCAACAGCTCCACCAACTGCATGACCGTCTCCTGCCCCCGCAAGCGCTACAACACCACCTGTGAGGCGCTGGAGCACGTGCACTGTCTCGGTATGCTCCCTCCTCTTTTCGGACTCGTCCGTCATCTCTGTGGCTCGTGCCGTGAGATTACGCGGCAAATCTCTGATTAACTGATGAGTGTGTTTGCTTTGTAACCACTTGAGCATTTCCGTAAGTTTTACTGAAAATGACGCTGGCACTGCTACGTTTGCCTGATGACTGGTGCCGTTTTGTCCGACAGGGAAAAGAAGGTTTCCCAAACGACTGTTTTGCAACTGGACCGGAGGCTACAAATGGTCCACAGCACTGGCACTCAGGTAACAGTGTGGGTTTATTTTTTAGTTCAGTTCAGTTCAGTTCAGTGAGGTTTTGTCTTTGACTGACTGAGTCACTTACCGACCATGCAATGCATATTATCAGGTAATGATGAGTGTCACACACTGCTTAGACTGTGTGAAGCCTGTAAACGATGTCAGATGTATTTGTGAGGTGAGATCCAGGTGGACTCTCCATCACAGTCCTGTCTGACTGTTTTACACAGACAGGACTCGGCCTGTTTGTGGGAAACTGACGTGTTTTTTTTTGTGTTTTTTTTCGCCCCGCTTTGCATGTAAGTGGTGAGTTTGTAAACTATCATTAGCCTTCCAGAAATAAACGCCACACTCCTCAGCGTAATGAAAATATGACTGACAACAGGGGGTTTCTATGGCAACCGTTTGATGCGTGGCTTTACCCACGAATCCCACGTCTGCCAGTTGTCTTTTCACTGCAGCTTTCTAACAACAGTCAAATCTGTAAGACGCGCGATGAAAGACGTCTCAGACACAGATGCGACGTCATTTTCTTCTTCACTGTCTGCGTTTGAGCCCGTCTTCTGCCTGGCTGTTGGCAGTTGAGAAATCTTTATGGTTACGGTTAAGAAAAATCACACTCACCGTCCAGGTTTATTAGAAACACCTGGCATGTCAGTGTCCCTGCTGTGTTAAGAACTGTCCGCCACCCAAATCATACACAGTCAGCAGCAGTCCTGTGATCACAGACAGACCACTGCTGAAGGCCTGGCTGACACAAGCTGTGCATGGTAACAGATGAGCCCATAGTCTAACTACACTTATAAGGTAGATGTTTTTAAATAAAGTGGTTGGTGAGTTTATAGCTTATATGCCCAGTCGTTTAGTGTCTGACGAAGATACTTGTTAAATATGTTGTTAGTTAAATAATCTTTAGTAAGCGGCCTTGCAAAGGCCAAAACACACTTTGTGCCCAAATGTGTCAGCAAGTTCTTTTAGTCTCTTAAAAAGAAATTTTTTAAACCAGTATCTGTAATGGGAGTGCTGGCTCTGAACACACACACACACACACACACACACACATATATTCTTGTATTTTGGTCTGTCAGAGTATTTATAACACAGCTTGCTGTGTCTGTGTTCTTGCAGCATCACACTGGGTGGGTTTGGTGCGGACCGGTTCTATCTGGGCCAGTGGCGGGAAGGCCTGGGGAAGCTGTTCAGTTTCGGGGGCCTCGGCATCTGGACGCTGATCGACGTGCTGCTTATCGGGGTGGGCTACGTGGGACCCGCGGACGGCTCACTCTACATCTGAAGCCTTGCGTTGCGCTGCGGTGGCTTTTGGATCCGCCGCCCTCTCCCATTTTAAGGCCTTCTGACTTTCACAACCCGATTAACACACGTCTCCCAATCCTATTAGCACACGCCGGGCTTTCCAAAACTCCCCTTGCAACAGATTTCTGTCCCATCTGCCACCGGAGCACAAGTACTCCGCCTCATTCATTATGCATCAGACTCCACGTGTCAGGGGGGGTACGCCTGTCCATCGCCGGCACACCGAGGGAGGGGGCCACTCTGTGCTCTGTTTACAGGTTGAGTGGTGGATTTAGGGAGGCGTGAGGCTGCGTAAGAGGAGACGTTACAGGGTTCCTCACGCAGCGCCCAGGCACTGAGCTTCACCTCTCTTCCCTGTAGAGGATGAATGTGATAGTAAATAAATACAGAGAGTAAAAAAAAAAAAAACGCCGCTGTGTCCTGAGGATGGCCTCAGCATGCAGGATTAGCTCTGACGTCTCTGGGGTTTCACGAAACCTCTTGCGTTTGGCGAAATCGTGCTACGCTATCGTTACTGTGTGTAAAAAAAAAAAAAAAAATGGATGATCACGGGCCACTGTTTGTTTTTAGCTGGTGTTTTTTTTTTTTTTTCTTTTCTATCTAAATGTAGCAGTTAACGGTTCTAGCGCCTCTGTCTTTGTTGTTGACTTTCCGTGAGAAAGCCAGCAGAAGTTTGTGTTGCACTATTTAAATGTAAATATGAATGCAGCCTGATCAGACGCTTGAGCGTGTACAGAGCCACCTGTAAAACTGCTGACAGATTGCATTTTGGGATTTTTCTTGGATGTACTGAGTATGAAATTCACTCACTTTGTAAATATTGAAATAAACTGTTGAACAGACTTCTCTGTGCTGTTTTTTTTTTTCCTCTTCTTTTAATTATTAAGATGTCAAGGCAGAAAGCTGATACTGTTGGATTGAGTGCTAGGTCATTTATCAGAGCTATGACCTAAAAATGTTTAGTTTAATGTGAACATTTTGTCTTTGCATCTGCACACTCAGCTCTGTCCTCGGCCCTTAAAAACACTGGAGTTCATCCGGAGGGCACCGAGGCTGGTGAATCAGTGACTAGTATGAGAAAAATCTCCGTCACTCACAGCGTTCCCTGGGGTCAGGATCCTCTCGTCAAACCCCTACCCCCACCCCGCTCCCACAAAACCAAACGCACATGTCCTCCGGTGAACTGGAACAGGTGTTTACCGAAAAAAAAAAGGGAACTTTAGAGTCTGAAATCAGCTTGTTCATTTTTGTGAAACAAGCCACAATCTTAAGAGGCTACAACTCTTCTCTGCCAGTTCTGCTTTGCAACGTGCTTGGTTTTTTTTATTTCTCTCTCTCATTTTTTTTTTGGCAGTTTGCTGAGAGAGATTCATCACAAGGTCGATTTGCTTTGCTATCTACAGCTTGGCAGAGTCCCTCCCACACCCCCTCCCACAAACTGCCTGGCACCAGCTGAACCAGCTGTCAGCCTTTACCCGCTCTCACCGGGCTCCGTTTCCTCTTCCTGTCCTCCCCGTCATCTTGCCTACTCAAACAAATTTGTTTTAAAGAGCTGTCGTGAAATATTTCAGTGAATGAGGTGATTATTCCTATAGCCTTGCCCAGGAGAGTGCGCTTGACTCTATGAAATGATAGAGAATGTATGTACCTGCTTGATGACTGGCACTTAAGACATAAGCTGTTCACATTTACGCCTCAGGACGACTGTTAGTGGCCTGTGATCAGAGAGCCATCCATGAGGTACAGTCTCTCCCCCCATTCCAATGTTAGACAGGCAGTTTGTGTTCACTGTGCCACAAACCCTTGTTTGCCCAGGCATTAAAACCAGTTTTAAAAAGGAACATCTATAATTATGAGAAATCATGCGTATTAAAGCAAAGTGTGATTTAACGGAAAGAGCAGGCAGAGGGCTCAGTTACCGTCATCCCTACGGCGGACAAATGGCCCGCTTGAGATGTGACGTGACTGAAACAGAGACTCTCTTGACCCTAAGGCTGAGAGAACAATCCAGTCCTCATCTCGGATCCAAACCCTCCACAGATCCCACCAGTCTCCTCAGCAGGGTTCACCGCTCAGCGAGACGTCCGCGGTTGCTAAGGAACGTCCGAATGTCATTTTGGCCGACGCTTTGAGTTTAAGGACAATGAGACATAATGGACCTGAATGAGTGCTTATCTGTGGAGCTGAACGGTGAATGCTTCATTGTGTCTGATATGGTCCGGTCTCCACAAAGACAGCCATTAGTTGTCCTAAGCCTCCCAAGTCTTCCGTCTGCGCAGTAATTCACATTTGTGTGCAGCAGGGATCATTGTATTTCTGCTATTCTATTTCTGCCTGCAAAGCCAGTGTGTGTTTGTGTGTGTGTGTGTGTGTGTTTGCAGTCATGAAATTAACATTTGATAAATTGATATAAATGGGGGAGTGGGCATGGCTGCTGATGGCTTTAACCTTCATTAAAGTACCAATGGTGCAACTGGTTCAAAAAGCTACCAGGTTACATACGAAAGGCCTAGAGGAAACAGTCCAGTGATGTGCATTTTAAGTGGTTTATTTTTTTTTTTTTAATAGGGCATACACTGTACATTGCCTCAGCTCAGACAGAAAGGCAAGATTCAGAGCGTTCACCTGCTCAAGCTTGATGCCTCAAATACCCCCTTTCCTTTACATGCTACACCCACGGGGAAAGCAGAGAGAGCTCCACCCAAACCACCAACTCCTCCCCATAGCATATCTGAGCTACAGTAGTAATCAACATAGGCATGGCCAAAAACTCAAAGCAAAAAAAGAAAAAAAAAACCAAAACATTAAAACAAAATTTAAAATAAAAGCAAATTTAAAAGAAACAAAAAAAAAAATATATAACATCCAGATGTGACTACTATTCAAACCAAACAGGAGAAAGAAAGTAATGGGGTAATGGCCACAGTTCAAAGGAGCAATGTGAATTGCCACTTTTTAGGTGCTCAAACAGCAAAAAAAGGCATATAGTGATAGTCAAATCTAAACCACATGCCTAAAATTAAGGTCCACATCAGCTACATGTTAACAACATTCACAATGTGCCATGACTCTTACGGTTCTTATAGACTGAGGACACAGTTCAAAGAAAAAGCTCAGAGATAACAGTAATGTTTCTTCCCAATTTTTTCTTTTTTTTTTTTCTCTCTTTTTTTTTTTTTTTAAACAGTTTTGACACCCGTTATGGAGATGACGTTTGCTATGTTAGGAATGACTTATTCAATTAACATATACATGTATACCAAAACCAAAATTTGCTTCCCTTGTTGTAATACCAATTTACAATACAAATTTCAAATCAATCTTGAATCAGGTCACAATGTATAAAGAACCAAAAAAAAAAAAAAAAAGTGTATAAAAGGGTATTACAAAGAGAGAATCATTCTCCAAAATACTGACTCCAAAAAAAAAAAAAAAAAAAAACGCAAAACAAAGCGAAACACAATTCTGTGATCTCTCTTAAATGTGGACAGGTGTAAAATCATTAGGTAACGGGAGAGAGCAGAGCAGAGACCTCACTGCCACATAGTTCTGTACAGTTCAGGGGTAAAAGAGACACAAGGACCAGGACCGATCAAGTCTGCGTGGCGGCAGATTTGCCTCTCTCGCCCGCGGAGACGCAGTGAAAGCCGCGCGTGCCGTCCGGGCCGCGGGGGAGCCGCACCACGCCCGGCGGAAGACCGTCCGCGTTCTGGATCTTTCTCCCCAGCATGGGGCTGCCGACGGGACTGCTCTCTTGGGAGGCCACCTGCTTCCTCCGCTGCACCCAGGGGCTGCCGGACGGAGTGAGGCTGCTGTCCGAGGAGTAGTCCGCCCAGCGCCGCCCCGGCTCCGGGCTGAGCCGGCCCTCGCTGGCCAGGGGGGAGACGGCGGGGTGGGGGGACTTGCGCTGGGGGCAGGGGCTGGCCCGCGGGCTGGACCAGGGGCTGTTCCGCGGGGACACGACGGGACTCAGGTGATTGCTCTGCTGGAACGTCGGACCCACGCTGGTGGGGCTGAGCTTGTTGACGGAGCGGGACTTGCGAGCCAGCCTGGGCGAAGTGGGGTTGCTCTCCGTTTCCGAGGAGCTGCAGGCCGAGTCGTCGCCGTGGTACTGCAGCTCCCGCACCCGGCTGTTGAGCGAGCGGCTTTTGCGCATGCCTCCCTCCTCCCGCGGCCGGTCTTTGGCGATCTTCTTTTTGGGCGGCTTGGTGCCGATCAGAACCACCTTCAGTCCCAGGGGTCCGTTACCGTCCCTCTCGCTGCCGACGGCCTCGTGGGCCTTGATGGCAGCCTCCACCTCCTCGAACTCGACGATGGCGCACTCCTCCGTGCCCAGCTGCGCGTAACGCCCGCTCAGCTTCTTCAGGTCCGAGGGGAGGTCTTTGCCGGGCTTTAGCACCCGCACGGAGGCGATGGGGCCGTAAATCCCGAACGCCTTGAGGAGAAGCTCCATCAGCCGTTCTTGCTGCGTGGCCCCGCCTCCTCCTCCACCGCCGTCCCCCGCCCCGCCCTGCAGCGCCACGCCCAACTCCGGCCAGCGGCGGAGCTCGCTGAGCAGCAGCATGCGGCTGGGCAGAGACTCGCTGGCGAAGACGGGAACGGTCGACCTGCGCCTCACCTTGCGGCCCTCCTCGTTGAGCTCGAGGAGCGCGGAGTGGCGGAGCGCGTACGCCGTCGTCCTCCAGTCTCGCGTCAGGTGCTTCACCTGCGTTAAAACGAAACAGAGTGCAGATGGAGAGGGGTGATTAAAGCGCTGGAGGACCCTGCTCCTCCTCATGTTCCCTCAACCAAGGCAACGAGTGCAGATGACACCGATAAGTGATTTTCAAGCATCGCAACAAACGAGCGGAAAGTATTTTTGCTGAAACGACTCCGTTCTCCAGGTTTAAAAAAAAAAAAAAAAAGCTGTGATTTATTACAGTGCCTGGATAGAGAACAGATTGACTCAGTGATTACTTTCCATCTTCTGCGCACAAAACCAAATATTGTTAAGAACCCAGCACTCATTAAACATCAATTCAGAATTTAACAGGTCATCACCTCTGTTTCACAGTACCAAAGACATAGAACAAACACAAGTTATAGAACAAACACAAGGCATAGCACAAGTTCTCCCAACCATCAGCCAGTGTAAGTTTGTAATAATTACAAGAAAAGTTCGCTTCAATCAGAAAATGCCTGTATTTTCTCTTGACGAGAACCAAGCCCATTGGTGGCAGGCTACTGCAGAGAGGCCAAAAGGTTTACGGTATAAAGTTGCCCCATCTCCATTTCAGCAATGTAATTATTTCAGAATAACACCACAGTTGGAGATAGTCAGACAGAGTGAAATGAGAAGAAGCCATGTCTTGTGGAGGCGGCGGTACAAATGGCTCGCAGCCTATAAACTGCATAAACGGCAGGGGTCACCAGGTCGCCGCAAGAATAAAACACCCCAAAAAAAAAACCATTAAAACAGACCAAGAGGGTCAAATGAAATTTTAAAAAAACCCAAACCAACAGGGTTGACTGAAACTAGGTTGCTCTGGGAATTCAGAGATGAGCATGAAGGAAGGGAAAAAAAAAAAAAAAAAAGAAAAGAAAACAAAAACTTGAGTAATCTTGAACAAAAATCATCAGCTGAGGCGTCAGTAACCTCACAGTCAGATGAAGCTGTGAAATCACACTACACGGTGGCATTTGGGCAGAATATGAAAACACATCGCTGTCGGGTTTGTATTGTCCATTAGAAGAAAAGGTTGGGAGTGCTCCTTTTGTGCAAGGCAGACATAACAGGTTTTCTGCCTGACTGTGTGAAAAATCTCGCTTCATGACACAACAAGGGTGCGTCTACCTTTAAGTAATGCTACAGGGGTCAGAATCCTGCCGGTGAAAACATCTAGACTGGGGCCTGCTGTTGCGCAATAACACGGGCTCCCGCCGCCACGAAATAAAGACGCCCTACCTTCTTAAAGGAGGTGAGCAGCTTGACGCTGACGAAACCCAGCTTGTTGCGACGGACGTGTTTCAGTAAGAAGGCATCGTGTTCTAGGTTTTCGTCGGACAAGTAGTACTCAATCTGAGCCACGAGCTTCTGTATGAGGTCAGGGTCTGGAGGCTGCCAACTCTCTTCTTCCACCTCCCCTCCACTAGTGCCAGCTCCACTGAGAGAGAGAGAGAGAGAGAGAACGTTACATGACCGATACAACTCAGCATCACAGAAGTCAAACTCTGACACAACCAAGTAACGGTTTAAGCGTTTTTGGCAGCACAGGCTCCATCGCCATATCCTATCAGCGGGGGGTCTGATCTGCCCCACCCCCCCCCCCCCCCCCCCCCCCCCCCCCCCCCCCCCCCCCCCCCCCCCCCCCACGCTCTCTGCTCATCTCAGATTCCCCGCAGTCACTCTGCCTGACTAAAGCATGACCATCAGCGATCCATGCCTAGAACCTCAACACAGTGTGCAGCCAACACAAGCCGAGCAGCCAAGACCTCTCCATCTGATCGGAGGAAAGTTGCAGGGACAACACATGGTGCACGGGTTCTATGGTTTCACCTCCACCAGTTCAAACAGGCCCTCAAATGAAGCAGTGGATCATCGCTTAAATTACTTTTCTATTATAAAAACAGCTTGAATATTTAAGAGGTACCCTGCTCAATGGATCAAAAAAAAAAGTTCTGCAATTATATTCAGCGGATGAGTCATCCTCCTCTGCCTCCCACACCCTCAAATGTAGCTACCGCCGAGCCAGGACAACCGACAGGCATCCACTCATTGTTCACTTAAGTGACAATCAGCAGCGGTAGTCGGATAAGGGGGGGAAACCCTTCAAAGACAAAAAGGAGAGATGTAACGACACCTCCCACACGACCACAATACAAACACAAGTGAACCGTACGCGAAACCACATTTCAGGAGACGCGACCCATGTTTCGGCCGCGGGCACTGATTCAGAATATCCAAAATAATAACTTAAACTTTGAAGTAGCACGTTCGCGGTAAATGCTCGTAGCTTAAAAAGTCAGGTGGATGTAGTGCTCCAATTGTTAGAGCCAATTTGAAATTTTTAATAATACAGGCTATTCGATACGTTTGCGGATAAATCCGAATAAATGAATTCGCCGAAAAGGTTCAAAAGATGTTTGAAAATAGCTGGCGATGACGCAGGGAATTAGCTTGATCAACAGGTCGGGCTCCATTCTCGACCTACAATCATGTTGGCCAGTTTTACGTCAGTGGGGTTTTAACGCCTGGTTCTATAGATGGTTGCATGTTAGACAGTCCAATATTCATGTTCAACACAGACAGAATGTTTTATCTTTACAGCTTTTACAAATGGCATGCTAAAAGAGACAGACTTACACAGTAGGGGAATAAACAGAACTTTTTCCAGTGCAATGATGTAATGTAAAATCTTAATAGAGTCGACAGTCAAAACGTGCACTTAATGCTACCTGGATTTCTCATGCCTCCCTATTTCGTCCTCACTACAGCTACCTCCGTGGAAGTCAATGTTGTTGGAAGAAATTTCTTCGTCTGGCTCTTCGTCCTCCGCCGCCTGAATAGCGACAGTTATAGTTACTTGCGTCCCCATCTCCTGCAGGTGCGGGTCCACATTAATCACCTCGTCGATATTTTTCTCCACTGAATCTGACACGCGTTCGGCGGGATTCGGCATTTCCGTAGTCGCACTCATGTCATTAGGGGAGAAGTGGTCTTTTCTTGGTTCGTTCGCCTCTTCGGTAGCGCTTCCTCCAATGTTAGTTGTACTCGAATGGGAACTGCAATCAACGGTGTACTGAGGATAAAACCCTCGTTTTTTTTGGCACCAGCGCTCGTGGACGGCGAAGGGAGCCCCAAAGATGTGCTCCACAGCCTGCCAAAGCTCCCGGATTCTGCCCCACCAAGAATACTGTGGAGGCACGGAGCTGTCAGCAGCTAGCGAGACACAGCTAGGGACAGGGGAAGCGGAGGGGATGGAGTCGTCTTGTGCTGTTACTTCCTCATATGTAAGAGGCTTTCCCGTACTGAAACGAGCCCTAGGATTGGGCCGTGGCATCCCTGTACACTCATCGCCAACCCACCAGCAAAACCCTAGGTGAAGCCAGGAGAGAGGCAAGAGGAAAGAAAGGCAGCGTAGGAATGCGTTTATTATAGCTTTCATGGTTTTTTTGTTTGTTTTTTTTTTGGTTGCCCACGAATTTCTATGAGAGGTGGCGGCCTGCCACTAAAGTGTCTATATAGATTTGTTAGATTAATTTTTCCACGTGGTCACAATAGTTTCAATTAGGAAGTGCTTGGCAGCAATCACAAAGGTCGACCCACGTCCTAGTCTTGCAAATTGGATAATAGGCTTTGGTGTGAGTAGTAAGGGATTTGTTCTTCGAGGACGAAAATAAACGACACGAGAGGACATTTTTTTAACATGCTCAACCTCGTGTATCGACTTTTACTGTCGTTATAAAATTTCAACCACAATCACAACCACAACCACAATCACAAATAGGCGCGATTCGTGGATATGGACGCTTGGGGACTTTCTTCAGTAATTGACTCCACCTATTTTAAGAACAAGACAGTATCCTCTGGTTTATTTAATATGTCAGCAGTGGATTATGTATGTTGTTTTCCCCTTATTGGCCTTAAAGTTATGCCCACCGCCGAACTGAACGATGGTGCTGACGTTAATTCTCCGTTGCCAGTACTCTCAACGGCGGACTGACTCACTCATTGCACCAGTAGCCCTGCCCAGGGCTTCCGTTACTGATGGTCTGTCTGCATTCTGATAACAGAGACGCGTGAGGTAATGCTGCTTCAGGGAAGCGGGTGAACGTCAGCCGCTCTCTGTGGGGGTACGCTGATTACTCTCTCATTGATGTTTTAGGGATGCTGCAGGCAGGCACGCCAGAGAAGGAGAGAGAGAGAGAGAGAGAGAGAGAGAAAGAGAAACACACTGTGCTAATCTTTTGCAGCAAAAGCAGAACTGCAGCAGTGTTCTGCCTTGTGCACTTTTTTTTTCTTTACCCCAGAATTCTGTACGCATGAATGTTTTCACAAACGCTACACCTCTGAAGCGTGCAGGGCATGTAGCCGGTTATGCAAAGGAAATTGTGACATACATTACTGCTCTTCGCTGTTACACGAGGTTGCACATTTCACCATGACACTTTTCATTTCTCTTTTGTTTCCTTGGCTTTACTCTGCACCAGTTGCCGGGACACTGTTTTCGATGTTGCACTGTATATTTTTAAAATGACTGTCACAAACAAACAGAATGGCTTTGTTTTTATTGCAGCTGTTGGAACTGTGTGGTGTGTGTGTGGTGGTGAGCCTTTGGCAACCGCATCCCAGTCCTGTCCTTTTTCTGTGTGTTTGCATTCTGTCTATTTCACTGAACAATGTGTGTATTTTTCCTCTTCATCCTGTGGTTGTGGTGGTGAGCAGAATGCTTTACCTCTGCTCCCTGTCACACACTCACAGTGAGTCAGACAAGTTATTTTTAGACTACTGCACCCAGTAGGACTCTGGCTGGCCAAGTCCCAACACATAATACATTCTACAGCCCAGATTAAGTTGATCTCTGTGTCTCAGCAGACGTGTGGTCATCTGGAAATGTTTGACAGTTCCCAGATTCAGATCATCTCAAATCCATCTTGCAAACTGTGTTGCAGTAACATCGCCCAGGTGCTCGGTGCTTAAACGTGTTTTGGGGCTAAACCTGAGTAATCCTTAAAGAGACAGCGATGCTCAAAACCCCTTATCCCTGCTGAGGAACTGAAAACAGATCCCAGTACAAAATGCAGCATCTGCCAGGATGACAGAGAGCTGCTGAAGATGGTTCACAATGTTTTTCAGAGTGTTTTTTTTGCCTGGGCCTTTACTGACTGCTGCTGTTTTCTTATTAAATTACACACTTTGTTGTTGTCATTATCACAGAGGTCACATGTTATTTGCATCATCCCTTAGAGAGCACAGAGATTTGGCATGGTTGATCAGGTTAATAATCCAACCATCGTTTTATTGCTAGTTACAATAAATACACAAATGCACAAATTACTGAATAATCTGCATCCAGTAGGCCTTTGACCACTGAATGGTTTGATGTTTCCAAGGTGCTTTTATTTAACACTCTATGCAACTGACACTTTTTATGACCAGTGGTTATCAGTTGCTTGAATTTGTCAGGTTTAAACAGTATAAATTCTACTGAGAATTCATCAAGGCACCAACATGTTGCCAATAAAAAGGTAAGGGCAAATTCATATCTGTATGGTACAATAGTCATTTGAGTATATCAATATTTTTTAGGTTATAACCAATAATTCTCTCACACAAAAGACCACACTGGCAGAATTGGTCATAATCTTGAGAAGGTGTTAAGTCAACATGTTGAGTCATCAGTACTTTCAAGTGATTATCAAATCTGTTAGTCATGTCTTTGAAATTAACATTTCAGAGTTTAAGCTTTTCACACATGCTTCATTGTGAAGTGTATTCAGGCCATTTCCCCGCTCTCATTTTGCCTTTTATTTGAAGAATGACACAGCTAACAAACACACACCCAAAAATTGCACTTCAGCTGTGAAAAAGACATGGTACTTTTTTGGCATGAATGAACTGTGTGCATTTTAAATATCAAATTATACATTTAAAAATGAGAGAGCACACCAAGCTTTACTATTATTATTATTATTAGGCTCCAGGCAACTTTAAACCAAGGAAACATGAACATAATTTATCTTAATAGGACGTTGGTGCAATGAGTCGCAAGGACAGCCTTGGCATATATTCTGCAAGTGTCTGGAACTCTTCTGCAGGGATACGATACCACACTTTCCCACGTGAAATCGTTCGACGTTTTTTTTTGTCTGTTAGTGGCGAGAAACACAGTCTTAGGCACGTCTCCAGAATCTCCCATAAGTGTTTAGTTGGACTGAGATCTGATGACAGACGCAGCTATCGCATGTGGCTTGCATCGTTCTTCTGCTTATCCAACCGCCAGCTGCACGTTATGCACAACGCATGAGGGTACATTCATTCTGGAGGAGACCACTCCCGTTATGATATGGATGTTTGACAGCAGGATTAAGTTGGCTCAATACAGCTTTTTATGTAATAGCACAAATGGTTGCTTGCTGTTGTTTTTTTGGCATCGCTAACCAATACACACACAATAACGAGCGACAAGTATTTGTTTCAACCACAGCTGCTGATCTTTCCTCCAACTTCCGTGCCAGCATCACCACCGCAACTGTTTCCCGTAAAGCCTCAAATACCTGGGCGGTTATCGACACTGAAGCATCTGCCAGACATGCCCCAACAACCACCTCTATTCCCACCTTACCGAAATGTCGTTTTAGCTATAGTAGCAAAAATAAAGAGCGACTTGGCGTGCCTAAGCGTTTTACATGTCTTCATAAGCACGATGCGACGTTAATTGCTTAATTAACTCAGGCTCCACACCTGTGTAGATACACGTGCACATCCGTCTTTGTGTCTACTTTGTACACATTATTTTCTAGAGTGTTTCTTTTAGTTTGGTGGTTACTTGACTTTTCTTATCCGCTGACCCACACTTGACTCGGCCAAACTGAAATTTAGACATACCTGCTACGTTTTACACTAATACGACGAGGAACCTTTGATTAGCTTCTTGGTTTATTTCGGACTGTATTGCAGGAAAGACAGGATGTAAGCGTAACTAACCGTGAAGTGTTGTAGTTACCAAGGAAGCAATGTGCCTTGTAGCGATATATGCCTCTTTATTTTATCCTATCTTATTTTGAGCATTGGGTCGTTATGGTAACATAAATGTTTGTTTGATCCACACTACTATTAGGCATACAGATTTAGCATCAAATACAGATCCATTACTAATGCATTTGTATGTGTCTCCAGATAACGAATTCTGCTAGATACTGGCATCCTAGCTAATATTTTGAAATTCAGTGGCGAGTGATCGCTTGTCAGTACATAACACAAACGCAGCACATTTTCAGGTACCATGAGGTCTCACAAGCCTCAGAACACAAGTGGTTCTGGACGGTTTATGTCGCCCACGGTAAGAGTTGGCAACAAAGGAAATGATAGTCTTCTGATTAGTCCGTGTTGCTGTGCAGTACATTGGCAGTGCTCGATTGACCGATTGCTTTGTCAAACTCATTCATTTGCTATTTGTAGATACTGCTAATGCTTACGCTGAATAATACTTATGACTAATAATTGCAAGTGTAGTTAATTCATTCCAAATAAGTGGAGAGCCCCCGCACGGAATTTATTGCAATTTAGCATATGCGTCAGATGTCCCCCCTTTTTTCCCTCCGCAGGTGAACAGTTATAGACTACACTTGGCAGCAGTCAAGTCTCTGATACCAGACAGAATGGTCCAAAGACCTGTGAGTATTGATCAGTGAGAATGTTGGCTGAATGCCCTCTTTCTTTCTTTCTTTCTTTTTTTCTTTCTTTCTTTCTTCTTTCCTACTCTCTCTCTCTCTCTCTCTCTCTCTCTCTCTCTCTCTCATGCAATGGGTATTCACTTCATCTGTGTGGTTTTTCAGCTGGACATAGGGTTGTCCAAAGACTTAACAAAAGCCCTCACTTTGGATGCCCTGAGACTAAACCCACCAAGGCCAGGTACCATAACAGTCTGTCACGTAGTCTTTGCTTGTTCGGTGACAGGGTATAGCATTAGTATCCGTATTTATAAAGTATACAGTGTGGTAATTACATATATAATGCGTGGAGTGAAGTATAGGGTAAAGATTTCATCTGTCGTGTTTGTGTGCTCTCTCCTGACGCACACTCCTTAGATGCTAGGTTTGGTTCCAGACCTGTGCGTACGCCTGTCTTGGCTTTTGTCAAAGAGTTTGTGGGTCCAGAGCGCACTCTGCTGCCCCCTCCTGCATCTACCCCCAGCGGGCTAACCAGCGACCTTGTCCCGCCACCCCCCCGAGCCCGACCCCGTCGCGCCTCACACAGCGCCGCGCCCACGTGTTCACACGGCAGGACCCCCACGCCTCAGCACGCAGGTAAACGCTGAGACCAGTCGTATGTGTCCAGCCCTGTGGAGTAGTGTGCCTCACAGCCCAGTGCTCGTTCAGTGTGTCTGAGGTCTTTATGATGTTCAGTATCTGTGTGCTTATGCTGAATTTATGTAAACATATTATCTCACCTTCTGCTGCTTTGGATCGAAGCTGTTACCAGCGGCAGTTTGTAGAACACCCAGTGGAGCTGACTGAAACCATATCAGAACACATGTTTTGTTTCTATTTAGTGTGACTCATAGCGATACTTGGTCTTCTGTCGTTTTTTTAAAGGTGACACAATTCCAGGCGGTGATATTTCCGTGGCTGGTTTCCCCGTTGCCTTCTGCACGTCTGAACATTGTGCTTCCTGCCCTGAGCGACTGGATTTGGATCAGTAAGTCATGTCTGGATCCAGGTCCTGAACTCAAAACAAACAAACAAACAAACCTTAATGAGTGGAGACTGATCAATGGACAGAACTTACACCCTGAGTTTGTAATTACTAACTCTGCCAGCAGGTGGCAGCAAATTTGCTCGAAAGGTAAATGCCCTTAAAGGCGAAGGACCTCAGTCAATTAAGTTTTTTGGTGTCTCTCTCAAATCGTAATCAGTTTTTAGGAACAGAGCAATCAAATATGTGTACATTTCTTCCCTCAGTACAAATGCCCAGAATGCTGTTTCAGGAGGAAATTATGACTGTGGGCAACAGCTCTGTTTGTGTCTCTCCTCAGACGTGGTCTCCTGGAACTCCCTCCCCTGAAGGGTATGGACAACCTGCAGCTGCTCAACCTTCAGCACAACCTGATCTCTGACATCAGCGCTCTGCATCCCCTGCCACGCCTGGTCTTCCTGGACCTGTATGATAACTGCGTGTCAGACCTGTCCGGGCTCTCTGCTCTGGTCTCCCTCCGTGTGCTCATGCTGGGTAAAAACAGGTGTGCGGGCAGGTTGTCTTAACACGTGCACTGACATCTTTCAAACAGACCTGCCTACACACACTCCTAAAACATCACACACTGTCCTGCACATTTCTGTGTTCGTCTGTCTTATTTGATACAGTCGCTTTCTTCCGCTCGGTTGTCACTGTGGACGGGGACGGGGGAAGCAAACGTCTGAAATGTCCTCCATGCTGTCTCACATTCATCCACATTAGGACTGAATTCTCAAAGGCATTTCAGTATCCTCAAAGACACTGAAAGATTTCATGTGTAGTTTTTGCTGATGTTTAATAGTGAGGATCTGAGAGACTACTCTAAATATTGATTGGCTCCGGTTTTGATAGTGCACAGTGGTATCAGTGCAAACTCATTTTTTTCAGCGGTATTTTCAGTATCTTCATCTAATGAGCCTCACCTTGTCTGAATTTACCAACTTCAGCCAGGGGAAATTAAAACTCATGAATCATTTTGCGTACCACGAGACTCACACAGGTCAAAGCCTCCATATCTAAAGAGGTCTATAAAACTGGATCTTTCTCAGTACAGAGTTGCGCTTACTGTTGGGAATCTTATTGAAAACATGCCGCAGACTTAGGTTTCTTTTGGCATCTCTGAAAGGTTGAAACACGACCCGTTCTGCCTCTTCCCAAAAGGCCCTTATCCACGGAGTACCTGGGGATGCCTCTTCCCAGCGTTGCCTGGAGAACCTAGAGCAAGGCTAGCTGTTCGCCAGTCCAGTCTGTTTCTTCACCACTGTTTACCCGTTAAAAAAAAACCCTACAGAAATGCACTCTCTTATGTTTGTTTTAGTCATGCTGTGTTATTATGTATTGGTATTACAGAGATAGATGAAATCATAAAACAGATACTCTGTTCCTTTTCCAGGATACAGAGGATTTCTGGCCTGGATCACCTGAGTCAATTAGACGTCCTGGACCTGCACGGCAATCAGGTATTTCTGTTTTAAACCAGGGATCATATTATACTCATCCATCCACCGCCCATAACCCTGTTTCCAGACAATTATTTGCTCTGATTTGTGTTTGGCACTTGCGCAGTGGTAAGTCAGAGTTATATTTGGTGTTTCTAATTCCATGAGGCCCACGCTGGGTGGTGGCTGATTGTGTGGGTAAAGTCTGTCGGTGTTTGGTGGTGGTTTGGGCAGGGGGCGGGGGGCGGGTTTGGGGGTGAAGAGGTGAGAAACAACACGTCGTTCTCCAGTTCCCCGTCTGTTCCCAGAGCCTGACGTCAGAACGAGGAACCCCAGCAGAGAACACGCAGAGGGACCCTCAGTTCTTCTCTGGCCTCTGTCTCGGTCTTCCGGGCTGAACGGTCAGCGTTAGAGGGGGGAGAAAGAGACAGGGAGCTAATTTAGTCTGACTGCTAGCTGTTTCGACAGTCCAGCCTCAGTACTGCATTCAGCAGCAGTTCAGAAACATATCATTAATGCTGGATTACACACTGCGGTTCTTTCTTTTTCTTTTCTTTTGTTCCGGAGTGTTCTTGTGCAGTCACAGCGGGTTTAAAGTGGCTTGATTTTGGCTCAGTGTGAAACTCGCAGGTAGGACTAAACTAAACCAGACCGGATTACCCTCTGCCGCCAGCGGCTTGGTTGGATCCTGTCGGTTTTGCTAGACCTTTAAATCAAAGAAGTTTATTTTCGAGGCTTTTACAACAAACGACTCCTTTATATGACAATCATCCACTCACCTTTAACTGCTCTGTCTGTGTGACTGACATGTGAGAGATCTGAATTTCTACCGAGGCTTTACTGACACACTACAAACACAGGCCCTGTTCCTTAGGCCTGGAGTCAGTCTGAGAGTCATGTGTGTAGATTATGAGTGCCCTCACACTTAATTTAGTTCTCACCCTGAATTCCACTAATGGGTTATAGTAATTATGTAATACTAATAATTCTATGATATTGGCTGTTGTGTTGGATTACTGGCTGCCGCCTGAACACTGACAAATGGATAAAGAACATGGTTCAAAGTCCAGTCACAGAGTGTGACGCCCACTCAGCCTGGCGGAGAAAAAGCCCCGATCTCCAGACAGCGTCGCCTGTGTCTCTTCTGTTCTCACTGCTCTTTTTAGCGCATTCTCCTCTCACAAGTCACATTAAGCACTAATGAGTCCTATTAAGCTGAAGTGCTCTCAGGGCGTCCAACACGGCTGTCATGACCCCAGGTACTGTATGTCTCTGTCTGGACAGCTGAGCCTCTCTCACTAATTACTGCAGAGCTCTCTCTCTCTTTCTCTTTCTCTGGCCCTCTCTCTCTCTCTCTCTCGCTCTCTCTGTCTCTTTTTCTCTGTATGTGTACATATATGCTGTGTATATATATATATATATATATATATATATATATATATATATATATATATATATATATATATATATATATATATATATATAATATGTCTTTTTTGTCTCGTTCTCTCACTCTTTCTGTCTCTCCTTTTTCCTTCCCTCTCTCTCTCTCTCTCTCTCTCTCTCTCTTTCTCTTTCTATCCTGTTGGGTGTGGTTCATGAGAATGTTCTGGTATAGTGTGGGGATGTTCTGTCTTGTACACAAGTATTTTATATTACTCAAAGCTTTATGACATGTAAGTAGCACATTCAGCCGATTTGAGGGGGGAAAAACCACTGTAAAATTATAGTCCAGGATGTTTTCTTTTTGATAGATATTCCTCCTTTGTTTGACTGTCTACACATTCAACAAAAGTGTTTTTTTTTATCCTTTTCTTTCTTTACCCAAAATAAAAATGTCAGTTAAGCCAAACTCATAAAAACAGGATAAATATATTAACTCAGGTGCTCTGAGAGGACTCTGAAACTCAGGGGAAAGTAAAGACATTGAATGAACAGATTGTATGAGAGATTTGAGCTGCCTGCTCAGCCACAGTGACATGCACTTTCACTGGACCCAGTAATCTGACCCCCTGCACTGTTTTTCTTCAAATAATAGAGTGTGGAAAGAGTTTTTGAGTGAGAGTGTGGGAAGTGTTTGAGGGAGTGCGGTATGTGTTTTATATATGAGTGTGGTAAGTGTTTTTATATAAGGGAGTGCGGTAAGTGTTTAAGGGAGTGCAGTAAGTGTTTTTATATAAGGGAATGTGGTAAGTGTTTTTGTGTAAGGGAGTGTGGTATGTGTTTTATATAAGGGAGTGTGGTAAATGTTTAAGGGAGTGCAGTAAGTGTTTAAGGATGTGTGGTAGTTAAGGATGTGTGGGAGTGCGGTATGTGTTTTATATATGAGTGTGGTAAGTGTTTTTATATAAGGGAGTGTGGTAAGTGTTTGAAGGAGTGTGGTAAGTGTTTTTATATAAGGGAGTGTGGTAAGTGTTTTTATATAAGGGAGTGCGGTAAGTGTTTTTTATATAAGGGTGTGTGGTAAGTGTTTTATATAAGGGAGTGTGGTAAGTGTTTTTATATAAGAGTGTGTTATAAGTGTTTAAGGGAGTGTGGTAAGTGTTTTTATATAAGGGTGTGTGGTAAGTGTTTTATATAAGGGAGTGCGGTAAGTGTTTTTATATAAGGGAATGTGGTAAGTGTTTTTATATAAGAGTGTGTGGTAAGTGTTTTATATAAGGGAGAGTGGTAAGTGTTTATGGGAGTGTGGTAAGTGTTTTTATATAAGGGTGTGTGGTAAGTGTTTTATATAAGGGAGTGTGGTAAGTGTTTAAGGGAGTGCTGTAAGTGTTTTTAATGTAAGGGAGTGTGGTACGTGTTTAAGGGAGTGCAGTAAGTTTTTTTAATGTAAGGGTGTGTGGTAAGTGTTTTTATATAAGGGAGTGTGGTAAGTGTTTAAGGGAGTGCAGTAAGTGTTTTTAATGTAAGGGTGTGTGGTAAGTGTTTTTATATAAGGGAGTGTGGTAAGTGTTTAAGGGAGTGCGGTAAGTGTTTTTAATGTGAGGGAGTGTCGTAAGTGTTTATGGGAGTGTGGTAAGTGTTTTTATATAAGGGAGTGTGGTAAGTGTTTATGGGAGTGTGGTAAGTGTTTTTATATAAGGGAATGTGGTAAGTGTTTTTTATATAAGGGAATGCGGTAAGTGTTTTATATAAGGGAGTGTGGTAAGTGTTTAAGGGAGTGTGGTAAGTGTTTTTTATATAAGGGTGTGTGGTAAGTGTTTTTATATAAGGGAATGTGGTAAGTGTTTTTATATAAGGGTGTGTGGTAAGTGTTTAAGGGAGTGCGGTAAGTGTTTTTAATGTGAAGGAGTGTGGTAAGTGTTTTTATATAAGGGAGTGTGGTAAGTGTTTAAGGGAGTGAGGTGAGTGTTTAAGGGAGTGCGGTAAGTGTTTTTAATGTGAAGGAGTGTGGTAAGTGTTTTTATATAAGGGAGTGCGGTAAGTGTTTAAGGGAGTGCATTAAGTGTTTTTATATAAGGGAGTGCGGTAAGTGTTTTTATATATGGGAGTGCAGTAAGTGTTTTTATATAAGGGAGTGTGGTAAGTGTTTAAGGAAGTGCAGTAAGTGTTTTTATATAAGGGAGTGTGGTAAGTGTTTAAGGAAGTGCAGTAAGTGTTTTTATATAAGGGAGTGCGGTAAGTGTTTTTATATAAGGGAATGTGGTAAGTGTTTTTATATAAGGGAGTGCGGTAAGTGTTTAAGGGAGTGTGGTAAGTGTTTAAGGGAGTGAGGTAAGTGTTTTATATAAGGGAGTGTGGTAAGTGTTTTTATATAAGGGAATGTGGTAAGTGTTTTTATATAAGGGAGTGCGGTAAGTGTTTAAGGGAGTGTGGTAAGTGTTTAAGGGAGTGAGGTAAGTGTTTTTATATAAGGGAGTGTGGTAAGTGTTTTTATATAAGGGAGTGTGGTAAATGTTTAAGGGAGTGCTGTAACTGTTTAAGGGAGTGTGGTAAGTGTTTTTAATGTGAAGGGTGTGCAGTAAGTGTTTTTATATAAGGGAGTGCAGTAAGTGTTTTTATATAAGGGAGTGCGGTAAGTGTTTAAGGGAGTGTGGTAAGTGTTTTTAATGTGAGGGAGTGTGGTAAGTGTTTAAGGGAGTATGTCTATGTGTTTGTGTGTGTTTATGTGTGTATGTGCCTGTGTGTGTGTGTGTTTGGGAGAGACAGGGAGAGAGAGAGAGATCTGCTGGCATGAGGACACTGTTTAAGTGGATCATGGCCTCATTCTGCAGAATCCATCAGCAGTCAGGCCATGGCCCTCATGGTTTTTCCCGTAAATGTCTGTGTGATCAGAGTCAAAGAGGCTCTACTCTACGTCTTCATTAGGATAACAAAACTTATCAACCACTGTAAAAGAACATATACAGCACTCACAGAACATACACAGCATACATGTATACTACACTCACAGAACATACACAGTATACATGTATACAGCACTCACAGAACATACACAGCATACATGTACACAGAACTCACAGAACATACACAGTATACACATATACAACACTCACAGAACATACATAGCATACATGTATACAACACTCACAGAACATACACAGCAAACATGTATACAACACTCACAGAACATACACAGCATACATGTACACAGAACTCACAGAACATACACAGCATACACGCACACACAGCACTCACAGAACATACACGCACACAGCACTCACAGAGCTGATAAAGGAATTTGCTGATAAAGGAACTTGACTGAACCCCTCAGCTCTCGCACACATGTGAGGCAGGGATACAGTGTTTCCATGTGTGCTGACAGAAATGCAGTGCTGTGTTTGTTTGCTTTTTCATATGGTTATAGTAATGAAGGAGCAGGCAGACCAGAGCCGTGTTAATGTCCGACTTACACAGTTAGAGTAATGCGTTTATGATCTGACACATTCCTGTAGGAATGTTCTGGAGCTTCTCTCCTATTGGACAGCTCTGACTCTCAGTCTGAGCGGTGTGGATAACTGTGAGAAGCCCCAGGGGCTCTGATAAAACAGAGCAGATTTACTTTCACATCTCACCACCGAACGTACACAAACTTCTGTAGCCAAAAAAAGGCTGTTTTTCAGTAAACTGTAACTATTTAAATTTTTATATACATTTAGTGATAAATGCAGGTTTGCTATCTGCCCCTGTGGCTGTTGGCACTGTCATTGATACCGTCATCCAAAAGTATATTTTAAAACTTGTGACCTGCATCTCCTCTCTCTTGTGTTGTGTCTGGTTTTGGGTCTCTTTCTCTGTAGATTTCTCGGATAGAGAACCTGTCTCATCTGTCAGAGCTGCGTGTGTTAAACCTGGCCAGGAACTGCATCTCTACACTGGACAACCTGTGTGGTCTGGACTCCCTGAATGAACTGAACCTCAGCTACAACTGCATCTCCACCGTGGTAAGAGTCAGATGAGAGGGTCTGTAATCTCAGTGTATTATCAGAGGTTCCGGGTGTGGTGTGTTTTCACAATATTATATCCATATGATTCCATGACTTTCATGCTCATCTTAGGATAAGGATAAATCTTCAACCTTTTTTAATTTAAGCTGTTGAGGTGAAGGTCAGCAGAGACATAGCTGCTATGTTATAGCAGGTGCATCATGGGACTTAGAGTTTTATGGAGGAATGCTACAGTAGCAGCCTGAGGAGGATCAGAGACATTAGAGCAAACAGCTCTCCAGCACTGAGTCAGTCTCCATAAACACACACACACACACACACACACACTGCCTGGGATTCAAACCTACAACCCTCTGATTATCACTATGCTGCCTCTGTAGCTGCAGGCTTCTGTAACTGAAAGCAGTGGATTTAGAGGAAGGTGTCACTGGAGCATGCTGGGAGAGAATGGAGCTCAGAGGAAATGCAGCGGATGAGTCTGCGGTTTCACCGGCCGCCTGAGAAAGCGTTGCTTGGTTAGCGTTAGTCATCTTCAGTGAGTCTAAAAGAGCCAGGCTGAGTGAATGTCACTGTTAGCTCAGTGTAATTACGGCCGGGGGCGGGAGACGGGCGCAGAAGGCTGCTGATTGGACGGCGTAGATGTACAGAATTAAATGCACCTGTAGATGTTATAATAGACCCGGTCGATGCTGGTACTTGTCATATTTGGAAACGCCCTCTTCTTCTCGTCCTGGTGAGCCATGAGGAGCTTTAGGGTCGGGGATGAGTCTTTTTCTCAATGTACCATTCTGTGTGTTCAGGAGGCCCAGGCGGGTTTCGGTGTGTGGAGTAAAAGCTTTCATCCAAATCTGTGCTGCGTGTGAGTAACCGTTGCCGCGATGGCGTCAGCAGTGGGCGATGATGTCGCCTCCGTTTGAGCAGGCGGGCGGAGGAAGAGCAAGGCCTCCTGCCCACACTCCGCAGCCTCTGATTCACACACACACACACACACACACACACACACACACACACACACACACACACACACACACTCTGAGGCCACCTCCTCCTCATTCTTCTCCTTCAGCTCTCTGCCAAGGTCCCCCCCCCCTCACTCCTTCACTGTTTATGGGAAATGACATTAGATCACAGACAGTGGTTGTTACTCCCGCTCCTCTCTATGTGCCAACAGTATTTCGCTCACCACTCTCTGTGTTTTTCCCTCTTCCATTCTGTGTGTTTTTCCTCTTCCATTCTGGTTTTTCTGTTTTGCATAA
>NC_044496.1:1487500-1595000 GCF_902362185.1 Chanos chanos | reverse complement strand
TGTAGCCCAGGAGACATGGTACAGACAGGCCACTCTGCGACGCATGCTTCACCTCTGCCAACTGGACATGAAGCGCATCACAGTAAGCTCCTCTCTGTGTGTGTGTGTGTGTGTGTTCACGTGTGTGTGTGTGTGTGTGTATGTATGTATGTATGTGTGTGTGTGTGTGTGTGTGTGTGTGTGTGTGTGTGTGTGTGTGTGTGTGTTCGTGTGTGTGTGTATGTTTGTGTGTGTGTGTGTGTATCTGTATGTGTGTGCGCGTGTGCGAGTTTATGCGTGTGTGTGCATGCATTTATGTGTGTGTGTGTGTGTGTATGTATGTATGTGTGTGTGTGTGTGTGTGTGTAGTTTAGCTTCTTATGACACTGTGTGAACTAAACATCCCAAATGAGGAGATGAATATCAGAAGGCTTTGTGCCAGCCCCCCATGGGAGATTGTTTGTGGTTAAAACAAAAAGTACCAAAATATCTCTCTCTTTTTCAGTTGGGGTTAGGTTTAGGGTTATTCATATTTAGTTACAGTGGGACGCAAAACAATTTGAAGTCCCCACAAAGATGTAACAACAAACATTTATGTGAATGTGGTTGTGTGTGTGTGTGTGTCTGTGTGTATGTGTGTGTGTGTGGTTGTGTGTGTTTGTGTGAGACAGCCAGAGAGAGAGAGAGAGAGAGAGAGAGAGGGGGAGAGTGTGTATGTGTAAGTTAAGATTATTTGCGGCTTTGCTGAACAACGCCACTGGCTGATAAGACATGGCACGCATGTCCATTCATTAGCTACAGTCGTTAAGTTCTTGACATTTCCAGTAGCTTCATCTCCAGTCAAACAGAAAGAGAACACATATCTCTCCTTGCTGAAGTCGTCCGCGGGCCTTAAGGCGCCTATAGACTGTGAAATTTCAACAATCTAATAAGTTTATTGCAAGCCACACTGTGCAACATGGATCTAATAAACAAGTGTGATGTATGTAGAGTGTATGATGATAACACCTGCTGAGCCACAGGATAAAACACAAGTCAGTATACGAGAATAAAACGTCATCAGCGTTAGGAGCAGTCACATCGTGAGATGGTCGTCCTAAATTTCTGACACTGTGAGAATTTTGTCCCCGAATATCTTTGATCACAACACCGTGACAACGGCCATCTTTGGACCTCTCTCACCGTGTGACGCAGGACCAGCGGTTTGGAGCCACGACCAAAGATATCACCACGTTTTGTCATCTTTCATCTGGGACAGCCCAAAATCACACAGTGTGTGTACCCACCTTTAGTCCTGCAGAGCTTCATGTGCGAGGAGTCTCTGACACAGGGCTTAGACCTGAATGAGAACAGCCCCCCGAAATCGTCCCATGGCACGCATGACTCCCCACACAGGGAGACACAAGGAGAGACTGCTCCTCCGTAGCCTTACGCAGGAATGCCCCTGCGGCCAGACACAAAGGCACACACTAATGACTCCTGTGTTTTCTCACTGTGTGCTCCGGGCAGGACCTGCCTTTTACTGATCTGGGATCAGTTGCCGTCCTCTCATCTCCGCATTAAGCGTGATGGGGGAAAAAGGGCAAAACTAATTGCGCGTCAGCCTACAGGAGGACGGTCTGGTTGAGGGGTCTGTTGAGTGGTTAGTGGCGATGACAGCTTTGGGGGGGCGGCGCAGGGTCCCGTCTGAGGTAACGTAAGGGTTAAATGAACCATCTCTCAGGTGTTTCTGCTCCAGGCCTGTGCGAGAGAGGAGCAGAGCGGGGTCGGCCCAGTTTGTTATCGGTGTCTACACAACGCCAGACATGTCCCAGTCCGCTCAGCCAGGAGAGCGGCATAAAAACATCAGTCACCCAGTTTCACTCCCACCTTATCCATTAATCATGCATTTAAAAAAAAAAAGAAAAAAGAAAAAATCCCTGTGGTTAAGGTGAAATGCGGAATATTTCTGGAACTGTGCGATTTGTCTACTGAAAACCAATCATTTATCACTCTTTGTTTAATAGATCATTGACGGGATGTGGTTAGTCAACTGGTCGTGTTCAGGGTTGTTAACATGTGTAATGGGAGCAGAAAGAGAAAAGCTCAGAGTTTGAGCAGTAGGACTGTGAATGGGAAAACAATGGGCTTTTGTTCTGATTTCTCTCTTTTGTCTTAGGAATATTTAACGGTGTGGTTAAGGATTCAGCCCTAACGTTTCCTCGTTAAAAAAACACACACGCACACTGACATTTTCTCTGTTATTTAAGGCAGTACCATCCCAGTTGTTGGAGTGTTGTTATAAAATAAAACCATTTCAGGTTGTGAATAGGTCTGATTCAGTCACGGAGTGCCCCATCAGATTATAATCAATCCCACTGTGAGGAGAAACGTCATAGAAATAAAATGACAAAAAAACAACAGACTGATTATTGCAGCGGCTCGTCTGTCATTGGCGAGGTCACTGCATGTTAAGTATTCCCCGAGGCTCCGTCACCAGTCTCCAAATGGATCCGAGAGCAGTGCATTGTGGGAGCGGTAAGCTCATCCAAACAGCTGGGCACTGCAAAAGCTGCATCTGAAAATCACTCCGATAATCGTCTGATACCACGGGGAGAGTCTCCCTCCCTGGCAACTGCGTACGCCTGTTACCCCCCCCCACCCACCCCCCCCCCCCAGCCTACAGACACGCCGCAAACCAGCGCTCTGTTCTCTGCCTCGTCAGAAGCTGAAATCACTCAGAGAGAGTGAATGAGTGAATCAAGGAATGGAGCACCGCCCTAAAAGTGTTGATTTTGCTCTGCAGGAGGAGGACAGACGGATGGCTTGTGTTTTGGCCCGAAAGGAGGATGAGAAGAAGAAAGAGAGCCACAAGCAGGCCGCTCACAAGGTAAACAAAACCACCGCCGAGCATGTGTGGATTTTCTGTTCAGAAGTGAGACCATGATATGTCCTGTACCTAATTCCTTTAGCAACAGTATCACCCAGCCCCCCCCCCCCCCCCCCAGGTCCTCCCTTTTTCTCCCTCTCTCTCTCTGTGTCACATCCTCACCATCAGTCCTCACACATTCCCTCCCGTTACTGTGTGTGTGTCTGAACTGGGATTCCTGTCAGTCAGTGTGTGTGTCTGAACTGGGATTCCTGTCAGTCAGTGTGCTGGTTAAGTTCACACCAGCTCACTCACATCAGGAGCACTCACCGTAATGCAAACCACCCCCCCCCCCAGGGAGCATTTAGATTTGGCGCAGGGGACAATGTTGCAGTGTGTTAAAAAAAAAAACGCAGAATGACTGTGCAATGTTGTTGATAGAGGGAGTTTGTAAAGGTCAGATTTGTAATGTCACAGTGCCCCAAGTCTAAGCTCTGAGAGTTTAATCACATGAGACATTCATGGTTTACACTGATTTTTATGAACAGATCCAGCACAAACACTGATTCATGTTCTTGGCTCAGTTTATCAGGTATGGTTCCAGCGCTCGACTCTGATCAGGCAAAGTGTTCACCTGGAACTGAACCAAACGGTTCTTAAGGTTTGACAGTGATTCGGGCATAGGGCATGCCACGTCACCGTGTGTGCGTGTGAGAGGCGATCAACCCCAAATATCAGAGAGGATCGTGAAAGAGCTCTGAGTGAATAATTTATGTGACAGAACATTTTGCTCTCTAGATGAAACCTAATCTAACCTCTTTCCATTCAGCGGTGAGAGAAAGTGTGGGCCTGTGTTGGCTTCTTACCCTCTAATCCCAGGAAATATGTCTATATTCACTCTGTCAAATGAATCGCGTTATTTCATCTGTTGATCTCGGCCATCTGTGAGTGGTTCAGTGCCGGAGAGGAAGTTGGCCTGTGTGAAGTGTATTCAAATGTGCCCGACCCCTGCCTAGTGCCGTCATTAAGAATATCGGCATGTTGTGTGGTAGCAGAGTGTATTTAAAATGATTTCTCTGGTTTACGTTAAACTGTTAAATGACCCTGTGTGCCGTCGGCCGAGGGGAGAGGGGGGAGGGGGCGTAGCGTACAGGCAGAGGATTCTGGGCTGATGCCCTGAGGCGTGGTTTGGACTCTACCGTCACCTTCCATTAACTCAGTAAATCTGTCCTGTGAGGGGACCTCTTTTCTTTTGGAAAAGGATATTGTGTCATTAATGTGCAGACGATTCCTGTGAAATGACAGGGGTTCAGCCCTCGTTCTCAACCGTAGCCTTAAAAATACATTCTCACATTTCAGTACTGAGAGCCAAAAAGTTCAGTGCACTGTGACTGTTATTTTTTGTGGTTTTTCAGTGAAAACATTCACTGTGATGGACCCCACAGAGGGCTAGACACAAGTGTGTGTCTATGTGTGTGTGTGTTTGTTTGGGAATTTGGTTGTGTGCATATGTACCATGGCTGCATGTATGTTTGGTTGGTGTTGCTTCTTCATTTTATCTGCACAGAGACAGAGACAGAGAGAGAGAGAGAGAGAGACAGAGGGAGAAACAGGAGAAGAGAAGAGAGGTTGTTTCAGTGTAATCTTAGCCTGCTAATCCCTGCTGAGAGGGCCATAAATAAAGAGTGTGGGGTAGTCTCTTTTCTCTTTTCTCTTTTCTCTGAGTGATCGGGGTCAGAACAGTGACTCCCCACAGCACAGGGAGCGGCACCCTCTGTATCTCAGCCTATCCAAAGCAGAGGAGAAAGAAGAGCGGGATCGGCATTCCTGCCTCCCTTTGTCTGGTCACGGAGATCAGACACACAGACAGAGACAGACAAACACACACAGACAGAGACAGACAGGCAGATGCACAGACAGACTGGCACTGACAGAGACAAACGGACGCGCACACACACAGACAGATGCACAGAGACAGGCAGACGCACACACAGAGACACACAGATACAGACACACAGACAGAGACAGACGCACAGACAGAGACAGACAGACGCACAGACAGAGACAGACACACAGACGGAGACAGACACACAGACAGAGACAGACAGACGCACAGACTGAGACAGACACAGACAGAGACAGACAGACGCACAGACTGAGACAGACACAGACAGAGACAGACACACAGACGGAGACAGACACACAGACAGAGACAGACACACAGACAGAGACAGACGCACAGACGGAGACAGACACACAGACAGAGACAGACAGACGCACAGACTGAGACAGACACACAGACAGAGACAGACAGACAGACGGAGACAGACACACAGACAGAGACAGACAGACGCACAGACAGAGACAGACAGACGCACAGACAGAGACAGACAGACACACAGACAGAGACAGACAGACACAGACAGAGACAGACACACAGACAGAGACAGACACACAGACAGAGACAGACAGACGCACAGACTGAGACAGACACACAGACAGAGACAGACAGACGCACAGGCAGAGACAGACACACAGACGGAGACAGACACACAGACAGAGACAGACACACAGACAGAGACAGACAGACACACAGACAGAGACAGACACACAGACAGAGACAGACAGACGCACAGACAGAGACAGACAGACACAGACAGAGACAGACAGACACACAGACAGAGACAGACAGACACAGACTGAGACAGACACACAGACAGACAGACACACAGACTGAGACAGACGCACAGACAGAGACAGACACACAGACTGAGACAGACGCACAGACAGACAGACACACAGACTGAGACAGACGCACAGACAGAGACAGACAGACACACAGACAGAGACAGACAGACACACACAGAGAGACAGACACACAGAGAGACAGACAGATCTGCTGACTTGCTGACAGAGACGTGCCTCTATGGCAACTGTCAATTTCTTCTGCTGAGGTCAGCAGATCTGAGACCAGCCAATAAATAGTATGTACTGGATAAAAACACAGTTCAGACAGAAGCAGCTGATCTGAGACCAGTCAATAAACAGTGTGTACTGGATAAAAACACAGTTCAGACAGAAGAGGGACAGCGAGAGGAAGGAGAGATCACATTAGAGGACACACAACTTCACTGTGCTTTACACAGGCTAAAGTAATGATTCAAGAGCTAGGATCAGCTCTTTGTGTTTTTGTTTGGAGTCTTTCAGTCTTTCTTCATACACAGTGGTAAATCAACTCTGAGAGTGTTTGTGTCCCAGTCTGGGCTAGTGCCGGACAGTATAAGCCCCCTCGCAGTTAATGCTGGTGAATTATTTTAACTGTGTAAGTATGAGTGCAGAGCCACTGTCCAAATTCAAAATGTGCCACAGGAATCTGGACCAATTACGTTACAGCAAACGGAACAATGATACATTGTAGCGAAAGGACCTGCGTCTGCCAAGGTGTAACTGTCAATCAACCAGAGCTCTCCATGGTGGCAAATAACACCAGAGGGTTTGGTTGGAGTCAGCTGTTTTTCTTCTTCTTTCTTTTTCTTTTTAAACTGACCCCTCTTTACCCCCTGCTTTATTTCTACACGTGGTCTCCAGAACATTCCCTAACCAGCAGATGTATCTCCTCTACCGTCTGACAATGACATACAGCTTAACTCTGTTATGTGGTAAGACTTTTGCCAAGTAAGTTTCTTTGTTTTCACTGATGTGTAAGAAGAAGACATATGGTTTTCTTTGACGTCCAAAAACACAGGAGGCAGAAGCTTTGCATTGTCTCCATGTAGTTCTCAGATAACGCGAGTGTTCATCCAACCCATGTGTGTGGAGTAACATAAGTTATCGGGGAAATTACTGCAGCGGACATGTTTTTGTCCTTGCTGAGCCGTGGTTGTAGTGGGTTTAAGTGACATTTGTCCTCAGCCATGAGATGGTCTCAGGAATCGGCAGGAATAGGTAGATTAGGTGAAATGCCTTTTTTTTGCTGTAGATTAGGAGAGACCCAGTGGCTACGTCACAAAATCTACATCCTTCAGGACTGAGTAATCCCAGCCAAGCCCACCTGCTGCTCTCTGGTCCCCGTGTGCAGGAGAAGCGGCGTCTGGCCATTCGGAATGCAGCGCAGCAGTGGGAGGAGCTGAGGGCGTGTCTGGATTTGCCCACCCAGAACGGCGTGAAGGAGGAAGTCAGCCCGGAGAACAGCCCCACCCACAGCACGGCCCAGACCAATGGCGTCGCGCAGGAATCCTCGCCGGACGAACTCAAGTTAAGATCAGAATCAGTGAGCGCCGTAGAGGGGCCTTAAGAAATGGGTGCAGTGGCAGTCATGAGAACTTTCTCATCGTTTGTTTCTCTGTGTGTGTGTGTGTTTTTTTTTTCTCTCTCTCTCCACAGGCGATTAAGTCCCCTCACTGTCCCTGAACGGCCAGCAGGGGGCAGTGATAGCAGGCTACGTTCATCCAGCCGCCCCAACAGCCCCCGAGACCCAAGGTAACCCACCCCCCTCACAAAAACAAAAACAAAACCAAAAACAAATTCATGCCATTTGATTGGGCTGATCGATAAGAATCAAACTAGTTGTGCTGTATTGAACTATAATACTACACAAACACAAACACGCACACAGACACACACACATTCACAGTGGAATTTCCCAGTGTGGCCACAGGCAAGCAGTGCTGTCTGCCATGGGTCACAGAACTGTCTGTCATGGGTCGCGGTGCTGTCTGTCATGGGTCGCGGTGCTGTCTGCCATGAGTCGCGGTGCTGTCTGTCATGGGTCGCAGTGCTGTCTGTCATGGGTCACAGTGTTGTCTGTCATGGGTGACAGTGCTGTCTGCCATGGGTCGCAGTGCTGTCTGTCATGGGTCGCAGTGCTGTCTGCCATGGGTCGCGGTGCTGTCCGTCATGGGTAACAGTGCTGTCTGTCATGGGTAACAGTGCTGTCTGTCATGGGTGACAGTGCTGTCTGCCATGGGTCGCAGTGCTGTCTGTCATGGGTCGCAGTGCTGTCTGTCATGGGCCAAGCAGTGTTGTCTGTCATGGGTAACAGTGCTGTCTGTCATGGGTAACAGTGCTGTCTGTCATGGGTCGCAGTGCTGTCTGTCATGGGTAACAGTGCTGTCTGTCATGGGTAACAGTGCTGTCTGTCATGGGTCGCAGTGCTGTCTGTCATGGGTCGCAGTGCTGTCTGTCATGGGTAGCAGAAGCCTTTTTGTAAAGGGCCGAGGTGGTTTGTCAGACTGTACTAGAGAGAAACATGTTAAAAGATTCCTTACACTGCTAATTCTCCACATTACTCCAGGGGGCGTCACATTGTGAGCCTGAGTGGAATTCTGACGCAGAAAACCACCAGTGCAGTGGCTGATGAAGGTCACATCCCTCTAGGTGGCGCCGTGCCTCACTCTGAGCTTCGTGTCCCCTCTCTAGGAGTGCAGAAGAATAACTGTCAGATGAACGGAAAGACTGTGCTGTCAGATGAAGCAGAAAGACGTGAGATGTGTCCATTGGCAATAAACTGGCCACTAAAGAGAGAGATTACTCAGTACTGCAGTAACGCGCAGCTCCAGCAGGGAGGAGGAAATATGGTGCCTTACTGTGTCTTTGTCTCATTAGACAAACTGGTTTAATGAGGTCATTCTTAATGGATATAGTGGAGAGAAGCCTCTCAGCCTTCTGTAGCCGATCCGTCACAGAGTCACAGTGTCCTCTCTGATACGGTACCATCACTGACTGTCTCCAGAGAACCCTGTGGCTCCCAGCTGAAATAATGTGGTTTAAATGAGGTGACGGAAAGTGGTGGGGTCGCGTTTAAGGGCCATTGGTCCTGAGCATTCTGTCAGTCTGCTCAGCTTGGCCCTATTAAAACATCATCTTACAGCAACTACAAAATGCTTCATTTCATTTCGTCCTCTTCAAAACCAAAGCAACTGAATCCGCAGATAAAACAAAACACGGCAGATGTAACACAGATTAAATCTTTAAAGGATTGCAGGACGACAGTTGTTTCCCTGACGAGGGCGGTGTCGTTCGGTTAGGCAAAATGACAACAGACGTAAAATCAATGTCATTATCTGTAATTTTTCCCTCCTGTCCTAAAAATCCATAACCCGAGTGCTATGAGTCTTGTGAACGACGGGGAGAAAAAAAGACCCGCGCAGGATTTCCATGGCGACGGCAGAGCGGCGGCTCTCCCCTGCCGGGCGTGTTTTCAGAACGCTCTTGTGTCTCTGTGTTGGTCACATCCTTGCTGGAGCTGGAACTTATGGGGAGAACATGGAGTAGAGAGCGGCAGGAGACTCAAGGCCTTTTGGGGTTTTTTTTTCTCTCTCTCTCTCTCTCTCTCTCTCTCTCTCTCTCTCTCTCTCTCTTTCTCTTTTGAAGGCACCAACTTAACCATGTCTCTTATGGAACGTGTCTCATCTAAAGCTCTGTAGACATTTTCTGTCCCAGCTTTGTCTTATTGTGTAGACTGTGGCCAAGCCAGCACAATTCATCTACCATATTGGCAACGCATGTGTGTAAAGCCTGTTTTTATTAGTGTTTGGATTCCAGTCATACGCACTGTGTTATTTTGCTTACGTTTGTATAGAAAATACAGACACAGACTGAGATAGTGAGCACACCACTGAATACTGACACAGGCAGTGAAACCACCACTGAATACTGAATGCTGACACAGATAGTGAGCACACCACTGAATACTGACACAGACTGAGACAGTGAACACACCACTGAATGCTGAATACTGACACAGATAGTGAGCACACCAATGAATACTGAATACTGACACAGGCTGTGAACCCACCACTGAATACTGAATACTGAATGCTGACACAGACTGAGACAGTGCACCCACCACTGAATACTGACATAGACAGTGAGCGCACTGGCCTGCACTCACATCTGAGTGTTCTGAGTGAGTGAGTGAGTGTTCTAACCCTAAAAGCTAAAAGCTAACAGCTAACAGCTACGTTCCCTCGTCTTTCTGCTCAGTCGGCCAGACCCAGCGCTGCTGAAACTCGACCCAGATGTCAGAGACTTCGCCGTCTGTTAACACGTACACCTGGCCAGCTCTGTCAGGTCTGTGATCAGTGAGAAAAGAGAACAGGTCAGGTGAAAAGACCGGCCATTTTGGGGATCTGACACAGGTCCAGTTTTTCAAAACTTGGTCCTTTTTCTACGAGTATGCTTCATGAAGCTTTATGTAATCTTGAGAAAGAAGCCATGGTCAAACTTCAGTGCCATACTATTCATAACTTGTCTGGCTTGGGGACAGATTCTGTTTCAGTCAGAGTACGTGAAGCTAAAAAACAACACTGAGGTATGTGCTTAATGGCTAAAAACAAACAAACAAAGATTAACTCCATAATCTCAGACAGCCGGTGAGAACTATTAACCCAAGACAGATTAGCATAAGAACTGGATTGCCCCCTGAAATATTATGTGAGAGTCACTGGTAAATTCAGTATTATAACCACATTATTATTATTATTATTATTATTATTATTATTATTATTATTATTATTATTATTATTATTTACAAGTTGTGCCTTTCCCTTTCTCTCGGGAGAGAGCTCTCACTAAAGCCGGTCTGAGAGTGTCTGTAAGAACATCCTGACTCATCAGGCCGCGTCTTGACCTTTTTCATGAAAAGGTCATCAGGCCGCGTCTTGACCTTTTTCATTGAAAGGCTCTGCTGTTTCGGCTCAGACGACTCGACGTTTCCTCTTCAGTAAACTGAACAGAGAGGAAGGAAAGAGTTATGGTTCTTATTCAGAAATCCAATATTCGATTGTGGCTGAGTTCAAAGGCGACCTTGGCAAGGTTATTTATATTTTCACTTAATTCTGCCCCATGGAGCAGCCTTCTGTAGGTCATCTCACACGGCCGTAAAGCATAAAGCTCACTGACCACCCTGATGACAAAGCGCAGGAAGTCTTCGAGCCAGCGAAGACAGAGAGAGAGTGAGAGAGAGGGTGTTCAGACATCGTAAATCGATCGGGCTATGCTGGCGTGCGTCTGGAGCCGTGGGGTCTTATTCTCCACAGTCCTCTGTGTACACGTACCAGACTGCATTCAGCACGAGTACAAGTCCTGCCTCACCGAGGAGAAAAGAAAGACATTTAGTTTCTCTCCGGCCGCTCATCTTTGCCCAAGTATCTGAAATGTTTACGCTGTCTGACTGGCCGTTTTTAAGAAGAGTTTTTAGAGAAATAAAGAGTTTTGAAGTGTCCCAAGACTTGGCAGCTGTCAGAGTCTGGATGGAGAAGAGTGATGGATGTGAATGCGTGAGGATTTTGACATAATGGCATTACACACATTTAAACACATTCATTCCACTCCAAATGACCCAGTGTCTCACTGTCTGAAGGCAGCGTTGGATTGGTGCCAGGTGCAGTTAACTGACTGTTTCCTACAGAGCCTGTTCCTTCCCATCAGGAAGGGTTTTATCGCTCAAAAGAGCAGCAAACATTCATAGTCTCGTCTGTGGTTCTGTGTGTATGTGTTTCCAGTGTTCAGTGTGTTTCTCTGGGTGTTTGTTTCTGCTGGAGAACTTTGCTGCTCCTGGCAGCGTGCTGTGTGTGATTAGCGTCAACATTACCTGGAACGCCGCCGTGTGTGCAGGTGAAAAAAAACCCACCATCAGTCTTTGCTCCCTGGGCCTGAACGTTGGCCTGGCTGTCCAGCAGGCTTTGATTTAAGGCCTTTGGCAGTGATCGGCAGGAGAGGTGTGGTGTGTCCCAGGGATTAGGCCCATCTCTCAGTAAACGGCGCCTGCATGTCTGTGGGTAGCCAGATCATCTGCCACCCAGGGGTGTCCTGGTGTGTGTGTGTGTGTGTGTGCCTGTGTGTATGCTTGTGTGTGCATATCTGTGTGCATATGTGTGTGTGTGTTCATTCACTGATACCTGTAGCTGACTCTTGGAGACACTGGGACGGAGGGATCTTCCCCCACCAGTACATTATCAAGAACATTCCAGAGCAGAGATGATGGTATCAGGCTTCGGCACTCCTGTGTTGACACTGGCTTTAATTTCCCTTACACCACTGGACAGATCAGCTCAGGAAGAAGCGTTTCAGCAGTCAGCCAAGGTCCACGTGTCCTGTTAGAGTTGAGCTGCTCTTCTCCTTGCGTTCCATGTGTCGGGTGAACCTGAGGTATCTGTCCCTAGTCTAATGTAATTTTGGGCTTGTTTGAATAGGATTGAGTTTTCTCTGAGGTTATTTGGAAGCCGTGAGGGAAAAGAGACTGGTATGTGTGTATGTGTGTGTGTGTGTGTGTGTGTGTGTGACACATTAAGACCTCCGGTGACTGAGTGCAGAGCCGGGGATGTTCAGGTGTCTGACTGACTGTACAGTGGCCTGACCTCAGTGGTGGGGAGTGCTACTGTACCACAGCACCCTGACTATCACAGTGTTCCCCTGTCTGACTCCTCTGACCCAGAACACATAAAACACACGAGACTCTCTATATCACACACACACACACACACACACACACACACACACACACACACACACACTGCCTTCCCCATATTTCTCTTATTTACTGGCTGTGTGAGGTAAGCTGTCCTGATAGACACAGCCTCTGGACGGTCAGTCACTCTGACCGTCCTGTCTTCAGTGCAGCACAGTTGCACAATGGCCGTCTTGTGGAGTCTTTCTTCAGACCCAGGCTCTCCTGACTCTGTCTACGACAGGAGACAAACTACTGCAACACTGGCCTGCGTCTCCCCCAAAGGGCCGCTCTGTTACCTCCTCCTCAGTTTCTCGTCCCTGGAGTTTTCTCCTCTTGCCAACAGTGCGACCCTCAGTGTCGGTTTGCCATAGGGACACACTGATTCACGTGTTTGGAGTATTGACGTTGAGGGTGGAGTATGGGGCGTCTGATCCTCTGGTATGTGTGTGACGGTGCACTCGGGGGCCGAGCTGCGGAGCTCTGGCCTCAGATCATCTCTCCCTGGGACTCCCTCTGCTCCTCCACTCTCACGGCTCCTTTAGCGGAGGAGGCCACCCCCGCCGCCGCCAGGAGAATGGGAGGCAATCAGGCCACGCTACAAGATGAATGTGGGGGTTTTTTTTTTTTGGTTTTTTTTTAAGGTAGTTTGGCCCAGACGTGCCTCTTCACTGAATCCCATACAGTCGACAGTGAGAGTCATTCAGAGTCTGTAGCTCTGCAGTCGCTGAGGTGGGGAAGCGAGTTGCCAGGATACCGTTACCTTACAACACTGGTTTTATTTTTAATGCCATGTTTACTACACTTGTCTTCAAATTTCATTTTTTCAATTTTTCAATTACAAACTGAATAATAAAATTCATAACTCGGGGTCTCTGTGCATTGTTCGTGTCTTTATTACAGGGCTGAGATGTGAAAGCTGTAATGCACAGCCGAGTGATGGTATTGTTTTGTGTGTTGTTCCAGGCTCCTAGAGACAGGGGGCGCTAGTGTGCAGAGCCTCTCGCTGTCGGCCAGTCACCTGGCCGAGCTGGACGCGGACACGCTGCGTCTGTTCGGCTCCGGGGCCCTGGAGGCTCTGGAGAGAGGGTGGGGCGTGCAGACGGCCAGCGCGGTCACCACCATCGCCTTCCGCTACATCCACTTCGACAGCATCATCCCAACACTGCCGCGGATCAGGATAAAGTTTCCCAACTTAGCCGTGAGTGGGTTAATCATCTGCCAGCGTTCCTTCACCCTGTGATGAATGAGAGAGTGCTGTAAAACTGAAAGGCAACATGTCCAGGGACATGAATCTACATAAATATTTCTGTCGGCCTCCTTATAGAAGTGTAATCATATCCGTCGCCGTGACACTGTGAGAAAGCATATGATCTCATAGGTCACTCGCCTCATCCCCATCACAGAATGTGAGTCTCACTACGAGGTTAATGTCCCTGCGTTGGTTCACGGTATCCAGACGAGTCTTCTGTAAGGCCCGCGTAAGGGTCGGTAATCTAACCGTTTGCCGCGAGTTTTCACTGTTCTCTCGTCCATGCAGCACCTGATCTTTATGGAGACCAACATCAGTCGCCTGCCGCAGCTGGCCGCCCTGGCCCAGGTGAGACGTCTGGACCAGATCACCATCCACCCCGAGGGGAACCCGGTGGTCGGCCTGGCTCTCTGGCGCTCCTTCCTCATCTACCGTCTTCACCATTTTAATCTACAGAGAGTCAACGGTGTGGAGGTATGGGTCTGACCAGCCGGGTCATCTCTCCTGTCTGTCTCGTTACGCTAACGCTGCAGGCTCTTATGGGCCAGTGTCTTACTTTATTTCAGGAAAAAGTTGCAGTTTCAGCACGAATCTTCTCTGCGCTCCAAACAACACACCAAACATGAAACCTTTTGTTCCCGTGTTTCTATGTCTGCACGTACATTTCGACTGTTTTAGAGCCAGCGGAGTCAGATCACACATAGAACAGTATAAGCCAGTGTAGGTGGTTTCCATTTGGCAAATGATAGGGCTTTCCTCAGGGTTCAGAGGTCACTGAGGTCATGTCTTAATAGGCACGTCTGTTTGTTTCGGCACCAGGTGACCATGAACGACGTGATCACCTCTGAACGGCTCTTCGGCACGCTGGGGCACGTGGCTGCCACGGAAACGCCGCGCTGTCGATTGCTGTTACTGCTGGAGGAGTCCAGGTGAGTTCAGGACGCCCCGCCGAGGCCCAAGGCCCTGCCGTACCTGTGTCTTGTGCGGCCCCTGTCTGGGCTCTGACACTCGGAGACAGGGAGAGAAGTGATGGGCTGTCTCCAGGGCAGGGTGGGCTCCTGGCACCAGCAAGGAATCCTCCGCTTCTGCCAAAAGCACTTCAGTGTCAGTCTCACCAATGAGGCAGGACCATGCGGGTGAAAAAAAAAAGGTAAAGCACAGTGTGGCACGGAAGGGACAGGCCTCACCCTGTGTTCCTCCCTTTGCTTCTACATGTGTCAGAAATAAATGTCCTTTAAAGGTACAAAGGTGTAAGTGACGCTCTGGTAATCCACGCCCACTCCTCCGCCTCCTACCGTCTGCAGTTCGGTGGTGATGGCAGGGCTGTCATAAGCCAAATGTTTTTCTTGGAACTCTCAACCTTTGGCTGACATTGCCAAACAGCGAATGTCTCCAAGGTTTCGTACGTCAGATAAAACACGTGCGTCAGACAGGAACGCCAGAGGAAAAGCAGGTAACGCTCGACCGTCCTGCCACAGTGCCTCGGGAATACGTTTTTTTACACCCTCGGTTATACATTTTTACGCTTTTCACGATACATTCAGAGCCCGACACTGTTCATCACAGCCGCTCAAGGCAACAGCATTTACAGTTCACGGACCTGTTCGTTTGGCAGATGCTCCCGCCCCGAGTTACATAAAAAAAAAACATGGCACCGGTTGAGTAGGAAAACAGAACTGTCTCTTCACGCCAGAGCATTTCGGCCGTGCAGATTTTTCTTACATGTTCACAGGAAGCTGAAAAAGTGAGAAATGAGCTGTTGGCGATGTTAGCGATAAGAGATTGGGTTGGAGATGCTGAATCAGTGTTTTGTCAGGCATAGCGCTCTGAAACGTTTTGATAAATCTTTTGACGTCATGCTTTCTTACACACACATGCACACACGCCCGTGCGCACGCGCGCACACACACACACACACACACAGATGAAATATGCTGTTCATTTACGCCTATAGAGAGAGAGATAGATGTTTAGGTGATGGTTGAAGGGTGTGTGGTATGTGCGAGTGTGTGTGTGTGTGTGTGTCTGTGTCTGTGTGAGAACCTAGCTGGTAGGTACGTATGTGACAGTGTGGGGGGGCCCCTGTTTTGGCAGGTCAGTGCATGTCCTGTGCAGCGGCAGGCTGAAACTGCGTGGCGTAGTTTGGGTGGAGGTCATGGAGACCTTGCTAAATCTCTCAGTCGCCCCTACTCAGTCCTGTGAGCTTTAACACAGCCCCCTCAGGTCAGTGAACAGAGAGCGCAGGAGAAATAATGAAATGACAGTTCCACCCTACGTAACTCCACACTTTACTCTCCTCTCTTCCCTTTGCAAACTCCACACAACTGCTGAGTGCTTCTGTGTGTTTCATACTCATATATGTTGAGCTCTCCCGTGTCCTGTCGGTCCTGTCCTCTGCACACGGTGACTTCTCAGCAGCACCACTAAGGTTCTGAGTCTTGATAAATTACATTCTGACAGAGAAAGTCATTTTTATTCAGCAAAGGCAACAAACAGTACAGGGGAAAAAAAAAACATCTGTAACTTCTCATAGCCAAGTTCACATTACATTAAAGTGCCTTAATGAAGGTAAATAAAGTCTTTAACTCCAGATTTGTACAGTGCTGAACATAGTAATTATGTGAGCTTACCTGTTCCTGTCAGGTCCCGTAACAGTTCAGTGGGTCAACACTCTCTGTCTGGCACCAGGGTCTTTTATGTGCCCTTTTCATATTTAAGACACACACACACACACACATTCATTCACGCACAGTCATACTCCTTCATACTGACTTATCCCAGGTATTTTAGCCTGCAGACTCAGCCAAATTGTCTCTCTGTGAGGTTTGGCAGTGGTGTGTGGAACGTGTTGGTACAGTTCGCTGTGTCATGGGATTCGTCAGGATCGACACAGCGGGAGCGTTTGATGTTACATCCCTCACTAATGTACGCAGCCCGTTTACATTTGTACCGATTCTCAAACTCAGCTGATAAGACACAGGAACCATGTTTCAAAGCATTACACTTTCTTGGGGGGTAAAAGTCTGACTGTGATTGGCTGTGTGACAGTTTTAGTCTGGACGGAGGGGCTGATCGGAGAAATAATTATGCCTTCTCAGATTTACCCGGCGTGGTGTGGACCTAGCCTAAATCTCAACACAGACAGACATGAACACTGTACAACACCCTGTAAGATCTTAAAATTCTAATGTCTGACCCAGTGAAATGAATTTGCCAGATGTTTAGATCAAAAAGTTCCTAAACAGCAAAAGAAAGTATTCAGGAAACACCTTCCAGAGTATTTGTGTCATTTGCCAAAGTCTAAAGCCATTTGTGCAGAAACCTCCGGAATGTAAAACCTTGTCTGTATCATGGTTTTCACAGACTCCCTCTGAATCATTGTGTTGTTGCTGTTGTTGTTGTTGTTTTTATTCTCATCATTTGTAAGCACAGACTCATTGGTCTATCTCTCTGCCCTCCTGTGGGTGCAGAAAGCGGCAGCTGCAGTTTCTGTTGGAGGGCCGTGGGCGTCGGCCGGGGCAGAGCCCAGAGGAGCTGAGGGAGAACGGCAAACTGCTGGGAGAAGGGTTGAGCCGCGCCCTCTTCAACTACCCCAGCCGAGACTCCAGCTGCGAGGGGTCAGAGGTCAGATCTCCCCGCATCAGCCTCAAGAGACCCTACACATTCAAACTACATCTAACGGGGCTCAGGTTTTCTCCTGTTGTTTTTTGTTTTTTAAGAGCTCTCAGCTTCATAAATTCTAAAGGAAAAAAATGTGCTCTCTGGGGCCTGTAGCTGAGTTGAGCTGAGATGCAGCGTGTCATGTCCTCTGTGGAATTGTTTTGTCCAAGTGCATTAGCGCTCATTCTAACCATGCCCACGCTGGGTTCGCTCATTTGGGCGATTTCGGCTGTATCAGCACCGTGTGACGAGGTCAGGTCATTCTCTGCTTTATTCTAGTTACAGACAACTTTCCCTTCACTGGAACAGTGAATCCAAAACGTGCATGAGTGTTTAATCCTGGTCACGACACACTATCTTTATAACAGCAGAAATGATACAGACAAAAGATGAGCCTGTCTTTTGCTCTGTTCCTCAGGATGGCGCTGTAGAGGCAGCGGAGCGCGCGGAGACAGTTCAGCAGTATCTCTGTGACCTGGTGCAGCGGGCGTCGGGCACCAACCTGAAGGGTGAAGCCCTGCACAAACTCTGGCCCTCCCTGTTCGTGGAGATGGTGAGGGACTGTGTGCTGGAGATGAGAGACCGCTCTGCCTTTCCACAGATCTGCCTGGACAGGCTTTCACAGGGCAAATGAGAGACGGATGGAGAGAGAGAGAGAGAGAGAGAAAGAGAGAGAGGGAGAGAGAAAGGAAAAGGAGAAAATGTCGTGGGACTGGCACTGCCCAGGACAAACAGCAGCTCTGCATGAGCACATTTTTAATCTCTTTCCCTGGTCTCTCCGTCCCACAGACACACACACACACACACACAGACCTGAGGAAACAGTCTTCACCCAAAACCCAGTTTACGGAACCTGGGGCAGGATGGGCCTTTTACCGAGACACTTTTAAAGGACAGAAGAGGATGGATTCAATAAGACTGAACGTACATGTCCGTCAGAACCCATCCAAACACTGTATTTGTGTTGTTTTTTAATTCATTTTAATTTGACTTGATGAGTTTGTTATGTCTTCCTCTCTTGATGTCCACTCTCCCTGAGCAGTGCTGACTGTCATCTGTGTCTCTCTGTGACCCTCTTCATTAGCCCAGAGCGAGACTCAAACCCGGTTCGCTCTTATCACGCGGTCGCCTCTCCTCTGATGGTGCGCTTCTCCTCTCTCTTTGCTTGTCGCAGCAATTAGACATCAAAAGCTGGTTTTATTTTTACTAACAAAGGGCCTCCTGTATTTTACTCAGCATTAAAAGAAAATGATCAAAGTCAGACTCTCTATAGATGGACAATAGTGAGTCTAACAGAGTGTGTGTGAATGGAGCAAGGGCTGAGGAAAGGTGGGAGACAGTTTGATCCTGAAGATATGCATATAGCTGGAAATATGTGTATAATGTTACACAAACATGCAGAGGCAGATTGTTTTCTTGTTTTTTTTTTTGTAATTCCTACAATGTGTCTGGAATTCCTGAATGTGGATCCTGAATAGTATGACTGACTCTCTAAGGCAGAAGGTGTGAATTACACTGAAAAACAGGATCACCGGGTCTGTAATTATGTGCCACTTACATACAGAGAGAACGATTAAGAATGAGCTTGAGTTTTCACCTCTGTGTACACATGGTTTCATCCCAAATGCCTTCTGCTCCACGAACACTGAACGTCTAGGAAATAGCATATTCATAATGTCTGAACAGACAAACAAAAACACCCCCCCCCCCCCCCCCCAGTCTGAAATGAAAAGAGAATTAGAGTTCTGTTCTGATGGGAGCCTGTGACCTTGCTCTACTTCAGGTAGTTCCCACTGATGAAAACATAGCTTTAGTCATGAAAACAAATATAGTTCCATGATCCTGCGAGGCAAGCAAGGGCATGTCATCCAGAGAGAAGCATGACATGCAATGGAATTAATCACTCCCGGTCGGAAATCAGGCCACAGACAGCGGGGAAACCTCCCAGCAATAAACACCGTCCTCCTGCTCGAGCGCGCGACCGCAAACTCGGTGTTATGATGAAGATATTCTCTCTCATAAATAAATGTTATTTAATTTCTTTTCCTTGGCCTCCTCCACTTGTTTCTTTAGCGGAAAACATAGTTGCAGTTTTGCGTTTGGACCGTTTGTATGTGGATTTTTATTTTCATATGCGGAATTCCTCTCCTTGATCTCGACTCAGGCCTTAATGAAAAATACATTCAGCTGTTCTAGTGACTGGCCCTGTCCGGTGCTACACAGTGCGACTGCCTTTCAACTGAACAGACTCCATCTGTAACAGAGCTGAACGTGCCGAATCAGTACCAAACGGCCAGCGCGTGCATGCTTTCTAGAGAGACAAAATTCTTCACAAATTCAGACATCCAATGTGTGCATTTTTGTTTTTCCGCAAACCAGTGCAAACGACCACCAAAACTTCCATAACTCTTAAAAAAAACCATGCTGACACATTGCAACGAAAAACATTATGGCATAAACATGTTTGTGTATTATTATCGCCGCGATAACCTTCAATCAAAGACAAAACCACAGCCTGTCATAGAGCATGCTAATCATTTACGAATGCAGCGGGAGTTTCCAGCAGTTAATTACATCTTTAGTTTTCCGACACCGCAGCACACCATGTCCACTCAAAAAATAAACTTAAATATATTTGGTTCATATGTTTACAGGATTTTGTAGACGGGAGATAGGATGTGTGGGAGATTTTTTTGTTTGTTTGTTTGTTTGATGTTGAACGTTTGATGTGCCAGGATTGAGACCGTGAAACGCGGATAACCTGGCCCCACAGGCTAGCACTATCACGACCTCACTTCTCCAGTTAAATTAAAGTTTGTGGCTAAGAAAGAACGGATATCATTAAAAGAGCCACTGAAAAATATTTACACAAGTATTACTTACAGCAAGTCTGGCTTCAGTTGTTTTAATCACCGAGGTGTCAAATGACTTCCCCCTTACTTGACTAACTTTTTTAATTTAAGTGTTTAGCTTTGTAAAATGTGGGTCGCCCTGGGTACGGTGCAGATGAGATTGGGTTCATTAAACCCCTGCGGTGAATCTACGCTTTTTGGCTCTCCGCTTTGTTTTGATCGTTTATGATCCATCATCAGTAAGTGTTTACTCATGAACCGATGAGACTCTTGATCAAAGAGGCTGGGTTTTCCACTTCCCCGGTACAGTGTGGTATGTAGTGTACCTTTCGCGTGTGGCTGTGCTCACTCATACAATAGAATCTGACATCACCGTGGAAACAGGCCAAAGAGGACTCCGCCATCGAGAAGGAAAACATAGCCATGTATGTTTGTACAACCAGAGTCACGCTTTGTAACTGTCATGGACTGTCTTTAATTAATATTGCTTGACCCTGCTTTGCCACGCTAAGTTAAGTGCTCCTGTCAGCAAAGAATCTCCTCTCCTAATCCACCAAATCCTCTGATAGCGATGAGGGAAGAAAGGCCTTTGGCTAGAGCTGACAATAGCTCAAGAATGAAAACCATGCAGATGAATAAAAGTCTTTTCAGATGAGTGTTACAGTCATGTGTAACTGAACTGTGCCTCAATGCTCTTGAAACCATTTCATTAAATCGGACAGGTCTGAAACTGCAGCTCTGTTGAGTTTGGGCGTAAATCCCGTCCTGCCTTCTTCTCATGCTTAAATGAGTATTGCTTTCCTTCACGGGACTGCAACTTTCTCCTTAAATCTTCCAGGTTTTGGATGAAACTTCTGTGAAGCAGCCGGTAGCATCTCTAGCACAAACTAAGGCTCATTCCAGAAAGTGTCCGTTGCCTTACCAGGATTGTCTAAATTTAGCACACGGGGAGCCTAAGTAACCCCAAACTTGATTTATATTCAAAGACTTGGTTTGGAGAGATATCGACCAGCTGTTTCGGGCCGCCAGCATTTAACGTAACATCGCCCTTTTAACCACTGATTATATAAATGTTTACATTTCCTACTGCATCTACTTTCCACCCAGCCTACTGATATATGGCCAAGGCTGACAGAGCAGCGCCAGTATAACGGAGTACAGTCCCCGGACAAAGCTACATTTTATAAACAAGTGAAACACGAGACCCACGGTGAAAATCTGACAGTGTAATTTTAAGTTCAAAGTGAGAACTTGATACTCCTCCGAAAATTAAAGCACCATTGTTCTTAACGTGATTGTGAGGTAATGGTAATTACTTTGTGAGCTGTTGGGGATCGGTGAGTCATTTATTCAGGGAGAAGTTTTTTTTATACCAACTCATGTAAAAAGAAATAAAACGTGTATTGTGCGTAACTTAGCAGGCATTTGCGCCAGTGCGTCATATTGCAGCAGTGAACTACAACTGCAGCAACGTCTGTTGTTCGGTTTGAATAGGTAATTCATAGAGGTATTCAAGAAATTTTAATTGGGTTTAGTAACTCCTGACTCCTGACAGGTCAGAAGTAAACACTAAATACTCTACTGATCGTCCTTTAACATTACAACAGAAACACTATACCACCTGTGCAATTTTAGGTTCTCGTGTTCCCCAGGACAGTCATTAATGCGCCGCCTGTGCCAGTCACGGAGTGACCCACAGTCTCCAACTCTCCCGAGCATGAACTCCGTTTATGCAGGCAAGTTATGCAAGACAAGTCGGGACAATGGCACCGTCCTTTGCCAAAAGTTTTATTAACAAGACAGAACAAGATTTTTCTCTATATTTGTCAACGGTGCCTGGCATCGCATCACTCTCACAATATCCCTTACAAGAGTTTTAGAGCGTTCATTGTTTGGCTTCACGTTTCACTTCAGGCGAAACGGCAGACTTCCTTAAGGATTCACCGCTGTAAACTCTAAATGACATAGCCCTCGGGATACTTTTACCACAAGGTGTGAACAGTGCGGGTCGCCTTTTCACGCGCCCTAAAGGTCAGGATTCGACTCACACTAAGATTTAATCCTCAGAGGACAGCAGCTGCATCTACTGCTCCGTCCCAGGGACACATCTTTACCACACCGTAATTTAACAGGAAACCTCTGCTCGAGTAGGGCTCCACTCTCTCTCTCTAACTCCCTTCAGCGGCAGGTGGCGCGATCTGTTGTTTTTAAGTGAGTGTTTTTTTTTTTCTCTGCGCACAGTGATGAGGACGATATGGAATGACAAGAAGTTACAAATTAGTTCATTTGAACAGTCAGGCAAGTTGTGAACATGGATAAAAGCCTTGTAATCCACTTCCGTCCAGAGGGATGCGGCTGTTTAAACTCATGGACCCCTCGCTTTTGGAATGCGCAGTGATTTCTCGCCCTCATGCCGCCAATAGGTCCATATGAACACTATCACCAGTAGGACCACTGGAGCACAACGTATTGGACCCCAGACCTGCCCAAGTTGGTAACGCTACTGCTAACAGGCGAATATTTTTCATACATTCTATGCAGTGTGATGGTTGCTTGCAATGACTTTATTTGTGCAGCAGTACTGCAAATGATAACTGTAACAACAGTTGAAAGTTCACAGATAGTATATACCAACAGCATACATTGCCAATAGCCAATAATGTTTATCTGAACTAATATTCATTGTGGATTGTAGCCAAATGCAATTGTTAAAAACGTTTGAAGCATTTTCTCGGTTTCAAATCTGAGTTTTAAGCAGTTTTGCAAAGTTTTTAATCAGTATACTCATCAGAAGCTGAGCTGAAACATTTCTTGTGTAATTAGAATGAACTGTCCTTCTCGTGCCTACTCTCATTTTTAGTCATATTCAAATCAACACCGCGCGCTTTCTCTTTTAAATCTGTTCAGCTCTGGTCGAATCATGTTGTGAAAATGAAGAACACCGGCGGTTAGTTTTTATTCCGACTATTTTAAACTCAAATTTCGGACTATCCAAATCCTATCCCGCGAGTGACTTCTCAGTAGCTCATGCTGACATCCTGACTGTTAGACATTCGCTGATTAAAGGGTAGGATGAATGGATCTGGAATAAATGCCTTTTCATATTGACTTCATGACAATGACTCGGTTTTGACTACTGGATAGAGTGCCGTGTTTCTATGTATAGCCTGAATTTTGTTCGATTTCGGGTGAAGAGTAATTTAAGAATTTCCGTATTTTATGGCCACATGTGCGTTCATAACTTTCACGCGTGTCATTGAAGTGGCTTACACTTAACTTTTAACTGTTAAGTTACGGACCCTCAGTTTTAGGCTAGTCACTGAATTAACAGACACACACAATCAAAATATCTCCATTGATCCATATACCATACGTAGTCTACCAGAAAATTAATTTTAAGGGCAAGACAGATCTCACGATGTCTCCCAATAGGCTGACGTGGACCAAACAGTATTACTTTTGCGATATTACGACATTAGGAGAGATAGTGAAAACAAAGGAAGTTCAGGACAGGCCATGTGAAAGGAGATCTCTGGTCATTTTCTGGAGTGAAGAGGTTTCACCATGCGGTTTGGGTGTTTTCGCTGCTCTCTGAACTTGACCAGTATCTGCATCCCTGAAACATCTTTATCTGTAGGTGCTGCTGTCCTGTCAGAATCCCTTATGAGAAATACCTGTGTCTTAAACATGAGGTAAGGACACTTCCCCAATCATATTCATAGCAAACACTGTCCATCTGCCTGTCTCTTATCTACATATCTTCATAAAGCCTGACATTATCATAGTATTACATTTTTTAAATTTGAAATACTTACACTACATGGTGCAAAGTATTCATTTATTACTTGCTTGCTTGCTTATTTATTTATTTATTTATTTATTTATTTTTCAGTTTTTTACTGTTATCTTTCATCTATGTTACACTATAATAATCTAGTGACCCACTCACTGACGATGTGAGGTGATGTGTTGCTTTCAGGGTTGCTGTGGTTCTGGTTCTGGTTCTGTTCTGCCTGAAGTCGATGGATTGTCAAGTTGCTGCAGACCGCAGGACGGTGAGTCGTATGCTAGAGTCATACTCTTGAGCGTTTGGAATGAAAACAGTGCCAGCTCTGTTTTTGGCGAAAAGTCAATCAGCAAGGACTTGAGTCAACATTACCAGAATCTTACATGGGAAGCAGCATCCCAGCAGCTGCTTTACTGCATTTGGATGCAACTACAAAGTCATGGCCCACGCCACGGCCTGTTCTTTGTGTGAACATGTAATCAGCAGATGCAGGAGCCCCGGGCTGATGTGAGCTCGGCGTTAATGTGTTTACACAGAGCAGGCTGGCACTGAGGAGCAGGGGAGAGAGGAGAGAGGTGCTGCTGATAGTTCCTCTGAACCGTTAATCTGTGATCAGCATAGCCTTTTATCGGGCAGTGCTTTAGGTTTGGAGAGGGAGAGATGCAGCTGGTCCTGGATCAGCCTGCATCACTGACTGCTTGAGTGAGTGAAACAGAGCAAGCGTAGCCAGGTCTCAGAAAAAAAAAAAAAAGTCCCTTAAAATTGAGCAGAAAAAACAGACATGCAATGAAAAGAGAGAGGGGAGAGATTGTAATGATGGTTGTCAGTTTTTCATCCCTGTAGAGTGAGCGAGGAGATGACAGACAGGGAAACCAGCCAACCAACAGAAGAGCTTTTTTTCCTGGAGGTTCTGCTCGTAATGAGACAGAGCGCAGTATGTTCCTCGGTGTCCGGCCGTTTGACCCGTGGCTGACCCGGGCGATGACAGCGGAGATGAGTTTCCCAGTCCCGCCTGGAGAAGCCTCCGCGGGGTCTGTGAATAGCCGGGTGGCAGTGATGGACAGCAGGGGCAGAGATCGCCAGCTCTCCCCGGCGTTGGCGTATTCTCCTTCAGCCCGTCCCTCACTGTGCCTTCAGCGCATTGAATATCAGTCTGCAGAGAAATGAGGATGAGTGTGGACAGACTGACACAGAGGGGAGCTGGATGGCTATGGGGTGAGATCTCATTGGCTCAGAGGGGAGCTGGATGGCTATGGGGTGAGATCTCATTGGCTCAGAGGGGAGCTGGATGGCTATGGGGTGAGATCTCATTGGCTCAGAGTCGACCTCTGGCAATGTCCTTGTGAGGATAAAGTAGCTAGAGATGCCCAGATTGCTTAAGGAATGGTTCTTTTCACGCTCTGGCACGGATCCATCCTCAGACTATGTACTGATATGAAAAAAAAACAAAACGCGATCAGTCACTCTGATGAGTAGGTCAATTATGTGTTCATCAGGTTTTAGTTTTTCTGTATATGAAAGACAGTTGTTACATGCGTTGATACAACGTGTTATATGACAGTGTTGCAACATGTCATAACGTTGTAACTTTGAGTGGTTCTGTTAGCGGTGGAGGTTTTAGCGTCACTTTTCCCGTCGCGGTCCAGTGTCTTGTTTTTTGCATTTGCGTGTGTGCACTGACGTCTGTGGAGGTTGTCAGATGTCGATGAGAGCATGAATTTGGCCCTGAGGTTTAAATATCCTAACAGTGAAAACACAGATACTGGATCTGCTCAGACACATTCTGTCAGGTGGTGTCACCAAATGAATTGACGGTTATGAGGGAAAGTGTGTCATCACATGTTTGTCTATCAGTGCATTTGTACTGAGGTTTATATTTGCCTGTGTGTGTGTGTGTGTGTGTGTGTGTGTGTGTATGTGTCTGTCTTAGTGCACATCTATGCCTGTTTGTGTGCGTATGTGCATGCATGTGTGCTTGTGTGTTTGTGTGTTTGTGTGTGTGTATGTCCCTGTGTGTGTATTCTCACGTGTGTGTGTGTGTGTGTGTGTGTGTATGTCCCTGTGTGTGTATTCTCATGTATGAGTGTGTGTGTGTGTGTGTGTGTGTGTGTGTCCCTGTGTGTGTATGCTCGTGTATGTGTGTGTGGCTCATGTGTATGTGTGTATGCTCGTGTGTGTGTGTGTATGCTCATGTGTGTGTGTGTATGCTCATGTGTGTGTGTGTATGCTCATGTGTGTGTGTATGCTCATGTGTGTGTGTGTATGCTCGTGTGTGTGTGTATGCTCATGTGTATGTGTGTATGCTCGTGTGTGTGTGTATGCTCGTGTGTGTGTGTATGCTCATGTGTATGTGTGTATGCTCATGTGTGTGTGTGTATGCTCATGTGTGTGTGTGTATGCTCATGTTTGCAGGCGCCTCTGAGGCAAGAGTCACATCAGCCTGCCGTGGATGCAGGAGTTCAGGGTTCCTGGGGGTCTTGGGCTGTGTGGGGGGAGTGTTCTCGGTCCTGTGGTGGGGGGGTCCAGCAGCGGACCCGGCCTTGCTTACCATCCTACACCCACCCAGCCGCCTCCTACCCTCACGTTCTGGACGCTCATAAGGGCCGCCTGGCCCAGGGTCATGTGATTTCTGCCCTGCGACCATCCGTCCCACTGCACCGCAACGCTGACCAGCTGCCCGATGCCCAGGGTGGGCGTGGAGACCTGGCAGAGCTCCGCCCTGGCAGGAGGTCCGTTACAGCTCCGCTCTATGCCGATCGTGTCTCCACCCTCACGTGCTTTACCTGTTTTTTTTGCTGGTTTTTTTGGTGGGTGCGATCATAGTATATGTGTATTGCTTTTTTTTTTTTTTTTTTTCCATAGGAGGATCCATAATCCCGGCAGTCCGATTGGCCCAGGCACGTATGGATATGGGAAGATGCCGTATGTCCTTCCGCTGCAGAGAGACACGGCTCAGGACCAGCGACCCGTCCGTCAGCAACGCTTCCGCCGCTCAAACCCCAGAGAGCAGAGTCGCAGACCGCTCAGCCAGCTTTACAGCCAGAGAAAAACACCTCACACACACGCAGCCTGGGTCTCCCTCCACCAGCCCGGCTCCACCCGCCACCACCATCAGCAGGAGGAGGGCCACCACAACCGCAACCAGGCGCCGAGGCCAAATCGGGACAGACCCTACAGCCCCCTGCCAGACACCTCCTGCCTCGGACTTCCAAACCAATACAGGATGTGCAACAACAAGGTGAAACCGCCGGAGTTACTTCCTGACCTGATTTCATTGCATTGTTTTGGAGCCAACAGTTTTTCTTTCTGGAGTTATTTTTTAACATGTGTGATTTGATCATTGCTTTTCATTGTGGTCAGAGAGAGAGAGAGCAAGAGAGCAAGAGAGAGAGAGACAGGTTTATGGTAAGTGTGTGAGAGAGAGAGACAGATTTGTGGTGAGTGAGAGAGAGAGAGGGAGACAGGTTTTGGATGAGAGAAAGAAAAAGGTTTGTGGTGAGAGAGAGAGAGAGACAGGTTTGTGGTGAGTGTGTATGTGTGAGAGAGAGACAGTTTGTGGTGAGTGAGAGAGAGACAGGTTTGTGGTGAGTGAGTGAGAGAGAGAAAGAGAATTTGTGTAGCGTGGGGAGAATCACAGGGTCCATTAAGCCTGAGAGCATTTTTGTGATGCGGTGAGGAGGATTGAGTTACTAGGTGCTTTCTACTGTTTGTAAAGAACTGGAATCAGGATCTGGTTGGGAGGGTGAATGTAGGCCCACTCCATCACCTACAGCTACCCAGCAGGTCAAGAGTTAAAGGTCATACTCTTAAGTTCCATGATGGCGCACTCACCTCCTATCTCATAATTTATGGCACTTCTTTTCAGAACAGATGCATGTGGTTTAAACATTATTAAAGCATTATGTAACCGGGGTATAGTCTATGTAACCGGGCTATAGTGTATGTGACAGTGGTATAGTCTATGTAACAGTGGTTTAGTCTGTGTAACAGTGGTATAGTCTATGTAACAGTGGTTTAGTCTGTGTAACAGTGGTATAGTCTATGTAACCATAGTATAGTCTATGTAACAGTGGTATAGTCTGTGTAACAGTGGTATAGTCTATGTAACCGGGGTATAGTGTATGTAACAGTGGTATAGTCTATGTAACAGTGGTATAGTCTATGTAACAGTGGTATAGTCTATATAACAGTGGTTTAGTCTGTGTAACAGTGGTATAGTCTATGTAACAGTGGTATAGTCTATGTAACAGTGGTATAGTCTATGTAACAGTGGTATAGTCTATGTAACAGTGGTTTAGCCTATGTAACAGTGGTATAGTCTATGTAACAGTGGTATAGTCTATGTAACAGTGGTATAGTCTATATAACAGTGGTTTAGTCTGTGTAACAGTGGTATAGTCTATGTAACAGTGGTATAGTCTATGTAACAGTGGTATAGTCTGTGTAACAGTGGTATAGTCTATGTAACAGTGGTATAGTCTATGTAACAGTGGTATAGTCTATGTAACAGTGGTTTAGCCTATGTAACAGTGGTATAGTCTATGTAACAGTGGTATAGTCTATGTAACAGTGGTATAGTCTATGTAACAGTGGTATAGTCTATGTAACAGTGGTTTAGCCTATGTAACAGTGGTATAGTCTATGTAACAGTGGTTTAGTCTGTGTAACAGTGGTATAGTCTATGTAACAGTGGTATAGTCTGTGTAACAGTGGTATAGTCTGTGTAACAGTGGTTTAGTCTGTGTAACAGTGGTTTAGCCTATGTAACAGTGGTATAGTCTATGTAACAGTGGTTTAGTCTGTGTAACAGTGGTATAGTCTATGTAACAGTGGTATAGTCTATGTAACAGTGGTATAGTCTATGTAACAGTGGTATAGTCTATGTAACAGTGGTTTAGTCTGTGTAACAGTGGTATAGTCTATGTAACAGTGGTATAGTCTGTGTAACAGTGGTATAGTCTATGTAACAGTGGTTTAGTCTGTGTAACAGTGGTATAGTCTATGTAACAGTGGTATAGTCTATGTAACAGTGGTATAGTCTATGTAACAGTGGTATAGTCTATGTAACAGTGGTATAGTCTATGTAACAGTGGTTTAGTCTGTGTAACAGTGGTATAGTCTATGTAACAGTGGTATAGTCTGTGTAACAGTGGTATAGTCTATGTAACAGTGGTTTAGTCTGTGTAACAGTGGTATAGTCTATGTAACAGTGGTATAGTCTATGTAACAGTGGTATAGTCTATGTAACAGTGGTTTAGCCTATGTAACAGTGGTATAGTCTATGTAACAGTGGTTTAGTCTGTGTAACAGTGGTTTAGTCTGTGTAACAGTGGTATAGTCTATGTAACAGTGGTTTAGCCTATGTAACAGTGGTATAGTCTATGTAACAGTGGTTTAGTCTATGTAACAGTGGTATAGTCTATGTAACAGTGGTATAGTCTATGTAACAGTGGTTTAGTCTATGTAACAGTGGTATAGTCTATGTAACAGTGGTTTAGCCTATGTAACAGTGGTATAGTCTATATAACAGTGGTTTAGTCTATATAACAGTGGTTTAGTCTGTGTAACAGTGGTATAGTCTATGTAACAGTGGTTTAGTCTGTGTAACAGTGGTATAGTCTATGTAACAGTGGTTTAGCCTATGTAACAGTGGTATAGTCTATGTAACAGTGGTATAGTCTGTGTAACAGTGGTTTAGTCTGTGTAACAGTGGTATAGTCTATGTAACAGTGGTTTAGCCTATGTAACAGTGGTATAGTCTATGTAACAGTGGTATAGTCTATGTAACAGTGGTTTAGTCTGTGTAACAGTGGTATAGTCTATGTAACAGTGGTTTAGTCTGTGTAACAGTGGTATAGTCTATGTAACAGTGGTATAGTCTATGTAACAGTGGTTTAGCCTATGTAACAGTGGTATAGTCTATGTAACAGTGGTTTAGTCTGTGTAACAGTGGTATAGTCTATGTAACAGTGGTTTAGCCTATGTAACAGTGGTATAGTCTATGTAACAGTGGTTTAGTCTATGTAACAGTGGTATAGTCTATGTAACAGTGTGAAACACTGCACATGGTGTCTGAGGGTTACCAATGTACTGTAAAGATCTGTGGAGTTTGACAGAAACGTTGGATGTTTGTGTTAGTCATGGGACATAATGATATGCCAGAGTCGTGAATTTACTTCTAAATGGTCTCAGCTGTAATTAAACCGTAAGTGCTGTGTGACTCTCCATTGTTCGTTCTTTGAGTCTTAAATATATGTTATTTCTGTGTGCAGTTTTCATAAACCAGTCCTCTTTTGTAACATTTGTTTTCAAGCACAGATAATAACAGCTCACTTGTGTTGTCTCTGTGAATGTGTGTATGTGTGTGTGTGTGTGTGCGTGTGTGTGTGTGTGTGTGTGTGTTTGCGTGCACGTGTGTGTGTGTGTGTCTGTCTGTGTGTCTGTCTGCCCACAGCCCTGTCCTGCTGCCAGCAGACACATTCGAGAGATCCAGTGTTCTTCCTATAACAGCCGTCCATTCATGGGAAGACTGTATGAGTGGGAGCCGTTTAATGAAGGTGAGAAAACCTGTCATGTGTGTTTCTTTCATTATCTGTGTGTCACAGTCATCAGACCTGAGCACGGTGAACGTGAGAACGCACTGATCCAACGCTGATGCATTTCCTCTTGGAACTTTGATAGATTTCATACCTCATTAAAACACCTTACAACCTGACAACACGTATCCAGGCAACCGTCATAACACCGCGTGGCAGAACAGTTATTTTTGGACGGTAATAAAGATGGCCACCTCCCACCTGCCAAAATGTCACATTGTCAAAGGATGAAAGACCCTGTGAGGAACCGTGTCCGTGGAAACGCTGATGTCATTTCATTTAAAGCGGGAAGATTTATGGCGTCTGTAGATTTATGGCGTCTATAGGTTTGGATGAGACCTGTTTGGCCTGACATCTGGGCAGGAGCCAATGTGAACACGTCTGCTCCAGAGTGGGCATGTGTGGTATAGAGTAGAGATCTCACTGTGCCGTCAGTCAAACTGAATTTAAACTGAATGTCTAAGGACTCGTGCAGCTCTCACACAGTCATTGCAACTGCTCCCCCCTGGAGAGTCCCCTGTGTCCACTCCTAACGACAGTGTCAGTCCTTACAGGCCTGGCACAGCAGCTGACAGACTTCTGTCACGACTTTTCATCCATCCCAGCGTTCTTATCAGTAGAAAACTTAATGAATGTTAAAGTTTGCTGTGGTTTTTACTGATGCTTTTGTTACCTAAGGGATAGAAAATCTTCTTGCCTGTCTCTGGTTGTCTTCTCCCCTTCCCCCTGGGCGGGGTGGAGACCTCCTGTGTCAGGATCAGTGACTGTAATTGGGCGGTAATTTGTTGCTGGGTGCAGTGAGTGCTGATACTCCCTGAGCAGAGTTTGTGAGATGTGATGTTGGCAAAGCCAGTCCGACATACCTGCCAACATACCTGCCAACATACCTGCCAACATACCTGCCAACCTACCTGCTGAGGTTCCAAGTCCTGCAGCACTGTCCTCAAGCATAACTGATGGTTTTGCTGTAACCACAAATGTATTGTAGATCAATGGAGCTTTGTGTGCAACACTAAGCCTGTCTTTTACATATCTTGTTTGTGAAAGAACTCATGTAATTTGCAGTAATGCACCACTAAACAGCAGTTTGGTGCTCCTGAACGATGAGGACAGAAGGTTTGAGCATAAATCTGAGGCGTTAACTTCCGACTGAAAGACATTTGTCCTTTTTCAGTAATTAACAATACTCCTACATAAAATAGCTTGGCCAGGCATGGTAAACAATTCCTGTACTGCAAATATAAGTGTGAAGCTCATCTCTCAAGCAGGCTTTTTTAGTGTGTGAAATATTTATTTTAGCCTTTCCGCTTCATGACACAGTATGCTAACATTTTTCGCCGCTTTGTTGCTGTTGGTTTTTTCGCTGCTGTTTTGTGTCTGTCACTGTCACTTCACTCAGCCTTGGGCTCTGACTGTCAAATATAATAACACACACGCACGCACACACACACACACACAGATAGAGAGAGAGAGATACACAGATACACATTAAACACTCAGATACATGTATCAAACTGAGGGGAAAGATGAAGGAGTTGTTTTTCCTGATTAAGGGGTTGTTTTCCCAGATCAGTTAAGGCTCTTATTCTTACCTGCATTTCTCAGTCCTCAGTTTGTTGTTGTTAGGGGCATGTGGCTACTTTATATGTTTTTAGATACCGTTGATAACAGCTCTCACTCTGGGCTGTTTTCGGTCCTTAAGATCTCGCTCTGCTGCCCTCTTGTGGGCTAAAATGGATAAACATGTATATGAGAACTGTGGTTATTGTCTATGTCAGTGGTTCTCAATGTGAGGTCCCTGGACCCCTGGGGGGTCCACGACCCTTAGCCAGTTACAGCGTCACACAGTGATTGACAGTTACAGTGTCACACAGGTATTTATGACATTATTTTTGACAAGTATTTTCATGGCATTACTCTTATAAATTCGTATTGATCAATAATTAATGGCATTTTCTATGCTTCTTTCTATGCCACACCAATGTGGTGTGATAAAGTGTTTAGTGCTTTTAGGCAGTCAGACGTCCTCTAGAAGTCTTTACTGGCTTTGGTTTTAAACATGGGAGATAACCGTGTGTGTGTGTGTGTGTGTGTGTGTGTGTGTGTTATGGTTCTGTACAGTCCCAGGGGACCAACATTGTCAGCTGAACTGCCGAGCCGTTGGTTACCGTTTCTACGTTCGACAGGCGGACAGGGTGATGGACGGGACGCCCTGCGGACAGAACGACTCGGCCGTCTGCGTGGCTGGAAGGTGCCAGGTAGGTCCCGTCTGATAAGGACCTTACTGGACAACACCGACAGAGAGAAAGACCAAAGCTTTAGCACTCCGTGTGTTGTGTCTTTGACTTGATTCATTTCAGTGGATCTTTGGCTTATGCTGTATAGAAGTTGCAGGTTTTCACTTTTTAAAACTCGTTTTTTGCTAACGTAGTTATCTCTCACTGGCCCTTTTGTAGCCTCATTCTGACACCTGAACAGGGTTATTAGAGTTCACAAACACTAAGACTAAGACTGAAACTAGCAGTGAAAAAGAATTTTGTTTACATGAAATAAAAATAAAAACAACCGTTTTCAAAAACACAAAAACTAAATCAAAACGACAATGAACAACACGAACTGAAACGAAATAGAACTGTAGGTAAAATCAGCTTCCTTTTCATTTCATTTTCTTTATTCCTTTAAGGCTTTCCTCACATAACACTAAAACGAATTCAAAACTAAACTAAACCTAGTCAACTCCTCAAAATAAAAATACAAATAAAACTCATAAAAATGCACTCATAAAACTAATTAAAACTAAACTGAAATCCAAAACCAAACTGAAAGACTATATCAAAATAAAAACGAATGAAAATGAATGAAAACTATAATAACCCTGCACTTGATACCAGAATGGGCCCCAGATTTGGTCGAATGCTGATTACCGTTTTGTGATGAATGCATAACTTTCACTGACTCTTGTGTTAGCGCTGAAATGTGCTACAGAAATGAGATACCACTTACGTCTCTCGTATGGTTTGAAAGTGTTGTGGTTTTCCGCTAATATATGTGCATTATTTGAAGTGAGTAAGGAACTGTCTTTGTTTTTCTTATTGGAGTCTAAGATAAAAATGTAGATATGCCAAATGCCAGCAGGGGGCAGTAGAGTACAACGCAGAGCCTGGCTGCAAAAAGAGTGATTCAGGTTGTTAGTTTTAAATGATTATTTTAAGTCCTTTTGACGCATCATTTCAGTAATTCATTCATTTTGCTGGCGCAGGTTCCATGTAAACCCTGAATATTGTGTCCGTGGCTTTTCTGCAAAGACGTTTTTACTTTTCATTTTAGCTCTCAGACCGTACATCCTTCTCACCGAAAACGACAAATGTTTTTGGATCCCCGAGCTCTCTGTTAAACCGTGCTTAGACGCATTCTGAGAGGTTTTGCCAGCTTTCTGACCTCCCTCTTTCCTCTGTGGTATGTCTTTCCAAAGATGTATAATCCACAATAAACATTCTCTGTATTTAGATTTAATCAAGATAGGAGGCGGCTGATCTGGCATTAGCTTGATGTAATTTCCACTTGTAATACCAGTAGTATGCGGATGCACGGTGAGGGCAAGTTCCCATCGTTATGCTCCGTGAATAATCAGGCAGCCGACTCATTGGCTGGCCCGTGGTGGGTGTGGCCTGGCCGGCGCTGATGGTTCTGGACGTTTGGTGGCTGGACTGGACATATGCAGCTGTTCTGCGCTAATGAAATGTGTTCTGTTGTTGGTGTCTGAAGGAAACCATGAGAGCTGATCCAGGCAGATGTGGCCCTGGGACCAAGGGTCCCTTGTCACCTAGTCTAGAGCTTCATTAGTGTGGGTCAGAGTGTATTCTACACCTCTGAAGTCAGAATCAGGCGTGTGCCGAGGCTCACTGACGGGTCAGGGCCTGTCCCATAGTAGATTCTGTTATAAATTAGTGTTAGACTGAAGTGCACTCCTAACACACCAGCAGAAACATGTGCTGTCTGAATGTCTCAGCGTTTTTAGTTGCTTTTCAATGTGTGGAGTCACCCGTTTTCTCCTCATGTGTTTGTGCTCTGGCTTAATGAAGGAGCACACATATGCTGGACTCCTTTCACTGGTCACTGGTTTGGCCTCTGCTCCACACATGACTGCTCCAGTAGCACGGGGTGCTTCAGGAGAAAACGAGCGATTCTAAACGAAAGACATGATGCCTCGAGGCCAGGGTCTTTTTTTAAGCCAGGTTTTGTTTCGTTTGACGTGTTGGCTCTGGATCAGGGCTCTGGCGTGATGTTTATAAGCTCCAGAGTGGCTGGGACCGCAGAGGGCTGAGAAACGTGAGAGCATAGCGACCGTCCTGGAAACAATCAGAGAACCTCCAAATCAACACGATACATAATGCAACGGAACACGGTGTGTTTATGCAGGAGTGTCACACGCCACACACACACACAGACACACACACACACACACACACACACACACACAGACACACACACACACAGACACACACACACAGACACACAGACACACAGACACACACAGACACACACACACACAGACACACACACAGACACACAGGCACACACAGACACACACACACACACAGACACACACACACACACACACACAAACACACACAGACACACACACACACACACACACACAAACACACACACACAGACACACACAGACACACAGACACACACACACACACACACACACAGACACACACACACAGACACAGACACACACACACACACACACACACACACAGACACACACACACACACACACACACACACAGAGTAAAAAACGATGCAGCGTGTCTTCCCACAGTGCCTTCCAGACTGGGATCAAATGTGCATTTCATGTGTTTAAATCATTGCTGTTCTAATGGTCTTGAATGGCTCCTCTGTATTTGGTGTGTTTTTTTTTCTTTCTTTCTGTTATGTTCGCAGGGCTAAATGAACAGCATGTGTGACAGCGCGGGCAGAGGGGTTTTACATTCATCAAAGTGTCATATTTTGACAATGAACCAGACCCCTGCTCAGGAAAGAGACAGAGAGAGAGAGACAGAGACTGAAAGAAAGAAAAAGAGAGAGAGAGATAGGTGAAGAAACAAAAGCAGGAGATTTAGAGACAAGGGCTCATTCATTCAAGCACTTTTTCATACACTCTACTGCAGCCGTAAGGCTTCACTTCAGCTTTCCTCCAGGTCTGAGAATTCTTTCCCTATTTTATGCGCAGTGTGGTAGTTTGGCAGTGTCTGGGTGATGCGCAGATGTTCGCTAAGTAGGTAAACTATGTCAACACACGTTGTTCTGTGATACGATCCCTGTATAATATGCATGAATATACAACTTTAAATGTTTCACACAGAACAAATCCGCCTCTGTCATGACGTTTTTGTCACAGTCTGACAGAGCTTTGAGCTGCAGCTGTGGCTCAAGCCTTGGAGTACATGTGGGGCTGGTGGCAGAAACTGGGAATTTACGCCTGCTTGGCCCGATGAGGAATGAACTTTCTCTCATTCAAATAAATCTAAGAGCTTCAGCGGAGAGTAGGTCAGGCTGCGTCTGGACCGTACGACGTCTCCCACCACAGTTCTGCATGGTTCTGACCGCTCAGGTCTCTTTGTGCATTAGCCCTGCCGTTAGCCCTGCCGTTAGCCCTGCTGTTAGCCTCGTCCGTAGCCCCACCGTTAGCCCTGTCGTTTGCCCTGCCGTTAGCCCTGTAGTTAGCCCCGCCGTTAGCCCTGTCGTTAGCCCTGCCACTCAGGGAGAGTTCTCTCCTACCAGCTGTGCTGCCACAACTCAGACAAGTCAGTTTAGTTCAGCCATAAACTGCTGGACGGGCGCTGCAATAAAACCCCGCACATACCATGAATGACTGGCGTTTGATGGATGACTGAATGACTGCAATGGTCTCCATTCAGGGAAATAAAGAAATATGGCATTTGAATGACGGGATGCTCTGTGTGTGATGAATAGAGAGTGAAGCCCGGGACGGGACGCTGGTGGCGGATCCTCCCGCGTCCCACTCTGGGCTGTTTCGCTTGAACAGTGATTTTGTTCAGATGTTTGGAATTCCTTAGGACTCACTGAAATCCCTGAGAGATCAGTCAGACAAATCCCCGGGTTTGGGGGTCTCTTCCTACTGTCATAGCCAGATCCAAGGCTTTTACGTGTGGCGCATGGGTTTGGAGTCCTTCTCAGCTCTGTTCCTGGTCATTCTGTTAAAAGTGAATCCCTTTTCCTACAGCAGCCGCTACGTCTCTGAATCAGAAATGCTTTTATCGCGTCAGCCGTTACAGTGCTAACAACAGAGGAAGCGCTCAGCTAAGGTACTCGGCCAGGCACGAAGCTGAGCGGTGTGTGTTCAGCTCAAGGTCATGGAAGTAACTGTGAGTCTTTAACTGCACACAGTGTCAGAGAGGAGAGGAACCTGTGCTGGGAGCTGTTCTTTTAATCATCTTGTTTTGGTTGATGGACGAGTTTATGGTCTTTTTCCTGTGTTTCCCCAAAAGGGCTGAAAGTATTTGCTTAACCATATGATAACTCTATTGTGCATCTCAGGCAAACATATTGAAAGCACAAGGGATGTAATTCAGGGTTTGTTTGTACCATTATCACGTTTCTTTCTTCAAAATGATGAATCTCACAAGTTAGCACCCATTTAGGACAACACCCTTCTTAGTCCCAAGCCAAGAATCATTTTCTTTCTTTTTCCTTTCTTTCTTTCTTTCTTTCTTTCTTTCTTTCTTTCTTTCTTTCTTTCTTTCTTTCTTTCTAGGCCAGCACTTTAAAGATGGACGTGTTTTATCCCAGTTTAAAGATGGACCTATTTTATCCCAGTTTAAAGATGGACTTATTTTATCCCAGTTTAAAGATGGATGTGTTTTATCCCAGTTTGAAGTGGACGTGTTTTATCCCAGTTTAAAGATGGATGTATTTTATCCCAGTTTAATGATGGATGTGTTTTATCCCAGTTTAAAGATCGACGTGTTTTATCCCAGTTTAAAGATGGACCTGTTTTATCCCAGTTTAAAGATGGATGTGTTTTATCCCAGTTTGAAGTGGACTTGTTTTATCCCAGTTTGAAGTGGACTTGTTTTGCCTCCGTGTAAAGATGGACGTGTTTTATTCCAGTTTAAAGATGGACTTGTTTTATCCCAGTTTGAAGTGGAGTTGTTTTATCCCAGTTTGAAGTGGACTTGTTTTGTTTAAAGATGGATCTCCACATATGAATCATATACTGTGGTGCGGTTAGTTTCAGAGGACTGACTCTGACTCATGTAGTGAGAATCCAATGTGTATCTTAGGTCCACTAAAAAGGTAAAACCCAGATTTTACCCTTAAAAAACCCTACATTTCAGATAGAGCTGAAAAGAAAGCTCCCATTATGAAGGGAATTCCACACGAGCTGTAAGCCTCTGTTTTATGCCAGGAGAGTGCACTTGAGAAGGGTGTGTGTGTGTTTTCAAAGGGCGATCTCTGGCCACACTTCTTCCCGAAACGGCAGGGCTTTGAGAAGGTGAAACCCAACTCAGGGGTGGCTCTGAGATCCCTGCGGACCGGGTCGAACATGGCGTGGTGTGTGTGTGTGTGTGTGTGTGTGGGTGTGTGTGTTGAGTGTTCTGAGGACAATGTGGGAAAGGAGGTTTTGCTTCCACAACATCACTCTGACCAGACACAAAACCCCAGACCTCAAAATCTACAACCAGCTGTTTCTCTCCAAACACATGCTGCTTCTCACTGTGTTTTATGGAGGTTTTTTTTTAATTTAAACTCGGAGGCATAGTTAAGATTTACACATATGATTACCCAGGCTTGGCATTTTTAGTTGTTTTTTGTCCCCGGTGGAACTGATACAAAAAAAAAAACAACCCTCTTTTCTGGCAGTTGAAGCTGCAGAGGAGGTCTGTGGATGAAGCCTGAAGTACAGATGATGGATGGAGAGAGAAGGTTTCTGTTTGTTCTCACTGGATGACTTTTGCTGGCAGCAGGAGTGGTCCACCCTTCTCCTCCAATGCTGCTCTCCTTCACCTCCTATTCCCCACACACTGCACCGCTGCCTCCTCCTCCAGCTCTCTGGATGCTGACACGTGGTAATGGACGGTTGCCACGGTGAGTAGTTTGGATGTTTTACTCAAGGCCGCCGCCCTGCATCGCTTCGCTCTTTTTCGTTTTTTTTCCCACGGCTGCTCTGGCATAGGTGTGCATCCGACGCGCCCCCGCCGGGTCTGTCACGCTGAGATTGGTTGACGCCCGCTGACCCGGAAAACCAGTGTATCCTTAATTTCTGCCACCAGTAATACCAAATGACAACGGATGTCTGAAACTGGATTTCTTAGAGTTTAAATTCTGGCTTGAAAATAATACACGACGAGGGAGCGAACGCCGGCTGCGGTGCTGAGGAATCTACGTTTCACGTTAAACCGGACTGAGGACTGAACCGACGACCCATTGACCCCGGACTAACCCATATTCTCCCCTGCAGGGGGTGCATCAAGGGCATGTCTGTGCCAGAGCAGAGAGTGTCTTGACCTGACCTCACCCGGACTGGCACACTACCGCCCTCTGCTGGGCTGGCATGCTCAGGGCCCCTCGCTGCATCACTCTCTTTCATCCACTTCGTGGTTAACAGCTGCGTCTGTTATAAGCATTCCCTGTGTGTGAAGGGTCTGTGACACTTGTTAAACTGGGAGATGAGAGCTATGAAAAATGACTGGCACACAATCCCGAGAGACCAGAACTGCAACAACAGTTCTCTCTCACGCCAATCTCCATCTGCACGACGTCCACGCAGGTGGGGGGGGGGGGGGGGGGGGGGGGGCGGGGGTGGAGTTTTGTCGACGGCGGTCGGCCGACGGTGATTGAGCGAGTATTCTCGAGCGCTTTGAATAACCACCGCGGCGGCCGGAGTCCCTCGAGGGTCTTATATACGGTGTCTGCCCTTGTTCCCGCCGGGAAATGCCATGCTTGTCTAATGAATGATGGGCAAGACGAAGAGGATTACGAGGCCTGCTCTGCCTCCGTCCCGCGCGGCCCGCGGTTGGGTCATAAGGATTGTCCTCAAAGTATAGGCTTAGAGCTCATAAACTCTATGTCAAACGACAGGGGAGTCTTTAACCCTTCCTGCTTTGAGACTTATTAACCTGCTCTCACTGTGAAAAGCAAAGCAGCGGCTTCCATCTTTATTTCAACAGCTATTGGCTTCAGCTTTCATCACATCATGTTACATTAAGACCCTGGAAAAACAAAGGTCTCGTGACACACCACACCTTCACCAAACCGGCAATTAAAAAGACTAACATTTACTGTCAGGTTTTTTAATTTACTTAACGATGAACATATATACTTACACAATAATAATTTAGGATCAAATTGGAAAAAAAAAAAAAAAAGGTGAAGAGGCTCCCCTTGGGAAAATTTCGTCCTCTGCATTTTACCCATCCCATATACACACACACACCAACCCAGACACCAACCCAGGTTCATCCCATATATACACACCCCAACCCAGACACCAATCCAGGTTCATCCCATATATATACACACCCACCCACCAACCCAGGTTCATCCCATATATACACCCACCCACACAGACACCAACCCAGGTTCATCCCATATATATACACCCACCCAGACACCAACCCAGGCTCATCCCATATATATACACCCACCCAGACACCAACCCAGGTTCATCCCATATATATACACACACACACACCCACCCAGACACCAACCCAGGCTCATCCCATATATATACACACCCCAACCCAGACACCAACCCAGGTTCAGCCCATATATATACACACCCCAACCCAGACACCAACCCAGGTTCATCCCATATATATACACACCCCAACCCAGACACCAACCCAGGTTCATCCCATATATATACACACCCCAACCCAGACACCAACCCAGGTTCATCCCATATATACACCCACCCACACAGACACCAACCCAGGTTCATCCCATATATATACACACCCCAACCCAGACACCAACCCAGGTTCATCCCATATACACACACACCAACCCAGACACCAACCCAGGTTCATCCCATATATACACCCACCCACACAGACACCAACCCAGGTTCATCCCATATACACACACCCCAACCCAGACACCAACCCAGGTTCATCCCATATATACACCCACCAACCCAGACACCAACCCAGGTTCATCCCATATATACACACCAACCCACCCAGACACCAACCCAGGTTCATCCCATATACACACACCCACCCAGACACCAACCCAGGTTCATCCCATATATATACACACCCCAACCCAGACACCAACCCAGGTTCATCCCATATACACACACCCACCCAGACACCAACCCAGGTTCATCCCATATATATACACACACACACACCAACCCAGGTTCAGCCCATATATACACACACCAACCCACCCAGACACCAACCCAGGTTCATCCCATATATATACACACCCCAACCCAGACACCAACCCAGGTTCATCCCATATACACACACCCAGCCAGACACCAACCCAGGTTCATCCCATATATATGCACACACACACAGACACCAACCCAGGTTCATCCCATATATACACCCACCAACCCAGACACCAACCCAGGTTCATCCCATATATATACACACACCCACCCAGACACCAACTCAGGTTCATCCCATATATACACACACACACACACACACACCCACCCAGACACCAACCCAGGTTCATCCCATATATACACACACACACACACACCCACCAACCCAGACACCAACCCAGGTTCATCCCATATATACACCCACCCACACAGACACCAACCCAGGTTCATCCCATATATACACCCACCAACCCAGACACCAACCCAGGTTCATCCCATATATACACCCATCAACCCAGACACCAACCCAGGTTCATCCCATATACACACACCAACCCACCCAGACATCAACCCAGGTTCATCCCATATACACACACCAACCCACACAGACACCAACCCAGGTTCATCCCATATATATGCACACACACACAGACACCAACCCAGGTTCATCCCATATATACACCCACCAACCCAGACACCAACCCAGGTTCATCCCATATATATACACACACCCACCCAGACACCAACTCAGGTTCATCCCATATATACACACACACACACACACACACCCACCCAGACACCAACCCAGGTTCATCCCATATATACACACACACACACACACCCACCAACCCAGACACCAACCCAGGTTCATCCCATATATATACACACCCCAACCCAGACACCAACCCAGGTTCATCCCATATATACACCCACACACCCAGACACCAACCCAGGTTCATCCCATATATACACCCACACACCCAGACACCAACCCAGGTTCATCCCATATACACACACACACCCACCCAGACACCAACCCAGGTTCATCCCATATATATACACACACACCAACCCAGAAACCAACTCAGGTTCATCCCATATATACACACACACACACACACCCACCCAGACACCAACCCAGGTTCATCCCATATATACACACACCCACCCAGACACCAATCCAGGTTCATCCCATATATACACCCACCAACCCAGACACCAACCCAGGTTCATCCCATATATACACACACACACACCAACCCAGAAACCAACTCAGGTTCATCCTATATATACACACACCAACCCAGACACCAACCCAGGTTCATCTCATATATACACACACACACACACCAACCCAGGTTCATCCCATATACACACACACACACACCCGAACTCAGATACCAACCCAGGTTCATCCCATATATACACACACACACCAACCCAGACACCAACCCAGGTTCATCCCATATATACACACACACACCAACCCAGACACCAACCCAGGTTCATCCCATATATACACACACCCACCCAGACACCAATCCAGGTTCATCCCATATACACACCCACCAACCCAGACACCAACCCAGGTTCATCCCATATATACACACACACACACCAACCCAGAAACCAACTCAGGTTCATCCCATATATACACACACACACCCACCAACCCAGACACCAACCCAGGTTCATCCCATATATACACACACACACACCAACCCAGAAACCAACTCAGGTTCATCCCATATATACACACACCAACCCAGACACCAACCCAGGTTCATCTCATATATACACCCACACACACCCACCCAGACACCAACTCAGGTTCATCCCATATATACACACACACACCCACCAAACCAGACACCAACCCAGGTTCATCCCATATACACACACACACCAACCCAGACACCAACTCAGGTTCATCCCATATATACACACACACACCCACCAACCCAGACACCAACCCAGGTTCATCCCATATACACACACACACCAACCCAGACACCAACTCAGGTTCATCCCATATATACACACACACACCCACCAACCCAGACACCAACCCAGGTTCATCCCATATATACACACACACACCCACCAACCCAGACACCAACCCAGGTTCATCCCATATACACACACACACCAACCCAGACACCAACTCAGGTTCATCCCATATATACACACACACACCCACCAACCCAGACACCAACCCAGGTTCATCCTATATATACACACACACCAACCCAGACACCAACCCAGGTTCATCCCATATATACACACACACACACCAACCCAGAAACCAACTCAGGTTCATCCTATATATACACACACCAACCCAGACACCAACCCAGGTTCATCTCATATATACACCCACACACACCCACCCAGACACCAACTCAGGTTCATCCCATATATACACACACACACCCACCAACCCAGACACCAACCCAGGTTCATCCTATATATACACACACACCAACCCAGACACCAACCCAGGTTCATCCCATATATACACACACCCCAACCCAGAAACCAACTCAGGTTCTTTTGCCAGTGCCTTGCTCAGGGGCACCGACCCTAACATACATGTCTTTGATGGTGGGAGGAAACCAGAGCACCCATGCAAACACAGGGAGAACATGCAACATCCACACAGAAAGGTCTTGGCATGGCCAGGATTTGGACCAAGGACCTTCTCGCTGTGAGGCAACAGTGATAACCATGAAGCCCTTGTGGAGGCTGACAGAACTGGTGATATATTGGTGATTTACTCTGTTCTCCAAGCAGAAACCCCTCATTTAGGTGTGTCACTCCACATACTGAAACCCTCCCTTGTGTGTCATGCATGTGTATTTTTTATGCTGATCTATAAATGATGTCTAAAAACCGGAACTTCCGTCTGGGAAAATGACATGTTGGAAAATCCCCACATTTTTCATTTTCCCAGACGGAAGTGATTCCCACAAATAAAGCGAACTTCCGATAGTTAATCCTGTTAGAAAAAAGGGAGAAAAAAAAACCTTTAGGTCAAATTTAAAACACACAGAAGAGAAGAAGTTTAGAAGCCTTTTATTATTAGTCCACATGTTGCATGGTTAATATTATCTGCAATACCATGAATGACTGTTTTCCTCTGCCTGACGTAAAATGGCTGTGGGATGTAGAGACAGGAGACTTTGAAGTCGTGTAATGAAAGCTATATTTCTGGGTAACTGATTAACACTGCTGTTACTGCTCACCGCTGTCACAGCGCTTAAGCGGCCAGCCACATCCACGTCACATATTTGGATCCCGGACTGATCTGACAGGGCCCTGATGGTCTTTGACGGCGGCCTGGAGGACCACCATCTAATCCGCTCCACTGTAAGACTCATCTCGGGAGACCCCACGGCTCCAGAACCCCCCTACTCATTTCCTCTTACTGGTGTGCAGTCTGACATACAGCTGCTTTATTCAACAGGAGCCATCAGCTCAGCCTCCTAAACCAGCGTTCTCCAGCGCTCCAAACACAGCGCAGTCAAACCGGTGTGAAAGACCTTTGTATGAACGTGGGCTGTGATGGTTTTAGTAGCGCAGGGATGTTTAGATCAGCTATCTCTCTGGCCCAGAGTGTGAAACGGCAACTTTAGATGTCTTCGTAGCCTCTGATGTGTTTTCGCTATAGAGATTCCAGAGTCTTGTCAGGTGTTTATGGCTTGTGTGTGTGTGTGTGTGTGTGTGTGTGTATGTATGTGCGGGGTTTAGGTCAACTGGGTGATGACATGGAATTTGAATTGGAAAAGCCATTGAGAAAACAGACTTGAGCCTGAATTGGAATTACAGAAGAGGCTGAATTTAATTCCATGAACTTCAGAGGAACTGCACTCTTCTGGGAGTAAACACATATCCCACGCAGTAGACGCGGTTCTGATGCTTTTAATGGCCAAACCGAGTGGAGAGGATGTTGAGGTGCATATGAGGAGAATTTCCTGACAGTACGTTATTAAAATGCGACTGCTTTCGGGGTGATGTTGATTGAAGACTGTGATAAATGTATTTAGTTTGAATGCTCCATTACTGAATGTGATTTATATGTTTAGTCATTGCAGTGATAACACTTCTCTCGGTTGAGGAATTTCGCAGATCTGAATTCTGTTTCCCATAACCGTAATTCAGTTCCAGCTCTGCATCCTCGAGACCGACGCTGAATTCCGACTCCGATACGAATTCCAAGAACTAAACTGGAATTAATCCCCCAGAATGAACCGTCGGAGACAATCAGACGTCGGTGCCATGTCCCGGCCATGCCGGATTATGGTTCCATTTACAGAAAACTGAGTTTATAGCCCAAAAAAAGAGAAAAAGAAAAATAGTGACAGCTGGCCCTTTCCTGTAGTCACTTGAGCAGCTGTTATATTCATTAGGCGTCGTCTTTGCCTTCCTCACTCCAATACATTAGTCAAGAGAAACAATCAGGGGACAGACATGCCCGGCCTTCCTACTGTTAATACCTCTCCCAGATGCACACAAATCTACCCCCCCCACCCCCCCACCCCCCATTCTTCTACTGTACTGTCCCTGCTCCAGACACTGACATGTTTCGGAACAGGGGCGTTCTCAGATGGACAGCTGAAAGAAAGCCCTTAAAAGACCATGTGTGCAGCTCAAGTAGGCTAAAGAGAGTCAATCTCGTCCAAAATAGATATTGCATCAAGGGAGTAACTCGCATTCAATGAGACAGCGTTTGCATCGGCTTACGAGAGAGGAAACGAAATAAAACTGACTTGTCCAAATCTTTTTAAATTAAAACAGAAAAAAATTGGGTTAAAAGCTGATACTGTGTTTGTTGGCCCAGCGGTTCTGTTGCGTGATGGTACTGTGTTTGTTGGCCCAGTGGTTCTGATCCGTGATGGTGCTGTGTTTGTTGGCCCAGCGGTTCTGATCCGTGATGGTGCTGTGTTTGTTGGCCCAGCGGTTCTGATGCGTGATGGTACTGTGTTTGTTGGCCCAGCGGTTCTGTTGCGTGATGGTGCTGTGTTTGTTGGCCCAGCGGTTCTGATCCGTGATGGTGCTGTGTTTGAATGAGGAGACCACCTGTTCGATTGCTGGAGATAAACGCCCCACTGTGAGAGGAGGCGGTTTTGGACCTGCGAAAGAGTGGCTGTAACTGCAGTTTGAGGATGACATTTGGTTTCTGTTCGGCGGATCCCAGTCACACCCTGCCCAACCTTTAACGAGGAAATCTGTCACGATTGCAGTCTTTTAAGAGGGGCAGATTAGTAGACAGCTCTGTGTTTATGGAGATGAATGTGCCGATTATAAAGGGCCTCTGTCACGCCCAGACGTTTGCAGCTGCTAACTACTGGGGTGTGTGTATACATGTGTTTGTCTTTTTTTGGGGGGGGAGGGGGGGCTGTTGGTTCGAGAGCTGAGTTGAAATGTCATGTATGTAAAAAGTGCTTTTGTTTTTCCATGGTCTTGTGTTTTCCTCTGTCTGTCATTAAACGCCTCATGATCCAGCCTGTTGATCCTGTGGTCTGAGCACACGCTGCTGCTGATATAATGAAACAGTCATTTACCATGTTATAAACCTTAATACCAAACACTGATGGTCTCAAACTGCCCAAGAGTCTGTTACAAACCTTCGGTCCTGTGTAAGGGCCAACTCCCTCCCCTGTTATGCGGAATTATGGATCTGATCGGAGTACAGTGAACTACAGATCTGATCAGAGAAAAGTGCTTTTTTTCTCTTTTTTTTTTGGTATGAATCATGATGATGAATGTTACCCAATAACCATGATAAGGTAATTGAGACTAAAACACGCCCCTTCCTCTCTGGACAGGTGATTTCAGTCACCTGAGTCACACAGTCCTTTACCTGGTCTGTCTCTGTAAACAGCCTGTCAGTCCTTTACCTGGTCTGTCTCTGTAAACAGTCTGTCAGTCCTTTACCTGGTCTGTCTCTGTAAACAGCCTGTCAGTCCTTTACCTGGGCTGTCTCTGTAAACAGCCTGTCAGTCCTTTACCTGGTCTGTCTCTATAAATGGCCTGTCAGTCCTTTACCTGGTCTGTCTCTGTAAACAGTCTGTCAGTCCTTTACCTGGTCTGTCTCTGTAAATGGCCTGTCAGTCCTTTACCTGGTCTGTCTCTGTAAATGGCCTGTCAGTCCTTTACCTGGTCTTTTCACAACTAAACTTGCCCGGGGAGTTGGATTCAGTTCTGTTTGAGCTTTCAGAATAAGTTTTGCTGTACACACAGAGCATAAAACAGCTCCACTACTCCATTTCAAGCTTTTCCTTTCCCTTTCAAAAGCCTAACGGTGAAATGAAATACAGTCCCGTCCGATGAACCCTAGCATAACCCTAGTATGTATGTCTTCTGGATACATGTGTCTGTGTGTGTGAATTATATCTCGTTGGTTGATCATTTCGAGAGGTTGCTCACATTTTGGAATGCAGAGTGTGACTGCATAGTTAGAGGCAGTGCACCAACTGCCATTTCTTAAATTCACTTCATGATCTTTTAGCTTTTTTGTTTTCTTTTTTTTTCTTTTCTTTTTTTTTTTAGTTGGCTGCATTCCTTTGGTAACGTGGCATAATGTGAGAGATGTCAGTGAATGCCTCCCCAGGTGTAGTCTGAGACCTCTGTTTTGGACCATATCACTGGTTTTCACTGGTAATTGGGCACCTATTGAGGACTTGCTTGCTGAAACACACACCTGGACACAAAAATACATACATATATAGATAGATAGATAGATAGATAGATAGATAGATAGATAGATAGATAGATAGATAGATAGATAGATAGATAGATAGATAGATAGATAGATAGACAGATAGATAGATAGATATGTGTGTGTGTGTGTGTGTGTGTGTGTGTGTGTGTATGTGTGTGTATGTATATGCATATATATATGTGTGTGTGTGTGTGTGTTTATGTATATATATGTATATGTGTGCACATAATCTTGACAAATCCAGATTTAATGTTGTGGGAATGAAAGTGTTACGATAGGAAAACCATATGAAAACCAAGTTTTCTGGCTGCAGGTGGCTCTTTCCATGCCGCAGTCTTAAATGCAGCCGCAGTCTTAAACGCAGCCGCAGTCTTAAACGCAGTCGCAGTCTTAAATGCAGCTGCAGTATTAAACGCAGTCGCAGTCGCAGTCTTAAACGCAGTCGCAGTCTCAAACGCAGCCGCAGTCTGAAGCGCAGTCACAGTCTGAAACGCAGCTGCAGTCTGAAACGCAGTGGCTGTAATGTGTGTGTATGTTAGTGCTGTCCATGGGACTGTCCCATTAGTGGGACTTAACCTCATTCTCTTCCACTTATCTCTCCACTCTCCCAGCATCTGGTATCTGAACAGGGGCCTGCATGGCTGTGGTTTTTTGGGTAGTTGGTCTGTTGCTCTTAAAGTGTTAGCTCTCAAACCTCTCCAGTGTTGACTGTCTCTCCCCTCTCAACGTTTCTGAAGTTTTCAGCTCTGTCCCCTTCTCTCTCAGAACATCTCTCTTCCTCTCTCTCTCTGTCTCTCTGTCTCTCTGTCTCTCTCTCTTTCTCTCTCTCTCTCTCTCTTCCTCTCTCTCTCTCTCCTTCTGTCTGTCTTTCATTTCCTTCTCTCTCTGTCTTTCTTTTCCTTCTCTCTCCGTTGACCTTCCACCTCCTCTCCTTCCCATGAAAGCTCCCCACCCCCCACCCCCACCCCCCAACTGTACCTCCTCCAGCTCAGTTTACAAGCCCCGGCACACAGCTCAGCAGCGTAGCGGTTTTGGCGTTCACTGTGGTGCACGGAGCTGGGAGAGGCAGCCAGGGGAGCAGCTACCGGACCTGTCTGAATGCGTGACCGGCTGTTGGTACATAGCTCTTGGCTGTGTGTGAGAATGCTGTCCACACTAGCTCTTCTCCTGCTGCTCTGTCTGCAGATGCGAGTGCTGGGGAAGCCGTGGTTGCAGGTAGGCTCTGCGTGTCTGGACGGTTAGGAAAGCCTCTGCAGAGAATCATCGCACACTCTCTCCTATGAAATATTAACTAATGTTTTAACAAAAGCTTACCTAGGTGAGAAACTTCTGTCTGTCCTCAAACTGAATCTGTAAGACAGCATCGTGGAACTGTATCAGTCATCTAGATGATTAAACATTTACATGCTTTTCTAGATAATAGATGAATAGATGAAACTTTATCTCTACACTGCATTGCATCTTTCTATTCCTCCTTTTTTTCAGTGGACTCTTTACCTGTTCTGTTTTGGTTGCTTTTGTTAATGGAATTGGAATGTCCTTAAACACCAAGTTTCATTCGGTTCATTGTCTCAGTCTATCCAGTCGATCCACCTGCCGGTAAACAACGCATATTTGGTGTTCCAAGATTGCAGCTTTGCTTCTTTATGCCTATGTCCGTACAGGATTAACAGACGTTTGCTTCTGTTCTGCTTGTAAACACTGCCCTGAGTGGCTTGTCACTGTATTGCCTCACAGAAGTGAGGTACTGAAAGTTTTTATCACTTGTGGTGTTTTGTTTTGTTTTTCTGAAAGCCAATGATGCACACACACTTCTCACTGAGCTGGTGTGTGAGTGAGAGGAGCAGCTCGTGCTGTAGTGGAGAGAGGAGACTGTGTGTTGTCACTGAGAGAGGAGGCTGTGTGTTGTCACTGAGAGAGGAGACTGTGTGTTGTCACTGAGAGAGGAGGCTGTGTGTTGTCACTGAGAGAGGAGACTGTGTGTTGTCACTGAGAGAGGAGACTGTGTGTTGTCACTGAGAGAGGAGGCTGTGTGTTGTCACTGAGAGAGGAGACAGTGTGTTGTCACTGAGAGAGGAGACTGTGTGTTGTCACTGAGAGAGGAGATCATGTGTTGTCACTGAGAGAGGAGGCTGTGTGTTGTCACTGAGAGAGGAGTCCTGATGTTGTGATGACAGCAGAGTGGACAGTGTGCGTTTCTATTTGAGAGTGGTTTACTAGCAGTGTGTGTTTATGGAGCGCTCCAGGCCCTGACCCTGCGCAGTAAGCTGGGCGGTGTGGTGTGCAGACAGCCTCTTTACTGCTGAACTAACAGTCCCCGGTCACATCTGTGTCCTTCGTCACTACCAGCGGCCTCAGGAACATATTCTAGTGGAAGGGAGACTGCCCACCGTTTCCTCTCTGCTGAGGTAAGGGCTCTGAAGTGATTTTTTTTTTTCTTTTGTCTGGAAACACTTCCCCCAACCCCTAAATCCTTCCACACCACCGTACATGCACACTCTAATTCAACCCGACGGGTCATGATTAATTTTAGGAAACGTCATATATTTGCAGAGAAGGATTGAGTTATCTTTATTTTTGAAGTGCTGGGAGCTTGTGTTTCAGTCCGTGGTTGCTCTGTCTACTGTTCTGGAGGCGTTCCCAACCTTTTTTTTTTTTTTTTTTTTAGATTAGTTTATATTTTTTTTAAAGTTAAACTGCTGAGACACATGGGGAGTTGTTCTCATTGGATCAGCCAATCACATCTGGATGTCAGAACTTCAGATGTTGTTGTTTCTTCATTTACTCTCTTTGAGCAAGTCTACTGCTCGTCGGGATCTGACATTTCCAAACTTGCCTGCTCGTTTCCAGATATCTAACAGCCTCCCAAACGCAGATCAAAGTCAGAGAACCTCAGGCTCTTTGAAGTGGCACTTTGGATACACAGTGTGAGCCCTTTTTAACGGAAAAACACTTATGCGCACTGCCTCCTGCGCTCTGATTGTTTGTTTTGAAAATTGGTGCTGATGTTGTAAATACAGTTGCCCAATCAGTCTGGTTCCAGAATATTCCATGGCTGGAAATGACATGGTGGGGTGTCAAGGGACTCGTATCTTTCTGAAGTTTCCGATCAACTTTGACACTAAATAAACTTTTCTTTTTTTTTCAAGTGTACTGTTTGTAAGAAAGCAAGCACGAGAATGTGCTGTTCTCCAGTGCTGCTCCGTGAAACCCGGGGTGAACTCACTCCTGTAGTAAATGCAGTGGTATGAGATGTTGATGCAGGGCAGGGAGAGTGGTCAGTGTTGCTTCATTTTCAGGTTCAGCCCTGATCAGTCATCTGTATGCTTCATTTTCAGGTTCAGCCCTGATCAGTCATCTGTATGCTTCATTTTCAGGTTCAGTCCTGATCAGGCTGAATGCGTCATTTTCTGGTTCAGCCCTGATCAGTCTGTATGCTTCATTATCGGGTTCAGTCCTGATCAGTCATCTGTATGCTTCATTTTCAGTTTCAGCCCTGATCAGTCTGTATGCTTCATTTTCAGGTTCAGTCCTGATCAGTCATCTGTATGCTTCATTTTCAGGTTCAGTCCTGATCAGTCATCTGTATGCTTCATTCTCAGGTTCAGTCCTGATCAGGCTGAATGCGTCATTTTCTGGTTCAGCCCTGATCAGTCTGTATGCTTCATTTTCAGGTTCAGTCCTGATCAGTCATCTGTATGCTTCATTTTCAGGTTCTGCCTTGATCAGTCATCTGTATGCTTCATTTTCAGTTTCAGCCCTGATCAGTCTGTATGCTTCATTTTCAGGTTCAGCTCTGATCAGTCTGTATGCTTCATTTTCAGTTTCAGCCCTGATCAGTCTGTATGCTTCATTTTTGGGTTCAGTCCTGATCAGTCTGTATGTTTCATTTTCAGGTTCAGCTCTGATCAGTCTGTATGCTTCATTTTCAGTTTCAGCCCTGATCAGTCTGTATGCTTCATTTTCAGGTTCAGCCCTGATCAGTCTGTATGCTTCATTTTTGGGTTCAGTCCTGATCAGTCTGTATGCTTCATTTTCAGGTTCAGCCCTGATCAGTCTGTATGCTTCATTTTTGGGTTCAGTCCTGATCAGTCTGTATGCTTCATTTTCAGGTTCAGCCCTGATCAGTCTTCTCTATGTTCTTTATGAAACCATATGGGCCACAGATGCCCCTGTACTTTTATGACACATAAACCGCACGTGAACCAGAGGGGACAAACTGCCATGGGCTGACGTGACTTACAGCCATGGTGAATCTGGGACAGACACACACACACACACACACACACAGATTCTTACTGTGAATGAAGTAGAGCTGTTTCTGTTTTATCATATGATTAATACAAACTGAATAGATAGTTTTACATGTCGACGAGGCACTGGATGTTTGAGTGCTGAAGTTGTGTGCCAGGGCTGGAGGGCCGGAGAGTTGGTGTTACAGTGCTATGTGATTTGATCGTCCTGCTTTAGATGAAGTCGTGTTTGAGACATGTTAGTGAGGTGAGATCACTGTCAGACTGACTGACCCTGGTCTTTGATGATGTAAATGTGCAGTGCTCGAAATGAAGGAAGTTTTCAGTGTAGGTAAGTTCTCAAGTTGTTCACATTGTCAGGAATCCGCACCCACTCCACTGTTATCTGGTCACCGTTAGAATGGGACAGAAACATTCGCTTTATTTGGACAGTCTGACTAATTACAGTCATTAAGGTTTAGTGTTAATTGTGACCTCATCTCCCTGGTTTTCCTCGTTTGTGTAATATTATTTCCATCCCATCCTGAACCGCTCTACGATTTCCATTAATTACTGACTGGCATTATTTTGCCACTGTATTGTTCATTGTGAAGGTCAGGTGATGTAAACATTACATTTTCAGATTGATTTTTTACTGCTCTATGGTCAAGAGTTTTTATAATGTTCTGTGTGTATAATGTTCCCTAAACAGTCTCTGCTCCAAAAAAGACAAAAAAAAAAAACAACAGACCCCCCCCCAGCTTTCTGAGAATTTACTGTTTGGGGTGCTTTTCATTCATCCTGAAGTTTCATGTTTTTAGAATCATTGAGAACTGTATATGTATGCAACATGCAAACAGGAGCATAGTATGAAACAGCTGGTTTTTTGTGCGATGGCAGAAAGTGGTATTCCACTTCAGTGTGATCTGAGTTTTTATATATCAGCTTCTGGGTTTGATTTTCACTTTTCTTTCTACGTTCTGCACGAAACGTTATACGCTATACGTTGGAGTAACTCGACATGCCTGGCCATGAAGTTTCCAGAATGTTCTCTCCTTCTGACACACACAGCACAACGTATTTAGGAAACTTCATGGCTCCGCCTGACCGAGGAGCTCCTGTCTTAGATCCATCATAGATGTGGCTTCACAGGCGTGATCACAGGAGGGTGGAAACTGTACTGTTAACGAAGGCATGTGGTCCCGTGCTGAATCAGCGCACGGCACACGGCTGTGGTTTGCCGAGATGCATGTTATTAAGTTTATAATGGCACATGAGGCCCAGATGGGTACTGTGGAGCTCTCACCCAAATGCCAGCACTTTAAATGATTGGGTTTTCCAATATTGTTTTCTTAAGACGGTCATTAATTATGCTCCTGTCTAATCTAAGGGGTGTGTGGACGGCTGTTCTGTGTCAGAGGCTTTGGCAGGAACTCACGCATGTTGTCCGCTCTCTCTCTCAAACTCTTCCTCCTCAGTGGTTCACAGAGCGAGAGTGATCTTGACCCACTCGGTGACGGCTAAAGAGTCCCCCGCATTCTTATTCATTTAACCGTGGAGTCACCGTGACCACTCTCTCTTTTTTTTTTTACGCGAACAGTTGCATTCCTTCTGGTGAACCACAAAATATGCCCCCCCTCGCAGTTCAAAGTGCTGATACCGCAGGGAGAGCCTGTCTCTCTCTCTCTCTCTCTCTCTCTCTCTCTCTCTCTCTCTCTGTCTCCAGAGCTGTGGAGAGGGGATGAAGTGTCTCACAGCAATGCCTCAACACACAGTCGCTGCTTTTCCCAGAGCCTGCGTGTTGTGTGTTAAACAAGGAGAAACACATCTGCTCTGTTCATTTTATTCCTTCATATTTATGTTAAATAATGCTATTATTTCAGGTCTTCAGCACTTTGGCGGTTTGGCTTTGGCTTTTGACAAGGCTGTGAATGCATTAGCAAAAGAAAGAAGAGTTTCGGCCGCGTTGCTTAGTTTAACGGTTAGTGTAAAAGCGGTCGTAAAATAGCGTTGTGTGCAGTTCCAGCCTTTCTGTGTGGTTGGTTTGGACAGTCTCTGCTCGCCGTTGTTAATGACTCATGGGATGTCATGACAGCATATGACTGACTTGTTTATAATACAGTGACACGTAGACAATATGACAGGGGTCAGGATCACTCCAGGATCAAACAGGAATGAGAGGAAGGAGCACTCCAAGCTCTTCATTGACTGAATTATAGAACAGTAAGTTATCTGGGAAATTAACATGGAATAAAGTTCTTTTAGGATCCAGACAACTCCAAACCATTCCCAGATGAAGGTGGATTGCGGTGACATTTGAAATTGCCATTTGGTTTTCCTTTGAGGTAATGTGGTGTGCCAAACCACCCACCAGGAGCAGTCTGGGAAAAAAAAGAGAAATGAAGTGTTCTTGGACTACAGCGAACACTTCATCTCTGGATCGTCCATACCTAGCCTCTCATTTTCATTTAGGAATCTGGAGTGTCTCTCCTTACAGGCTCTGTCCACTGGGCATGTAAAGCTGTTTTTGTTGTTATTGTTGTTGTTTTGGGGGGGGGGGGGTGTCTTTAGAGCTGGGAGAGTTTTGAAGTTTTAAAAGTCTAGCAATTTTAATATTTCACTTATTTGACTAGCTTGTTCCTGTTTTTCAGTGGTCTGTAAAGCACTATTATACAGTAGTCAGGGTATGAAAGCTTCTCCAGGATATTTTGTTTTTAATTAGTTTTAGTTATTGTTTTATACCAGGTCTTTATTCCATGTGTTTATTTTCAGTATATTACTGTCAGTCATATGTGAGTTTCTTTTTTTCCCCTTCCGTCCTCATTCCATCTCCCTGTGTTTGCCGTTGGCTGGGAGCGACTGGCTGTTGTACTTGTGCTTATTCTGTCGTTTTTCAAGGCTCTTAGTGGAGCTGTTTCCTCTCTCATACCCTGTTTCCTGGAGAGAGTGACGAGCTACGTGTTTGGTTTGGCGCGCTGTGCCCTGCACTCCAGAGGGCGAGTCTCCTTAGCCTACCCCGGTTTCCTCACTCCACCCCTGGCTTGCATCTGTTGGTGTGCCCCTGCCTGGAGCTTACGTACGCCTCTGTGACAAAGTCAGAGGGAGAGATGGATGGATGTCTGCCTGTTATTTTTCTCTCTGCCTATACATCTGCTCGCATTTATTCTCCCAGTGGCTTCCGGGGCTTAGGGACCATGTGTAGTGTGCTGTATGTTTAGTAGTCATATGGCGGTCCCTCCGTGAAAGGAATGTCTGTTTGTCTTAATGTGTTCCACTGTATAGTGGGACTAAATCGACTCGCTGAGGCAGAGAAAGTATGTGTGTTTTGTGAGGCAAGACTATCGTAGGTCCCCAGTTGAGAATGGAAGGAAATAATTTACGATGGTCTGGTGTGATCGTGTGTAAGGTAAAACTATGATTCTCCCCCAGCGGTGAGCCGACTGGGCGCTGTGCAGCGGCAGAGCGGATTTCTGTCCTTAATTTGAGACGTTCTGTATCCGCTGGCGAGACCGACCTTAGCGCTGCCCTCTGCCCTTTGGCTGCGGGCACTGGCATGCGGTGTCTCCTCGTCCCAGTGGATCTGGGAGTGTCGAAGCTTCGCCTTGGTCCCCCTGAGCTCATGCAGCACCTGTTTGTCCAGCCCGGCGCTTTTTTACGGCTGGACCACTCGAATTTATGGACTGCTGATTTGAGGGTTCTGTACTTAAGCGTCTCCGGCTTTGAGCCGAAACTTTATGATGGTTTCCATTCTGTGTCGGTGTGACGCTGAGAATGTTCACCCTGGAGGCCTTGGGCTGGATGCTTTACGCTCTGGGTAGCTGCCCCAACCTAATCCCTTTAAAATGAGAGAGACGTTGCTCTAATTTATCAAAAAGAGACAGGCGCTGCTCTAAGTTTTTGTACTACATTGATCTCACGGGTGTCGAGTGGATATTTTAACGCGAGCATAAATCATGCGGTAGTGTTGTTTCAGCACTTTCGTGGCAAAATAACCACTGCTCTACAGCAGCGACTGAAGCACAGACACTTAAATGCAGGACATGTCAGAGAACAACCATTTGTCTTTCAAACTTCTCCATGGTTTGGTTTTGGCTTTTACCCCATGGCTCCAGACAAAGATTTATTCTCTAAATAAGTATGCAGATTATTTTGCAGTGTGTTCTGTTCTCTCCCTCTCTCTCTCTCTCTCTCTCTCTGTCTCTCTCTCCTTCTCTCTGTCTCTCTCTCTCTCTCTCTCTCTGACAGACTCCAGGCTGTGATGAACTCTTGGGCTCAGAGAAAGTGGTTGATAAATGTGGAGTGTGTGGAGGAGACAACAGCACGTGTAAGCTGGTGTCTGGCCTGTTTCAGCACAGCCTGTCCAAAATGGGCTACCACAAGATCGTCGAAATCCCAGAGGGAGCCACCAAGATCAACGTCACTGAGGTGGTGAAGAGCCGGAATTACCTTGGTGAGGAGTGTCAGGATGCTAGGCCGAACGTCGAGCTCTAACTTACAGACGGGAAGAGTTTACGATCTGTGTTTGTCGTGATGTTGTACACAGCACTTACTTCAGTCATAACAGTTCATTCTTTCAGACTCAGTCGCTAGATGTCAAAAAAACTTTTATAGAATTTTGATTTCAGTTTCTTAATGTAAACTATGTTTTCTTTATAAACCATATCAAGCAAATGCAAGAATATTAAAATGCAAGAAAAGAAGTCTTCTTTTGTTTGACATAGTCAAACATGACCATTCTCAGAAGCCACAGGTCTAATCTTGAAACAGCGGGGTAAATAATCTTTTGTGTTCAGCGTGAGCATGGTGAGTGTGTGAAGGAGAGAGAGAGGCTGTGTGAGGGCTGGCTGCAGGAATGGGAGGGTTAACTGTGGGACTGTGGGAGATGTAGTTTTAATGATAATGATACTTTAACGAGTGATACTGATACTGCTGCAGAGACACACAAGAACCCCCCCCCCCCCCCAAGCACTGTCCACGGGGGTATGAGTACAAACAAACTTTAATTAGAGGACATTTCCCTAATGCCCTCCCATTCTTTTTAATTAAGGTGAGGAATTTCACTGCAGGATGAATCCATGATGAGTACTGATGGTGGAAACCCTTCTAAGGACATCTTTCAAATCATTCAACTGGGCCACACACACCCCCAGCAGGCATGAACAGTGCCCTGAATCAGTGGCTCTGTGTACAGTTTGTTAGCACTGATGTTGGGGGCTCCGATGGCCTGGCGACTTGTCCAGGGTGTTTCCCCCACCTTTCACCCTATGAGCGCTGGGATAGGCTCCAGCGCCTTGTGGCTCAAATTAGGAAAAGTGGCTTGGAAAATAAATGAATGAATGAATGAATGAATGAATGAATGAATGTTGTTGGGGGAGATGGGATGCAGACTGGGGAAGGGTCACTGTAAATTCAGCTTTCATTGGATCAGGGTCAATGTGTTAAAAACACAACACACACACACACACACACACATACACACACACAGTAGATGGAAATTTCTCTGCTAACCACATCTACCAGAGAGACTTTGATCTTACCTTTTATATATAACATCAAGGATTTATTACAAAAGCTGCAACTGTTTGAGCAAAATTTCCAACATTTTTGCCTAGTTACGCCCCCACCAATGGAAGAAAGGCTTGAGCCGTTTAATATGTGTGGTAACGACAAGACCTCTTTTTATAAAACGAAAACATATTGGGCTGGCTGGTATGGTGACAAACCGTAAACCCTGTGGCCAGGCTGGGGTGGAGGTGGGCTCTGGCACAGGGCAGAGATACTGGGTTTATGTGCAGTATTATGACTGTAGATCCACGGACGCAGTTGTTCAAAACAGATTGTTGTTCTTTCCATCAGCGCTGCGGAGTCGGTCTGGACGCTCAATCATCAATGGAAACTGGGCCATTGACCGTCCTGGAAAGTACGAGGGAGTGGGGACCATGTTCACATACCGCAGACCCAATGAGATAAGCAGCACGGCTGGGGAATCCTTCCTTGCTGAGGGCCCCACCAATGAGATCCTGGATGTTTACGTAAGCGGCCTATGAACAGGCAGCGGAACCCTATAAGAGCCTATGTCTTTCTTTTGGGATTTCGCATAACTCGACCTCTATTTCTTCACTAGGAACATTATTTATTCTTCCTCCGGCTGCATAACAGCCAAAAAATTCCTCCCATGCTGGGTTTTTTTTTGGGGGGGGGGGGGGGGGGGGGGGGGTTGTAGTTGGAAGAATGACTATGTCTGTATAACTCTTCTTCTTTCGCCGCTCTTTCTCCTCAGATGATCTACCAGCAGCCCAACCCTGCGGTGCACTATGAGTTCATCCTGCCTGCAGAGAGGGCGGTCGGTTCTCCGTTCCCAACTGACCACAGGCCGGAGGGTGAGGCAACCGCTCTCTCCAGCTCAAACTCCGTCTAACGCAGCCAGACCAAATCTCATTTAACGAGTGGATAAGCTGTTTTAGTTTACATAGAGCAGGAAAAAAAAAGGGACGTCTTAACAAAAGCTAACATTTTGATTCTGCAGGGAATACCGTGAATGACAGGGTTGAGCCGGCGTATCCTGCGGGGACAAACCAACAGGAGCGTAATCAGGCCGGAAGGGGCAGGTATTCTCCGCGTGTTCCCGACAACCAGGTGCCAGTGGCTCAGCCTCCTCAACGACAGCGGGAATACAACTGGAAACTGACGGGAAGCACCGAGTGCTCTGCCTCTTGTGGAAAAGGTTGGTACTGCCGATGAGCGTTTCGCAAAAGATAACTTTTGCGACTCTAACTTTAAGGGATTGGTTACAAAAACAGAAGCCTCTAGAAATATGTTTGTTTCACGGGTCTCCTGGAAACTTGGCTGGTCTATGGAGCATCTTTCAGGGCTGGACTGTGGAGCTCTAGGAAACTTGGCTCGTTCAGCTCTGGTCTTTGGACCTCTAGGAAATTTTCAGCCGTTTCTGTTTCATTTGGGTAAAGACGTCACTGAGAGTTTTGGGACTGTAACACCGTAGACTAACAGCCAGGGGACACTAGATGAATGCGATTGTACTAACGCTCATGTCCTGTGTCTCCTGTAGGCAGCAGGTACACTATATTCAAGTGTGTGCAGCGAGCCAGCCACATGGAGGTGTCAGACAGCCTGTGTGACCATAACTCCAAGCCCAACTCTCAGGAAGAGCCATGTAACGTTCAGCCCTGCCCTGCCTTGTGAGGACCCTCTCGCTACCTGCATTCACCCTATGAGTTAGCTAATGTCACACCATAGGACGAGAATAAACCCCAGTGTAACTCTCACAGGTTTTTAGTGAATGGAATAGTTCACACATTTGTTTTTTTTCACTGAAGTATTCTTACCATAAAACAGTGATGGAGATTTGATGTGTTCTCAGAATCAGAATTTAGTTTATTGCCAAGTAGGTTTACCCCTACAAGGAATTATTCTTGGTATGATGGTGCTCCATACAATACAACATTAAATTGCAAGGAGTAATAAAAGCAACAAGTCCTATAAAACGATGATGATCCCTATAGCTGGAAACAAAGGGAGTGATGACGCCAGGATTTGAATTTAAACTGTGGCTTCATACATTCAGTGGAATATATTAATTCTCAGCCTGCACAGCTGTTTTAAGAGTAGAACACAACGATAAAAAATTATTTAAGAAAACAAGACTGTTTGAGGCTTTTTATTGGAATCATGAACATAACTGGCTCTCAGTCATTCAAAACAAATTTGAAATGTGTATACTACTGTTTTACATGTAGCGTTTTGTTAGTTTGTCGGCTTTTTGGTGAATGCGTTTTTGATTGTTTTGGCAGCTGGGACATTGGCGAGTGGTCTGAATGCAGCAAAACCTGTGGGCTTGGCATGCAGCACCGACAGGTCCTCTGCAGACAGGTTTACGCCAACCGGACGCTCAACGTCCACACCAGCCGATGCCAGCACCTGGAGCGCCCTGAGGCCACCAGCACCTGTCAGATGAAGATCTGCAGCGAATGGCAGATCCGCTCCGAGTGGACTCCCGTGAGTGACGGCTGACAGTCACAGACGTGTGTCAATCAGCAGAACGTTGTGACGTAGAGGAAGGATGGACGTTTTTCGCCGGATGAAACCGAACAGCTGTTTTTGATAGAGGAGGGCCAGGAGATGCTGTGGTTTCCTGACAGGATCACACTGTTAGGATGTCATGACCACCTCTGGCATTTGCTTAACAGTTGTTTTGTAGACATCGTTTGTTTGTTTCACATAATGATTTTTCCAGAGGGTCCTCACAGGTCGTTGGAGTCTTTGTGTGGATTATAATGCGTCATCGGTGTTTGACTTCTGTGCAAATGTATACACACACTCCTGCAATTTTTGAGGCTTTACAGGTACATGTGTTTATCTGTGTGGTGTGTGGTGTGTGTGTGTGTGTGTATTAGTGCTCAGTGCCTTGCGGAGTGGGACAGAGGACTCGGGAGGTGCACTGTGTGAGTAACGTGGGCGATATCGTGCCGGATGAAGAGTGTAACATGAAGCTCCGCCCCAGTGATGTGGAGAACTGCGACATGGGCGCCTGTGCAAAGAGCTGGTTCTTCACTGAATGGGGCAGTCGGGTACGACCTGTGAAAACACCGTCCTCCAAACTCGTACCTGTTGCTCCAGCAGCACGGGGCCTGAACTTTCTGTAATGCTACTACCTACCAAAGCTCTACCTCCTTAAAAAAATGGCCTGTTCCTTTTTTCAGATGGATTGAGATGATTGATAAGTGTTTAATTTGGTTGGATGTTATGAGAACTCTTATAAATGTCTTTAAATGAGGGTTCCTGCACCACCAGCCTTTTCCTTTTGAAGCAAAAAGTAAAACAGATGGATAACCGAACCATGCAACTCCCTCTTGATGCTCACTGGCTCCCTCTACTGGTTTTAAAATGACAGTTGTCTTTAGGTCTCCAGAAGCATCCGTGTTCAGGGTTTTAATCATAGCAGTGATCGAGCAGTAGCCTAGGTGTTACTGGTTATTCTGTCATGTGAACTTTCACCGCTGTACTGATTGATCCGTCGATGTGACGTGCATCTCTCTGTTTTATGGCAGTGTTCTGCAGAGTGTGGAATGGGCGTTCGCACTCGCAGTGTGCTGTGCCTGAACAATCACATCAGCAGCCTGCCATTGGAGGGCTGTGGACCAGAGCGCCCCCAAGAGGCCGAGGCTTGTAACAACGGACCTTGTGAAAGTCGCATCGAATGGTTCACTGGGCCCTGGAGTCAAGTAAGTGCTCTACACACCGTCAGCGGTTCACATACCATTGCCCGGCACAGAAATATGGGGGGTGGGGGGTGGGAGGGGGCGGAAAAAAAAATTGTACTGTACAGATGAAAGAAGAGAAGCTCGTAAATATTGAGTGCTGTGGTGTGTGATGTTTGGTATGGTTTTGACGGTGGATGTACCCGGGGGGTTAATGGTGTAAATGCTGTAAATGTGTGAATGTTTTGACGGTGGATGTACCCGGGGGGTTAACGGTGTAAATGCTGTAAATGTGTGAATGTTTTGACGGTGGATGTACCCGGGTGTTAACGGTGTTTCCTCAGTGCTCGGCAGAGTGCGGAGCAGGGACCCAGCAGAGGGCAGTAGCGTGTCTGATGAAGTCCGAGGACGGCTTTACGGTGATGCCACCATATGAGTGCTCATCCCTGGAGCGTCCGCTGAGCCAACAGAGCTGCCATATCGAAGCCTGCGGAGCCAAGTGGTACCACACAGACTGGAGCTCAGTGAGTCATCCAAGAATAAAAATATACTGCCTCTTATTCATCCAGTTGTTTCCGTGTCCTCTGGCACCAACACACTCAACCCAACCACACCTGAGCCTCAGATAAACCTGAAACCTCAGATAAACCTCAGCCTCAGATAAACCTGGACCTCAGATAAACCTGAAACCTCAGATAAACCTGAAACCTCAGATAAACCTCAGCCTCAGATAAACCTGGACCTCAGATAAACCTGAGCCTTAGATAAACCTGAAACCTCAGATAAACCTGAACTTCAGATAAACCTGAACCTCAGATAAACCTGAACTTCAGATAAACCTGAGCCTTAGATAAACCTGAAACCTCAGATAAACCTGAACTTCAGATAAACCTGAGCCTCAGATAAACCTGAACCTCAGATAAACCTGAGCCTCAGATAAACCTGAAACCTCAGATAAACCTGAGAGTTTCTGTGAATGATTTTGGGCCTATATGTGTGCATCAGATATTTAAGTATTTGGATTAGTCATGTCGGGGGTATTCCAGAAAGCGGGTTTAGTGAAAAGTCAGAGTTAGTTAACTCAGAGTAAGTAGTAGAAGTCTACTATGGCTTCAGTCTCCTAGCAAAACAAAGCCATAGGGCTCTTCTATTAGAGTGTTTACTACTTGCTCTTAGTTAACTCTGAGTTTTCACTAAACCCGCTTTCTGGAATACCCCCCAGATCCTCATTTTACCTGGGTGTGGTGTTTATCTTTGTCAAAGTGTGTACAACAAAGACATCCAGTCTACCTCAAATCTCAGCAGTTTTAAAATATCCAATCATATCTGATCATATCTGATATATACGTGTGTGTGTGTGTGTGTGTGCGTGTGTGTCCTGATATAGTGCTCAAAGTCATGTGAAGGCGGGTTCCGTGTGAGGGAGGTACGCTGCCTCTCTGATGACCTGACGTCCAGTGAGGGGTGTGAGGAGAGACTGAAGCCAGCAGAACGAGAGGAGTGCAACCCTGAGCCCTGCGTCCCGCAGATAGGTCAGTCCGCACACCAGTCCTCCATCTAAACCGGCGTGCGCTGTGCCCTTAAGACAAGCTGCTGATAATGGAAGCTGTTTTTAAGCGCAGCTGAGTGTGAACATTTGCCCTACTTTCCTGGAGTTAGGGTTTGTCGCTGCAGGGAGTGACGTGAGTCATCTCAGAGCTTTTCAGTATCTGAGGGGAACCATTGGCTGCTGCTGAACAGCCAGAACACAGGCAGAAAACAGCTTAGGACCGGAGGGGGGGGGGGGGGGGCGTAGAATAAGTTAGAACAGGTACAGAGTTATAGAACTCTCCTCAGATGATCTTACCACTCAACTCTGTCCCGGTTTTTTAAAAGCTCATCAGTTCTGGGAAGATAAGAGAAACTAAGTTTCCAGACTCTTCAGTGCTTTCCTCTTGTCTTTGTGAGCAAGCCCAAGCTTGTGTGTGTGTGTCTTTGGTCTCACATTCTATTGAAGCTCGGGTGTCATTTCTAACACTCATCTCACTGGAAAGTGTAGTGCAATGCAGCAGTAGTTTCTGATGATTTATTCTGTGGAACTTGGGTTTTTTCAGATGAGAACTGCCGTGACAAATACTTCAACTGCAACGTGGTGGTTCAGGCCCGTCTCTGCGTCTACAACTATTACAGAATGGCCTGCTGTGCTTCCTGCGCTCAGAAAGCCCAGCGGCGCTCGGGCAAAACGGGTCACAGATAGCGCTCGCTGCCCGGGACCGCACCTCCCGCCGGATGACGCAGAGTCTGAGGAGCTCGGTGAACAACAGCCAGACAGCGGAGGAAAGAGGACCCACACATAGACACTGCCCCCCGAAAAAGACTCAGCTGCTCTTCAGTTAGAAGCTATTAGCACCGTGTGCTCAAATACTACAGGACATGAAAACTGCGGTGGACTGATGGGGAAAGGGCATTGAGACTTTGGACAAACGCAGATATCAGAGTGACAGTTTAATGCAACGAGAGGAAAAAGCAATCCAGTGTCTCAACCAGTACCTTCACCATATACGTGATGGTCGACTGATACTCCGGTGAGAAGCATCGGGGACTAACGGTAAAGGCCAGTGAACTCTGTATGAGACTGCAGCTCAGCCTGCCACTCTGGGCCAGTGCCACATCATTGGCACTCTGGGCCAGTGCCACATCATTGGCATGGTGCTTGGTTTTGTTTGGTTTTTTTTGTTTTGTTTTGTTTTTTATATGGAGCTGGAGACCAGAGACACTCAATGTGAGCTCATTCTGTTTGTATCTAATTGTGTCCTATGTCTTAATTACACAGTGTCCTACTAAAGGAAGTTTATTACATTTTGTAACGAGATTATTCATTAGAGAAGCATCATCAGTCATCACATTAGTCATCTGAACTATCAAACACCAATCACCAAAGCCATATTTACGCCTCGGTCTGTAATGATGGTTTGGTTTGCCAAAGATAATGCAACACATTGTCCAGTGTACACAGAGGAACACCAGTGAGAACACCCTGTTTCCAGTGTACACAGAGGAACACCAGTCAGTCCCTGTTTTCATCTGCCACGGGCAGGGCCATTTGTCTGCTGAGAGGAATGCTCCAGAAAGACTGGAGGCCCTCCAGGGAACCGAAGGATTGGAAAACCAGACAGCTATGACAGTTATGTGCACCGGGTCAGTAGCACTTTCAAAAAGGGCAGCGCAATGTCTTTCAGCCTGTGCCCAGTATACGGAGGACACCCTCACCTCACTCTGCCCCGATTCTTACGTATTACTGAATGAGACGACTGATATCAGCGGATACTCCATGTCAGCGACGGCATAAATGTATCTCAGGAACAGGTTTTCTCATTCAGAATCCATTCAGCTGCTCATGGCTATGCAATCAAAGCAGAGCACACATGTATCAGTTGTCTTAAAGTAGCACTTATACTAATGGCTAATCAGGTAAGAGGAACATATTTTACTAATTTAAAACTATCACCAAAATAAGAAATAAAGACGCCGTCTTAAATTTTTTTTTTCCTAAGTCAACTGAATATTGGCTTTTAATTTACACTGACTATAAATGTCGCTAAAATTAATTGCATCATTTTTTTAAACATGACATCTCTGTGCTTTCATACAGCACATTTTAAGACAGACAGTCATATGAACATGCAGTATGTAAAATAAAGCAATAATTTATGTTTCTATATTCGTACCTTACTCATATATATTTAAATTTTAATTTACTTGAAATTTTTACTTAAAGGGTTTGGTATCCTTTTTTGTTTTGTTTTGTTTTTTAATTACTTGTGCAGCATCTGTTTCTTCCATTCACAAAGATCACAGCACTAAGACCACAGCACGGAAATCCCACTGAAAGATCCTGTCAACGTGTGTTATTTTGTAAAGCTGATTAAAGCCCCTGTGTGTACACACAGTCTTGTTGCGGGTATGGTTTGTATTGTATAAGGCAATAAATGGAAAAACTTGATTTAACATCATGTTTAAATCATCATGTTAGCCGCAGGTAATTGGTTGATTGGTAATTGCTTAGGTTGTATAAATGGATTGGAGTAGAGAGACAGGGAGGAGAAGGACTCTCTGGAGCCCTGAGCTTCAGCCACGAGGGCTAAAGTTTCCTCCACGATGGGAGGCGGGGCAGAGATTAGCAGCTTCACAACATCTGAATTCCCTGCCAGATACTAATAATTATAATATACTGTATGTGTGTATATATAATCTATCTATCTATCTATCTGTCTATCTATAGATATATGTATATGATTGCAGTAGTGAAGGGAAACCAGGCTATGGCGTTACAATGGGCCCATAAATATAAACTGCAGTGGAAGGGAGATTAGCATATAGCAGATTTTAATTGGCTGTTTATATATGCAGCCAATCATTGTTGGTAAAACTACACAGGGGCGTGGCCCTGTCCAGCAGGTGGGTGATGAGATAGGCAGCAGGCTCCACCTCCAGAGGTGGTTCCTCCCCCAACCAACCCCATTAAAGCAGGTTCCCTCTGCACCTCAAAAACAAGCATACAGTCATACAGTACATCAGATTCTCTGTTACCACCTGATAAACTGACTGTTGCTGTGAGATTTTAAATCCTTCCTTGCCTTGCTATAAAATGAGCATGAGAGTAGATATTCTGCAGAAGAGCACTCAAGAGTAAAGAGTTACTGTGACGTTTAACATACTGCTCATAAATCAGCCATGATGCTGTGTCATGTTATGCTTCTGCACTAGAAACTTTGCAGCTCCTAATATAATCTGGCAAGACAATGTCCCAAGTACAAAAATCATGTAATCGTTATGAAAATATGATATTTTAAGCACCCTCTCTCTCTCTTGCATAGCCACTGTGTTCTAGAGTGGGACCAGAGAGGTGTATTTACAGTAGTTATGCCGTTATGCAGTACCACAGCAGACCCACTAGGTGGCAGTAGTCTGTAATTGACTCAGCTCTGAGTGACTTTCCTGAGTGACTATGTTTGATCAGCAGAACGGCAGTAGTAAACAAGAAAACGAGTTCCAGTAGTAAAGAGCAGCAACCTTGTATTACAAACCTGTAAAAATACAACAGACGAACAAACAAACAAAACAAAACAGTGGTTAATTGAAATAGTTTGTTAATGTAATATTAATGAACATCATGTGGCCCGGTAGACAAACCAAGTCAGCAAATGTCATATGGTTTAGGGTCTTTATTCTAACTACTGCCTGTGAAGTTAAATACAAAAGAAAATACAGTGGTGGCCTTCTGGGAAGAAACAAGACAAACACAGACGGTTGGGCAACCCGCCACAAAACACACACACACACACGCACACACACACACACACACACACACACACACACACACACACACACACACACACACACACACACACACACACACAGACTCCAAACATTAAATGTAACTCACTTTGAAGTAACTTTGGTGTTACTACCAGCATCCCTAAATCAAAACTGGAGTGTTATGAATTATAAATAACAGGGCAAATGGAACTGTAGCACAGATGTAGCATAATGACAACACACCTCACGCTCCTCAAACTGAGGAGGAGGAGAAGAGGAGCAGGTGGAACATGTTCACGCTCTGCTTCCCCAAACCAGAGATCAGCTCGACGGTAAGAACCAGCTCTTCTCTTCAGCTGAGTGTATATTCTTTATCTGTAGATATTACACAGAGAGACTGTCTAACACAGCACATCTCCTGACTCTGACTCTATGTAACTGTTTGAGTCGTAATTTCTCTTTTTTCCCCCTATGCTCCTAATCTGTAATTGCCAAACTGTGGTAATCTACAGCTGCTCCACTGAAATGGCCCCATTGCTGTGTTTACTGATATAAAACCTCTTTTGTCTATCAACAGAAATGGGCAGACGTTGGGCTTTTAGAGAGCGCGGCCTCAGCCGGAGAAATGGCCCGTAATCTGTCCCTGTTGGGGAGGGTGTTGGCTGTCTTCAGTAAGTGGGCTTAAGCCGTCATAGACAGACAGACAGACAACAGACAGACAAACTGAAAACATTTTTAATCATACATCTTAGGAACTTATAAGATTCATTCTCAGTTCAGAAGTCATTCCTCTCATCTTATCGCTGCCTGCATACACAGATCAGACAGACCTGAAATGCCAGTATGACAGTAACCTCACCTCCATCTCAAAACAGCTCCGTTTACATCTGCAGTACAGTAGATACTAGCACGCTAAGCACAGGGAGGCACTTTACTGAACTATGTTAGTGTCTTTTTCACAGGTCATTGTCGCAGGCATATTTAACGTTACGTTGAGCTTCCAGCAACAGAGGGCACTTTGTGAGGGATTCGCTCTCCTCACTGAAACACAAACCAGGCAGAGAACTGCACCAGGGCCTGTCGGTGTGTGCAGAGAACTGTACCAGGGCCTGTCGGTGTGTGCAGAGAACTGCACCAGGGCCTGTCGGTGTGTGCAGAGAACTGCACCAGGGCCTGTCGGTGTGTGCAGAGAACTGTACCAGGGCCTGTCGGTGTGTTATCTAAGGATGGGAGCAGGATGACTCCCAAACCTAGATAACAAAGACCAGGCGACTTAAAATCAAATAACAGTATTTTTTATGCTCTGGCGTGAACCTACTGCACATGACACACAAAAAAGATCAAAGTACCTCAAACTCATCTTAAACTGTCCTTATGACTTGTTGTTCCGGTTCTTCTATGCCTGTGTTTCATACTTCAGATTTTGTGTGTTTTTAGCATTAGCAATGTGCCGATAAACTGTTATGCAGCTGATATTGAGTGTTTGTCAATAACTCCGCGAACGGAGAGGGAGACGGCAGAGTGTCCTCTCCTCTTTCCCATCCGGTGTTTTTGGTCTGTATCTCATGAGAGTTTCCTGGACAGAATCCAGTTTTCAGACATGTGAGTCCAGCAGAGCCTCCAACAGTCGTGCGCTGTTTGTGATGGCGGTGGTCACCACGATAAATTTATAACCTGAGAGAAAATCATAAAGCTTAGTGTTATACTTCATGTGAAGACTAAATTTCATTAAAAAAAAAATCTCTCATGTTTCGTGGAGTCTGTAGAAAAATAAATGAACTCCTCACCCTTTTCTCTGCCTAGAAAACGCAGGGCCGAAATTTCGGAGAAAGTGCAGCCGCCCAGAAACATGACGAGGACGATGCGTTGATTGTCCGCTCTTGATCTGGGCTCTGTCCCGTTACTCCCAGCTGACGGAGGGGAAAGGTTTTGGAAACAGAGAAGGAGGGAGATGGACATGCATGTCTGTGAGGAAGGTGAGTATGTCTACCACCTCAGTCTGATACGATAAGTCACTCTCTCACCTGTGACTGCAAACTCATGGCCGTTAAGCATCCGCGTGACATCATCGAGTCCCGTCCAGCCGTCACGCTCCAGCACCTGCAACACACAGACAGGAAACAGTGTGACGGATTTCCTGTCGTAGAGACGGGTCAAAGTGGGATTTCAAACGGACTGTAAACTTTAAGAAGATCAGTGACCTGCTCGATCAGTTTGCAGCTTAAGGGGGTGTAAGCGCCGCTGAACACGTAGGCCATATCCCGGGGCACACGCAGGTCATATTCCTCCCCTGACTTGGGCACCTGTATGTTCCCACGACAACAACAAGCTCAACAATCACACTGTGATGTTTACATTGGTTATCTTTAAAGTCTGCTGAAGGTCCAGCTTTAAAGCTGATTCTGGAGTTATTTTAGCCAACACATGCAAACTGAGGCATTGAAAAAGAAGTCTCTCGGGTTCATACCAGAGTGAGCCTCTTACTCAGCGCTCGGAAATTATTCTTCTTGGCCAGAGAAGAGAAAGCATCAGTCAGTTTGCCTGAAAAAAATAAATAAAACATGACAAACAAAATGACTTTGATATTTTTTTTTTTATTCAATAAGCTTGGACTCCTCTGGATCAACCACAGGGTTCATCAGCTGCAGGTCACTCTCTCCTCACCCTGCACAGCCCTCGGCTCTCTCCCTAACACTAACACTAACACTAACACTTACACTAACACTAACACAGCCCTCGGCTCTCTCCCTAACACTAACACTAACACTAACACTTACACTAACACTTACACTAACACTAACACAGCCCTTGGCTCTCTCCCTGCCTTAACACTAACATTAACACTTACACTAACACTAACACAGCCCTTGGCTCTCTCCCTGCCTTAACACTAACACTAACACTAACACAGCCCTCGGCTCTCTCCCTGCCTTAACACTAACACTAACACTTACACTTACACTAACACAGCCCTCGGCTCTCTCCCTGCCTTAACACTAACACTTACACTAACACTAACACTAACACAGCCCTCGGCTCTCTCCCTGCCCTAACACTTACACTTACACTAACACAGAGAGGAGCAGGAGCAGGGCTGGGAAACACTGAGTGAAGAGCAGAGACCCTCAGACTACGGCGCTCCTTTATCTGACTGACTCCGCTGCTGCCCCTGACTGCCACACCCATCTGACCTGCAGTCTTGTCACTGACGAGTTTCCCCGCCACACACATCTGACCTGCAGTCTTATCGTTGACGAGTTTCCCCGACACACACATCTGACCTGCAGTCTTATCGTTGACGAGTTTCCTGACACACACATGTCTCACCTGCAGTCTTGTCGTTGACGAGTTTCCTGACACACACATGTCTCACCTGCAGTCTTGTCGTTGACCAGTTTCCCGACTTTGCTCTCCATCACTGTGAGAGTCTCGCCGGGCTGCTGCTCCACAAGAAAACCCAACTGCCGCAGATTTGAAAATGTCAACAGGTGTTCGATACCGTAGCTCTGAGGACGGAGAAACAGTTAACTTTACCATCGCTCTGAGAAACAGCTGACAGCATGACTGTGCTGCCCTGGAGCAAAGACAGGTTTATGGTTATGATGTCTTCAGCTTTGTTTGATCTGTCACCTTTGCTCTGAGGGCTATGCTGAGTCTTAAGTTTCATCTTTATTGTCACTGTAAACACAGTGTAAGACAATGGATAGTCACTCATTCCATCAGTGCACAACACACACAGCACAAAACAGTACAAACACTTTTACTACTACTGCAAAAAACACACAAACAGGTGAGAGAGCGATGTGTCGCACTGGGCAGAACTCACCTGCAGATACTGAGCTTTCAGAGACCGGTAGTCTTTGGGAAGAAGCCCTGTTGTAAAATATCAAGCGAATTTTTTAATTTCTCAAGACCAAAAAACCCCTCAAGCCTAATCAAAGCTAATGTTTGTATTTTGATTGATTTTTCCAGTAGGAGTTGAAAAGCTGTACCGTTTTCTGTCAGAGACAGGAGACAGAGCAGTCTGAGACTCTCCACCATAGACACCTGGAGGACAGAATATTAAAGATAAATCCACTGGCAGGAAATGTCCGAACATTTTAAATAACACAGCGGATGACGTCTCTTATAAACCTACCTGTCTACTTATGTGCTCCTCAATAAAGGTGATACATTCCCGAATTTCAAAGCCTTCCAGTAAGGCTAAAGGGAAACAGAGGAGGGTTTAGATGGAGTTTAACCCATGCATTCAGATGAAGACTGGAATTCTAAGAATTCAAACTGAACTCCATGAAATTCAGTATAATCTGATCTTGTAGGTAGCGGACGGAAATCGCTCTGGAAACACTTTGCCCATCAGCACCGGGATCAATTCCAGCGGCAAATCAAAGACCAAAAACTACACATAAAACTACGTTTAACATTAGTGTGCAGTGCGGCTCAGAGCTGGACCCATATTTCATTCAAATCTTACAGTGTTCAGTCTTGAGCAGCTCCTGGAAGTCCTGCTTGGTTTTCTTCTTCATCATCGATTCACTCGCACCAATATCTGGTGGAAAAAATGTATTTTTCAATCAACCAGTACAGACCAAACTGGTGAAGACAGTGGAATGAATAGATGACAAACTCTCCTGATCGTGCATCAAAGCCACTGCCTGTTCAACCTCTGAACGGGCAGAAAATCAGCCTGCGCATCATCTATAATCATGACTATAAAACTCACACAGACTGCGCAGACGGTGCACCTGCACCTGCACATCATCTATAATCCTCTGTATAAAACTCACGCAGACTGAGCAGACGGTGCTCCTGCTTCAGGCCCTTCAGCTCCTCTGAGACAAACGCTTTCATCTGTCTGATGTCCATCCCGCGCCGTTTCTGTGGCGACAACAGACAGCGAAAAAAAGTCAAACGCGGCGTCTACCCTCACTGCTCTGCGCAGACGTGAATGTAAATGAACTGCGTCTCGTGGGCGTGTGTGTAGAAATGCGGGTACACTCACATCATACGCCGTCTGCAGGTTCCGGGCCTTTTGGCTCAGAAAGCCAAAGACGTTGGAAAAATGCTCATTTCTAATTTCATCAAACACCTAAAGAGAGAGAAACCAGTCAAACACCTAAAGAGAGAGAAACCAGTCAAACACCTAAAGAGAGGGAAACCAGTCAAACACCTAAAGAGAGGGAAACCAGTCAAACACCTAAAGAGAGGGAAACCAGTCAAACCATCTGAGACAGTCATGGGTATAAAAGCAAACTGGAGTTGATTTTGTGTGTGTGTGTGTGTGTGTCTTAAACATACCTTATCTTGAGAATTGAGCATGACTTTAATGCTCTTGTCTGAGGAAGTGACATCAGGGCCAAACTCAACACTTCCTGTCAATCACAACAGGAAGTGTGGAGGTCAATGTGTAGGTCAACTATTATTTACAGAATAGCACATAGCAATTCTCCATTCAGAACTTTGGTTTCACAGAGTAGCAAACAGTAAGCTAAGGTCGGCACACAATGCTGGCAGCTTATCACTAAAAAGAATTAGTTACAACAAAGCTACTCTTGTTGCTGGTGACATCACAATGCAGATAACGTTTGCATCTGATATTAAATGAAATGATTCTTTTTTTCTAATTGTTAACTGAAAATAACATCGTAAGAAAAGGTGAAAACACTTGCCACATTTAATCCTGAAAATGTCGTCCACTAGACCCTCATAGACCACCTGTGAGCACAGAGGAGTCACAAAGTCCACATCTACAGAAGGCAGAGGGAGCAGGAGTCAGACACAGAGAGCTAATTCACACAGGGGTCAGACATAGTGAGCCCTACAGTGTAGACAGCTCTGTGAAGACGTCTGACTGCCTCTGGTCCTGACTACACCAAACCACTCCAACCATACCACATTCATATCAGTTCTGACAGGCAGAGGTTATTTCACACCCTCACTCTGAGGTCAAACACAATCAGACAGGACTCTGTAATCTACTGACTGTAAATGTCAAACACAATCAGACAGGACTCTACGATCTACTGACTGTAAATGTTAAACACAATCAGACAGACTGTAAAAAAAAACTTTCTCATAGACAGAGGTTGTCATGGGAAATGCATGAGAACCTCTGTCTATGAGAAAGACATGGGAAATGCATGAGAACCTCTGTCTATGAGAAAGACATGGGAAATGCATGAGAACCTCTGTCTATGAGAAAGACATGGGAAATGCATGAGAACCTCTGTCTATGAGAAAGACATGGGAAATGCATGAGAACCTCTGTCTATGAGAAAGACATGGGAAATGCATGAGAACCTCTGTCTATGAGAAAGACATGGGAAATGCATGACAACCTCTGTCTATGAGAAAGACATGGGAAATGCATGACAACCTCTGTCTATGAGAAAGACATGGGAAATGCATGACAACCTCTGTCTATGAGAAAGACATGGGAAATGCATGAGAACCTCTGTCTATGAGAAAGACATGGGAAATGCATGAGAACCTCTGTCTATGAGAAAGACATTGCCAATCTCAGTCTGGTGCTGCTGCGCTTTCTGTTCCCCGTCCTCCACCTGCTCCCTCCACGATTCGTACACCATCTACAACACAACACGAGAGCAGATGAAGCACAGACGCATCCACGTGGGCGAAGCTCATGCACCGCCTGTCCGTGTCTTACTTTGGCACAGCGTCCGATCCCGTAAACCTTCGTGAAGGGGCCGTAGAGAGAGTGCAGGAGGTGTAAAGCGCTCCCTGCAGTAGTCACCCAGCGCTGGTCCCCTTCCTTTGGACACAGGGAAAAGGAAAAACAACATTTCCATTCTCTTTCTCTGAGGGTATGGCCAAAAATAATGAGCGCAAATCCGAGAGAAACACTACTTTAACATCATTTAAACAAACCGTAAGGTGCATTTTTGTGAAACTGCGATATAATTGTACAGCCGGCCTTTCGCGCTTTTTTGTGGTTATTTCAACCCTAGAAAATCCAGCACAAAAACATTACCAGAAAGTTGTCTCTGAAGAATTCTGGGAGCTCTAGACTTATGATGTCATTATCAAGTGGGAGGAGATAGAAGGCCCACTCATCAATGGTCACATCTACAAATCAGAACACTAAGATTTAACATTATGTATTCTCACAACAGTATAGCTCAACAATTAAAAAACAAACAAACAAACAAACAATGACACTGGGCACTCACCTCCATAAACACCCTGCTCTTCAAGCACAGTCTCACAGGCATAAAACTGTAAGCGATGATATTGAATGAGACAAGATTCAGAGTGATGATATAAGATGTCCCAGCGTTTCTCATCGTTTCAATTCATTGGTCACAGGTTCATATTTAAAAGCATATTCACCTTCTGAGGGCAAAATATAATCTTGTATCTTCGAACTCTTCCTGCTATCTTATCTGCATTAATAACGTCTAAAAAAAAAGAAAGACGTGAATAGATGAGACAGAATGTCTGCATTATTTCAAATGTTAAATAACATATTTAGGCTAGAGATAAGGTGATATCAGCGTCATACCGGAGATCCACTTGACCGTTTGTATTCGGGGACGAACCAGGAAGCACAACCTTTGAGACAAAGAACAAAGTAACGGTTACGAAACTTGTACAATTTTCTGATTTGAATAATATCATATGACGGAGACACGGTTATTTACTTACTGATCGGATGTGCTGAAGATTGATTTGAATTCAACTTTGTAGAGTTTGTCCACTTCATGTTGCTACAGAGTACAGTTGAAAACAAATGGTTGTTTAACGTTTTTTTCCCCCCCAGAGAACATTCACAGAAAAGGCTCGTGCTTAAAGATAACCTGGTTACAGTACGTGGCGATCGCGGAGGCACACCTACCTTAAGCGTTGTGACATTGGCAATGCGATCCAGCGGGCTCATTAAATCTCCATCAATAAACAGGTCCTTCCTCCCTGGCAGCTAGTAAAACATATAACTGTGTCTTAATACCATACGATATATAATTACGAAGATCACACAAATGATGCCTGTTCTATTATACCTGTTCCAAAAGGTAGATCAATTGGTCTCTGGCAACTCTCTTAAGCACAGAGAAGTCGGGAAGTTCAGGCGCATCTCTCCTCCCGCTATTTGCCATGTTCCTGCTGAATGCACAGCAGAACTGCTACACACTGACCCTAAAAAGCACAGAGCATTTCAGATGTCATGTAAACAGCTGTTGGGATTATCTTGTGGGTTTGCCACGCATAATTGTATTTCGGCTAATATCAAACCCTATTACTGAAATTTTAAGATTTTAAAGATAACCATCCGTCTCATGAAAACAGAAGACTTTTGCATAGATTCATTCATTCAACTCATCTCCTGCCAGTTTGCTACATCGCAAGCTTGTAAACCATGACGACCACAGTAATTAAGATATCCATGTCACGTATCTTCACTCCAGCATCATTACCATTTTTTCCTTGAGGGAAAACGTTAGGATACTAATATATCATTATAGATTTGATTCTACTATAGTAGTCGGTGAAAGACACGTAGGACTATCCAAACGATGACAAAATTAGCTGTAGCGTGTAGCCAACGACTGGGGTACACCGTTTTGCAAACTGTCACTTAAGAAGACCACAGACCAAGTCAGAGACATACAATTAAAACCGCAGAGAAATACAGTAACAGATTCAATAATCACAGATCGTTAGCAACATACCTCAAGCTCTTGTTTGCGGAAGTAACGATGACAGACGGTAGAAATGATACTTGTTTCAGTACGGACAGATAACGTGCACGCACACTATGTCTGCCATATTTCGTTCCGAGCAAAGTGCACGGAGTATAAGAGCCTTTTGCTGTGAGACTTTCTGTGTTAAGTTTTGTCACACTGTTCAGAAATTATCTCTGAAAGTCACCACGTTCTTAATTCATTTTTAAAGACTAATTATTGAAAACACTGATTTCGTTTAAAAGTATCTGGGATAAACAACACTGCCAATATAATCTCTCTAGTTTATCGAGGAATCTGATTGACATCTAGTGACGACAGCGGAGCGTTTTGACGTTTTTGACTCACTGTAATCATGAATTCAATATCGTCAGTCCTATTGGAAACTGTTAACTTTGCTGCCGAGAAACATCGTAATCAACGCCGCAGAGATCCAGAGGGAACCCCGTACATCAACCACCCCATAGGTGCTAATCTTAAAACGGTTAATTTGATGGGTGAAATGTGGCGGTTCTCAGACAACACTACAGTGTCAATGCGTCAAAGTATGGTTTATATTTAAATTATTAAACTTGCACATCATTTTTGTTTTGACAGGGGTAGCGAGAATTCTAAGCCATGAAGGTGGAATTACAGATCCGGAAGTTTTGCAAGTGAGTCATAAAAGATTTGTTTTAATGACACCAGAGGCAATAGACGAATGTTTAGACAGAGGGTTAGAACTGTCTTAAACCACAACAAAAATGTACTACAGTGAATTTTGGTCGACAGAAAAAAGAAAAGACAGTTCTTTACAAAATGTCAAAAGTGATCTCAAGCAATTCACTAGTACATTAGTACATTATTTCTAGTACGTTATTGCTTTTAAATATGTTCTTTCTGCTAAGTAATTAGGTTGGTCTACAGAGCGTGCTCAAAGATTACTTTTTGCCCCTTTAATACAGGCTGCATTGCTTCATGACACTGTGGAAGATACAGACACAACCTTTGCTGAACTTGAATCTGTCTTTGGACCAACAGTGACCAGAATAGTTCAGGAGGTGACTGATGATAAGACACTGCCGAAACAAGAGAGGAAACGGCTGCAGGTGGAGCATGCTCCACACTGTAGCCAACAGGCCAAACTGGTCAAACTGGCAGATAAACTGTACAACCTCCGCGACCTGAACCGCTGCACGCCAACAGGTGAAAACCAACGACTGTTTCCCTGTTGGATTATGTTTCCATGACACAGTTCGTAGTTTCAGTTTGAAGAGGGATGTTTGTCATTTTTTAAACTTTCTTTTAGGGATGTTATCATTTAGCTTTATCTGTTGTATTTCTCTACAGCGTGATGAGCCCTGAGCTGATCATGTTGTTGAATGAAACTCATCCGCTAATGAAGCTCATTATTATTATTATTATTTTTAAAATGCCTTCTTTCTATTGTATCATTAGGCTGGACAGCAGATCGGGTTCAGGAATACTTTACATGGGCAGCCCAAGTGGTTAAAGGACTCCGCGGAACCAACCCGGCACTTGAAGAAAAACTGCAGGAACTCTTCCGTGAAAGGGGCATAGAAATATGATTTTGTTTTAGGTGTACATGGACCGTGTTGTATTTTGGGATTTAAACATATATAGATATATTATTTATTTAAGAGGGGCTGGTAATGTTAATCAATATTTCAGTTTTGAAAGTCGGAAAGTCAGAGCCACTGATTTTTCCCCTCTCACAAGTTCAGTCTGTGGTTTTTAGTCTTGTTGCTGTGGAGTCTGACAGACATCGTCCAGTGCTGGTCTGGACCTTCACTGAGGGTTTATTATGAAACGCTGTGAATCTGGGGTGAAATGACAGTCAGTGATTTCACAGACAGGCCTTTGAATCTGAGCTTTTCTATCTCCTTCTACACGCCTTTGCATTCTAATGTTAACTCTGGACTGTGGAATTCTGCAAATGATTGAAAAATTAAATTGTGTTTTTTGTGTGTGTGTGTTGGAATCATTGTGAAAAGGGAATGTAATTATGGTGCAAAATATTAAAAACGTTCTGTTTGCAAGTGTGTTTATTTGTTTGGGTTTTTTTAAGTAAAAGAAAAAACTGATTATACTTTTGCTGTTTTTATGCTCTCATGACGTAAAATTTAAAACATTGCTGATTCTGATTGTGACTCCTTCAAACGTCCAGTTTAAGTCAGTTTTTGACTGAAGTGCTGTTACAGGTCTCTTAAATTATTTAGGCCATATAATCATTTATGTAATACAAAATTAAAGTTAGACAACCCAGCTGTGTTGCCATTTCGTTAGCCTTGATTCCTTGCCTGCCCGGACAGGAAACTGATGTGCACATAAAGAAAATGTGGAACCAAAATACTTTTTACTTGTTCCCCCCCGGAGGAAGACAACAGCATCCGTTTCCTTCTGTTTAGTATTTCCTTTCCTCGGAGGACAGAAACGATAGTAGTTTGCAGCCAACTTGGGGGACTGACAGAAAGATTTCTCTTAAAAGCTCCGATTCCGTTCAACGGTTCATTATGTCGGGTCAAAACGCCCTAAACGCGAAGCAGCCGCCGATCCAGTCGACGGCTGGCGCCGTGCCCGTTCGAAATGAAAAAGGTGAGAAGTACCGCCTGTACGGCAGATAAAAGGCTATTTCAGCAACGTACCAATGTTTATAACTTTAGCAGTTCGAACTTATCCACGTGGACATCCAAGTTAATTACACTTCACATAGTAGCCATTAATTCCAGGATTAGTTAGTGTGTATTGCAGTAGATATGATGCTGACTGCTGGTTATTCAGCTGCATCGCTTGTTAGCTAGCTAAACATTTTGCTAGCCGTTAGCGCTTGTAGCTAGTAGCCCATATATTACAATCTACGATATGGAACCTACATATACGGCCATTGTCATGTGAAAATCATGGATGTAACATAGCTGTTGCAACTTATTTCCATTGTATATGTCTTGTGTTCTCTGTGTGTGAAGGTATGTTTACCATTTATAAATAAAGCCTCAACGTTAATAATGTGTATCTTTATGGCATATGTCACTTGTAATTTGCTTTAAATGATAATGGAATGGTATGTAACCATATTATTCTAAACGCTTAGGCATACGTATACAATTCCAAACTGCTCTTGTTTTGTCTTTACACTGTATCAGAAAGCTCAGAAACATGGCAGAACACTTACACTCCAACAACCAAAAAGAATTATAATTCTTGTATTATCGTGACCCACACTGTTTAGGAGAAATTTGCATGTTTACATGTGTAGATGTTTAGTTTACTAAAGTTTTTTTCGGGGACTTTAGTCTTTCTCTCTCTGTCTCTTAAAGGTGAAATTTCAGTGGAGAAAGTGTTGAGGAGAGGTTTACATGTTTGTATTGCCGTGACAGAATGTTTTGGTTACTACGGTAATTTATGGGACTTTGATCTTTCTCTCTCTCTCTGTCTCTTAAAGGTGAAATTTCGATGGAGAAGGTGAAGGTGAAGCGATATGTCTCGGGCAAGCGTCCGGACTACGCTCCGATGGAGTCGTCTGATGAAGAGGAGGAAGACTTCCAGTTCGTTAAGAAAGGAAAGGAGGTGGAACCCGAGGTGGAGATGGAGGAGGAGGAGATGTCAGATCCCCGTCTCAGACGTCTGTTAAACCGCGTGTCTGAAGACGCAGAAGAAAGGTCTGACCGTTTGTTTGTTTCGTTTTGTGGTCTATGTCACGTTGTTTCTCTGGGGTGGTCCTGAGTGTGACCCGTGTGTGCGTGTGTGTGCGTCCTGCAGGCTGGCTCGACACAGACAGATCGCTGAACCTGAGTTGGTGGCGGAGAGCAGTGAAGATTCCGATGAGGGGGCGTGGCACCCGGAGCGTGAGGAGAGCACTGAGGAAGAGGAGGAAGTGGATGATGAGGTCGGCTCTTCAGTGCATTTAAAAGCACATCCGTTTACTTTGTCATATGCTGTGTTTCTGTGTCCTCTGAAAAACGCTGAGGTCAGGATTTCTTTTCCTTAAAGCAAAGAAAAAAGACTAATACTGATACTACCTGAATAGGGTCAACAAATAGGGTTTTATTTTGTCAAGGTAGATATCAATCAGTGGGGCCAATTACTGATATTTGGGGCCAAATGTTCTTTTGCAGCTAATACAACAATACTAGTGTCAAAATTTACATTAACACAACCTCCAACACAAAGCGCCCTTTAAAGGAGCATATGTTTGTTAACATACGGAGAAAAACAGAAATTTTGAACTATACCTAAAAGAAGTGCATGGATGTCTTAGGAGGCACTGAAGTTTGGAAAATTTAAATAGATTAAAAAAAAAAAAGAAGAATAGCTAGAGTAATAGCTACCCATAAGTAAATAAAAGCAGTCCAGAGAGTTTACACTGGACACTCACCTTTGAACAATCGGAATCAAAATATATATATATATAAAAAAAAATAAATATGTTAATAAAAGAACTGTTAAAACATACAGCATTTTTAAACATGAAAGTGCATACGTGCTATAGCGGTAAACAGCAGACTGAAAGAGGGTTACTTTTAGTTGGGCGCCAGACGCCCGCTAAGAGCGTCACAGAGAGGGAAGAAGAAGAAGAAAGTAAAAAAAATTAAAGAAGAATAGTATAGTCTACTCACAGCCTTTTTACCCCTATCAGACCGCATAGGTGTCTAGTAGGGCCTAGATTCACCTGCGGCCTGGCACAGCTAGCTCTGTCTCAGGGCAGTCATACAAAAAGAATTCCCATCGATATTTCAGAGTAGGATGAAAACAGAGTAGGGACCATGAATATATTTACAGTGTTAAACATCCAGAGAAACAATGTAAAGTGTATAATAACCAACATAAAAAAAAAAAAAAAACTCAATGGCAACACTCAACACAAAACGCCGCACGTCCAGCACAGAATACAATACATAATTTACAATTTGTCACAAATATTTACATATATACAGACGACCGACTGAGGGTCGTTTCTCATTAGGGATAACTGAGAGGAGAATCAACCACAAACAAACAAAAAAACAAACAAACAAACAAAAAAACGACCTCCGCAAAGTTCGTCCCTCCCCACGGAGAGTCCGGTTAGTAGGGTAAGTTTGCCAACAATGCGAACGGTGTTTCGAAAACAGCAGATAGTGAGTGTGAAACCGAGGGTAGTCACCTGGGAAAGTAGGGGAAAAGCCGGCAGGAAGAGTGAGGGGCAGAGCAGCAATCCAAGGTGGAGTCCATCCACTACAAATCCGTGATTGTAATTCCGTTTAGTGGAGAGAAAGAATTCCCACGCCGTACGAAAACAAAGTTGCGCGTACTGAACTGTCGACAATGAATAATAAACGGACAGGAAGCGCCTTGGGGACTGGGAGAGAAAAACAAACCGCGAGAATGCCGTTTCCAGTTTTCCCTCACCGTAGCAGGAATCACGCCCTTTCCTATATTCCACGGCAGCCCCTTTCAGTCACGGCAAAAAGCCAATGACGTAACGGCAATCAAAGACAGAAGAAAAAAAAGTAGAAAAAGTTTGGTGATGTAAAGTGACAGGAAAGGAAAGCGCGATAGAAAACAGAAAGCAAGTTATTTAGCGGGAGAAAAAATAATGAGCATGACACGGTGAAGGGTCCGTGTCGATTGCCACAGTGCAGACCACTGGAAAATAAATGGATTCATACTTCTCGTCCTCTGTAGTGTCAGAATGATCAAGGCTGTAAACATATATGAGAACACAGGCACAGGCCTGTTAGAGAGCGGGAAAGCGCCGTGAGCACGTGGGCTTCAAAGCTCTTCTTCTTTTCACACCTCTGTTTATCCCCTTCATTATTTTGGCAAAATAGATTTTTGGTCTGGAAGCATTACGAGTGGCCAGTAAAGTTGTCGGTGCATTTTTGCGAGTCGGGATTTTGTGAACTAAAGGTTGTAGTTGTAAAGAAAGATAGAAGTTGTGTGCGGCTGTCAGTGTGTGTGTTTGACGTCTGACTCACACACATGCCAGATTTCTGCTGTCAGTGCCAGCCAACATTCGTTTTCTACAGGCCACAGCGGAGCACACTGTTAAAATGGTGATTTCTACAGTCAGGGAAACTATTGCATGTGCATTTTTCAGAAAACCACATGACAGTGCTCTTCACATTGCTGCTGTCATTCAAACCTAATTATGAATCGCTGTTGCCCTCTTAATGTTGATGGTTATATTTTGAGTGTACAGTAGAACCACACCCAGTCAGGAGCAGGTCAGTTAATGCCAAGGACCCTTTCATGTTCAGGTCACATACAGGACGTTTCCCTCTGAGATGATTTGTTCAGTCATCATAGTTACAGATATGTTTTGTGTATCAAATTGCTAGCTGTGGGCCTGTCTTGTTGAAATATACTGTGACCAGCAGGGGGCGGCAGCTGTCTCAGTTGTTGTTGCTGAACGTATTCATTTATTTGGGTTTTTTGTTTAGGACAGGTTGATTAGAAAAAATGTCATATGCTGTGACAAGTTGAGATCTAAATGTGGCATATCTGAAAAATTATTTAACCAAAAAGTGGATATTTTTGGTTGAATATTTTTTTTCCAGAGAATATCAGAGGTAAAAACTCACACACACACACACTGTTTGCAGGAAATCGAGAGGCGTCGCGCGCTGATGCGTCAGAGAGCGCAGGAGAGAAAGAACGAGGAGATGGAGATGATGGCGGTGGAGGAGGAGGGGAAGTCAGGAGATGAGTCGGAGTCGGAGTCGGAGTACGAGGAATACACGGACAGCGAGGACGAGACGGAACCGCGCCTCAAACCCGTCTTCATCCGCAAGTACGGCCTCCGCTTTCTGACCGGCTTTCGCCTAAATGCCTAACCCTAACCCTAACCCTAACCCTCACTTACTGTCAGGGTCTGATGTGACGGCCTTCGGCCCTGTCACCGGCCGTCTGTGTGCACTGGGGTAAAGAAGCATGTCAGTGAGTCACACAGAGCTGCATCAGCACAGGCTCCAGATCAGGTGTCATAATGAGGCATTTGGGCCACGCCTCCCCCCGTGTCATCACTCAGCAGGGGGCTGTGATAGGTTAACAGTTTAATGTTGGGAAGTCGTGGTTCGGAAACAGCTTGGGAGATTTATGTTTTTTGGGTTGGTAACTGCTGTTGGTAACTTAGTTTGGGTGAAGAGTTTTTCTTTTTCTGTATTAAAGCGCGGGCATCTGATTGTCCCTCTCGTGTCTCTGACAGGAAGGACAGGGTGACTGTGGCTGAGCGGGAGGCAGAGGAGCAGAAACAGAAAGAGCTGGAGGCGGAGGCCAAAAAACAGGCCGAGGAAAGACGGCGTTACACGCTCAAAATCGTGGAGGAGGAGGCGAAGAAGGAGTTTGAGGAGAATCGACGTACCCTGGCCGCGCTCGAGGCCTTGGACACGGACGGGGAAAACGAGGAAGAGGAGTACGAGGCCTGGAAGGTCCGGGAATTAAAGCGGATCAAACGGGATCGTGAGGCTCGGGAAGCGTGAGTACTTCAGTTTCCTCTGTGTCTGTTTGGTCTGTTTCGCTTTTCACGAAGGAGCGGACAGGGGTCACCTCTGATTTACACCATACACATTTATAGTAGTGTGAAGGAACTGATGGTTATGGTTGTACATATACACGTGTGTGTGTGTGTGTGTGTGTGTGTGTGTGAGAGAGAGAGAGCGGGGGAAGGAAGGAAGGAAGGAGGGAGGGAGAGAGAGGGGTGTGTGTGTGTGTGTGAAGTTTTAGACTTGGAGTCCTGTGAGAGCACTTTACCTTAGGTGTGACAGGAAGGCTTTCTCTCCTCACCACTAGGTGGCAGTTGTGTTCGATCAGGCAGCCATGCTGCTGCAAAGGCATTTAATTTAATAGCTTTCTGCCTCCATGGCTTGACAGCTGTGTGCAGCTTACAGTGTAAAGAGATGCAGTGGTTGACCTGACTTTTCTGAGGCAGTGTGAGCGTAAGCCTTGAGTCTGCTGGACTCGAATGGCTGATGTGTTAAAGATGGACTGACGCGACCTGTGCCTTCAGTCAGTCCAAACTGGGTCAAAACCGTACTTTAAATTTACAGCACACATTGGATACTAGTCATAACATTAGGCCTGTCTTAGTGACCGCTGTAAACGCTTTGACAGAAGTAATCACTGATGGATTACGTGGTGTATAAAAACATGAATAAGAGAGGTGAGGGGGAGGTGTACCTGGTACAGGTAGAGTGTGTGACTGACCTAATGGCTTTTTTTCCCCCTGTCTGTAGGCTGGAGAAAGAGAAATCTGAAATCGACAGATTCCGTAACCTCACAGAGGAAGAACGCAGAGCCGAGCTCCGCAACAACGGCAAAGTCGTCACAAACAAAGCGACTAAGGGCAAATACAAGTTCCTTCAGAAATACTACCACAGAGGAGCCTTCTTCATGGTCAGTTTTTTACCGCTCACGTCAGACAAACGGACAGCGCGCGTGCGTGTGTGTGTGTGTGCGTGCTGCTGCTGTTTTGTGTGTGTGTGTGTGTGTGCTGCTGTTGTTTTGTGTGTGTGTGTGTGTGTGTGTGTGTGTGCGCGTGCGTGCTGCTGTTGTTTTGTGTGTGTGTGTGTGAGTGCTGCTGTTGTTTTGTGTGTGTGTGTGTGTGTATGCGTGTGTGTGTGTGTGTGCTGCTGTTGTTTTGTGTGTGTGTGTGTGTGTGCGTGTGTGCGCGTGCTGCTGTTGTTTTGTTGCACTTCATTCATCTGTATCTTGTCTTTCAGGATGAAGAGGAAGACGTTTATAAGAGAGACTTCAGCGCCCCGACCCTGGAGGACCACTTCAATAAGACCATTCTGCCCAAAGTCATGCAGGTGAGAGAATTAGTGCTATATCTCATGAACTTTTCTCTGCTTTAATTACAGCCAGTGGTAGCAGGACTGAACCAATACTAGTTCACGAACCGAAATGACCACTACAAACGGGTGGATTTTTTTTTTTTTTTTTGCTGTTTCAGGTTAAGAACTTCGGTCGTTCAGGTCGTACTAAATACACACACCTGGTGGATCAGGACACGACCTCGTTTGATTCTGCGTGGGCTCAGGAGAGCGCTCAGAACAGCAAGTTTTTCAAACAGAAGGCAGGAGGCGTGAGGGATGTGTTTGACCGACCCTCCGTTCAGAAGAGAAAGACCTGAGTGCACATGCGTTTGATAAAGAGACTGTTTTCACGATCCCACAGTGAGATCTCTGTGCATCAGTGGAGAGATTGGAATCCTCATCACAGAGAAAGTGGTCGTTATGTTTTAGCGTTGTACATCTGCATCTGATTCCTTTGTTCTCCTCTCTTTTCATTTTTTTACAATTGTTCAGATGAATTTCCTTTTGTAAAAATGTTTTTCTGATTGTAGAGCCTTTTATTCCCTTTGTTAATAAATTGCGACTGTTGCAGTATAATTTAAAGGAGGAAAACAGCGATTAAATCAAAGATTTAATTTTTTGTGTCTTTTCTCATAAGGATAAATTATGAGGGGTGGGGTGTAGTTTCTCAAAACAAAGTTCTGGTGGAGCTTTAACAAGAGGGAGATGATATAGTTAGATACTTTGAAACGGTTATTTTATTACAGATAATAAAATGCAGCACGTAAATCCCGGAATGGCGTCATCGCAGCCAACAAAAGCAGTCCCGTGTGTCCATAGTTCTGTCAAATGAGTCCAATTCAGTTCGTCAGCGCTATCAAAGCGTCAACCACGTTCCCCATGTGCTCCCTCAGACTGCGTTCCGCCACGCCGCGTGGAATCTCCATCTCTCCCATCTATAGACACACAACGTATATTAGACCAATTCAGCGTCATATTACTGATAATATGAACTGTGATCCTGAACGGGTACTTACAATTAGCTCAACATCTTCCTTCTTAATCGTTACTTTAGCCAATTCCTTTTCTCTGGAGGAAAGAAGAGAGAGGCATATTCATTTCATCGTTTCAGATACGGTAAAGCCGACGGTGTTGATGAATCAAATGCGTTTGAACTCACCTCTCCTGTTTTGCTTTCTGTTCTCTGGACCGCCTGTCACCAATCACTGACATAGCCTTCAGGAACAGCACACGATATTGATTAGCAAAGATTACTATATGACTATTGATTCACAAATATAACTACTATAAAGTTACTATATATGTGTATAGGTACATTGAATAGTGCACATCACATACGTCTACAACAGCTCTATATTTGACTATAGCACAATTCAGAGAACGGAAGTAGAAGACGACTTTATAATAAACTACCGGCCAACTTGGAAATCATTAGTATTCCGGAAAGTTTAGATTAGTTAACTATGCATTTCCCATTTGATGGCTTTGTAAGGTGCGATACTTGTACGGATGAATACGCTAGTCTCTAACACACAGCCAGCGTCTGGGTGTTCTTGTTTTGTGCACGTTAAATTAGCCACATGTTTCATATTTTTACGCGTTCCTAATATTTTTGTGTGTTTTTCACTTTAGCAGCTTTCTAGGCAAGTCGTCCCAGATAAAAAGCAGCCTTTGAACCGTGACGGGTCTTCCCGCTTAGATAACTGAAAAACAAAATCTTTGACATACCCTAAATGTAACAATCAAACGGCTAGCTAGTTTTTGTTAGCCTCAGTCCATGCGTGATCTCAGGGTGGGTAAGATGGTAATGGCTCCACGGCTTACCGTTTCCAAATCCGAGCTTGATATTTCCTTCTCCTCGGCATAATCAGTCACCCTTTCCAGATCAGCGGCTCCGCTGTCATGTTTACGCGGTTTTTCGGCAGGTTTGCCTGTGCAGTTCTCCTCCGCCTCCAAGTCCAAATCTACATCGCCCTCGGCCGCCATGTTTGTACAGTCGGTACGGAACGGAAAGAAGTGCTTATGGGTAATAAGGGCTTGTTCACAGGAATCAGCAAGTGCGCAGCATATTTGGTATAATTTTGTTTCCCCATCAAAATGGATTTTATGAAGATATGCGCCTTTCATGAAATATTTTTTGTGTTGCTGTTGTTGTTGTTGTTGTTCTTCTTCTTCTTCTTCTTCTTTTTCTACAAGAGAAATAAGACAAGATTGTGTGAGGGGTAAAAAAATGTATATTGTTCCCTTTACAGATGTTACCACGATGGTATCATGTGTACATTGCCTGGTGTTGTTACATGTTGGTTATAGCGTTTTAAAAAGGATCATATAGCAAACTCCCATGTGTTTTAGTGAGAACCTTCGTCGTGTTGTATGAATAAGTGAATTTGGAGCAACCTGGCCTCTTATTTCTGAGTTTTCATAATAGCACTCCTGAGTTATTCTCAAGGAATGTCTCCTACTTATGTATGTATGGATGACTGTATGTATGTATTTATTTAACTAGGCACTATTCTTCTGGGTCTCGCTCCTTAATGTTTATTGTTTGTTATAATATGGAATATAAAACTGGAAATACAACAAGCAGTTTGAACATCATTACAACTGCCCGGCAAAAACTTCAAATCATCTTCTAAGAATGAGCAACTTGACTAAGGATATCTTAGAACTGAATGATTTGTTGTCTTCTTACCTGTCCAACCAAAGACAACGGCAGAATAACAATAATTCTCTGAGGGCTTGTCATGCATCTGGTCCTTTTCCTTGTATGTATGTATGTATATCCTTCCACTTGGTAAGTGTATGAGAGGGCAGTGTCTCCTATTCCACTGCTTTAATGATAATATTCAGATATATCCAAACCAGCCCAGGCACAGGCATAGCCTGACCACCATAAAGTTCTTCCTGAAGCAGGTTGAATCATGGCTGCTGCACAGCGCTCTACAGCACAGCGCTCTACAGCACAGCGCTCTACAGCACAGCACTCGACAGCACAGCACTCGACAGCACAGCACTCTACAGCACAGCACTCGACAGCACAGCGCTCTACAGCACAGCGCTCTACAGCACAGCGCTCGACAGCACAGCGCTCGACAGCACAGCGCTCTACAGCACAGCGCTCGACAGCACAGCACTCTACAGCACAGCGCTCTACAGCACAGCGCTCTACAGCACAGCACTCGACAGCACAGCGCTCTACAGCACAGCGCTCTACAGCACAGCGCTCGACAGCACAGCGCTCTACAGCACAGCGCTCGACAGCACAGCGCTCTACAGCACAGCACTCTGCAGCACAGCGCTCGACAGCACAGCACTCTGCAGCACAGCACTCTACAGCACAGCACTCTACAGCACAGCGCTCTACAGCACAGCGCTCGACAGCACAGCGCTCTACAGCACAGCACTCTACAGCACAGCACTCGACAGCACAGCGCTCGACAGCACAGCGCTCGACAGCACAGCGCTCTACAGCACAGCACTCTACAGCACAGCGCTCTACAGCACAGCGCTCTACAGCACAGCGCTCGACAGCACAGCGCTCTACAGCACAGCACTCTACAGCACAGCACTCGACAGCACAGCGCTCTACAGCACAGCTCTCTATAGCACAGCGCTCTACAGCACAGCGCTCGACAGCACAGCACTCTACAGCACAGCGCTCTACAGCACAGCGCTCGACAGCACAGCGCTCTACAGCACAGCGCTCGACAGCACAGCGCTCTACAGCACAGCGCTCGACAGCACAGCGCTCTACAGCACAGCACTCTACAGCACAGCGCTCGACAGCACTCTACAGCACAGTGCTCTACAGCACAGCGCTCTACAGCACAGCACTCGACAGCACAGCGCTCTACAGCACAGCGCTCTACAGCACAGCGCTCGACAGCACAGCGCTCTACAGCACAGCGCTCGACAGCACAGCGCTCTACAGCACTCTACAGCACAGCGCTCTACAGCACAGCACTCTACAGCACAGCGCTCGACAGCACAGCGCTCGACAGCACAGCACTCTACAGCACAGCGCTCGACAGCACAGCGCTCGACAGCACAGCGCTCTACAGCACAGCACTCTACAGCACAGCGCTCTACAGCACAGCGCTCGACAGCACAGCGCTCTACAGCACAGCACTCTACAGCACAGCGCTCGACAGCACTCTACAGCACAGCGCTCTACAGCACAGCGCTCGACAGCACAGCGCTCTACAGCACAGCGCTCGACAGCACAGCGCTCGACAGCACAGCGCTCTACAGCACAGCACTCTACAGCACAGCGCTCGACAGCACAGCGCTCTACAGCACAGCACTCTACAGCACAGCGCTCGACAGCACAGCGCTCTACAGCACAGCACTCTACAGCACAGCGCTCGACAGCACAGCGCTCTACAGCACAGCGCTCGACAGCACAGCGCTCTACAGCACAGCGCTCTACAGCACAGCGCTCGACAGCACAGCGCTCGACAGCACAGCGCTCTACAGCACAGCGCTCTACAGCACAGCGCTCGACAGCACAGCGCTCTACAGCACAGCACTCTACAGCACAGCGCTCTACAGCACAGCGCTCGACAGCACTCTACAGCACAGTGCTCTACAGCACAGCGCTCGACAGCACAGCGCTCTACAGCACAGCGCTCTACAGCACAGCACTCGACAGCACAGGCGATTGTGGTTGATTAACTCTTTCTGTTGTTCCAAACCTGAGGGGAAAAATCCACTCCTCGCTGACTTATACCCCTCATGTGGCACACATCTAGCAAACTGGCCGTTTTCTATCTCAGGACACAATTATGGAAAGCTGGAGGTCTGGGGTCATCATAAGTCACTGGGTTACTGGTATGGGAGGGTTATTGGTGTGGGGTTTCTGGCCTCTCTATCCAATGGCGGTTGTGTAGTCGTACTCTAGGGACATCCTTTCCTGGACTGCAGCATCTCGAGTTGACTCATCTACGCACTGATGGGACACCCTGACAGCATAATGCGATGAACTCACCAGGACGCTGTCACCCAGAATAGCTTCCAACTCCTCAGCTTGATTCACGGCCTCTCGCAGACAGCCCAAGCTTGTAACTCAGACCTGCCGCAAAACCAGCAGGGACGGCACAGGCTGTAAAAAGGCGTCTTGTGCCAAGCTGTCTCCGGATCTAGCGGCCAGCTTGAGATAAGCTTGGCGTACAAGTTGTTTCAGTGTCCGCAGGCGGTACTCTTTGTGTTTGTTTTGTTTTTTTTTTTAGAGCCAATGGAATTACTCCTAGATGTGAACAGGAGAAATGACCCAACCAAAGTGTTTCTTTACTGTGTTACACACACAGACTGTGAAATGAACCAGGGCAGTGCTGACCACCATCAGAGTGGTCTCCATCACTTTCCATTCCTCTCCACCTACCTTACAGCTCACATTTGCTCACCCGACACCACATTTGGTGACGGAAGTTGGACCGAGGGAATTCAGGCAGCCTACATTGTCTATTGTGATAGCATTCCTTTGGAGACAGAACATGAATGTGTCACCTTTCCACAGATGGCAAGCGGAGCTTAATGATCTTTGTAGATATAGCGATGTTGTTTCCATCGAACGGATAGTTACAGAATTTGTGGAAGGTTGCTGCTTGACTCATTTTTCTTCAAGTCTAAAGACTCCGTCTGAAATCTTATTCTGAATTCACAATCTGAGTTGTGCTAATTTTACCAATTAGCAGCGTCCCTTGATCATGCGTGTGTCCTCGGGGGTTAAATTTGCAAGATTTATATATTTTTTACTATTTTATTTTCACAGTTGTGACTAAACAGCCAGAGGGTGAGCACTGTGTTGGAAACAGCATATTTCTATATTTACCATATACTGTTTATCATATAACACACACCATGCTGTATACCATACATATTCCTTTAATATGTGTATGTGAATCTTGGAAATATGTGAAAAAAATCTACATTCCTGATTTATATTATAATAAGTTAAATTTATGAATAAGTTATATAAATTAAATAAGTTATATTTATTATATTATACATATATTTTATTCCTCTGTCATTTTACATTTGTTTGACTCAGCTTTGTAATTATGTTGACAGAGGAAAAAAAATACATGTAATATAATGCACAGCTTCTAATAACATCCACACCAGCTGACAAGGTTTATGAAGAAGGCCTGCATCAGATGGCTCAGGCAGAGAGAAACCTGTGAATTTCACAAGACCTGCACTGAACAGAAATAGTAGCCAGTAGACGCTGCTCACAAAGCCATAACACAATGCCAGCCATCCGCTATCCTGTTTCCATGGTGATGAGAAAAGTTTGGAAGAATAAAAAAAAGAAGAAGAATCAGGGATGAAAAGAGGAGTCTATATAATGTACAGGGTCAGTGACACAAAGGGGTCTATATAATGTATAGGGTCAGTGACACAAAGGGGTCTATATAATGTATAGGGTCAGTGACACAAAGGGGTCTATATAATGTACAGGGTCAGTGACACAAAGGGGTCAATATAATGTATAGGGTCAGTGAGACAAAGGTGTCTATATAATGTACAGGGTCAGTGAGACAAAGGGGTCTATATAATGTACAGGGTCAGTGAGACAAAGGGGTCTATATAATGTATAGGGTCAGTGACACAAAGGGGTCTATATAATGTATAGGGTCAGTGAGACAAAGGGGTCTATATAATGTATAGGGTCTGTGACACAAAGGGGTCTATATAATGTACAGGGTCAGTGAGACAAAGGGGTCTATATAATGTATAGGGTCAGTGACACAAAGGGGTCTATATAATGTATAGGGTCAGTGACACAAAGGGGTCTATATAATGTATAGGGTCAGTGACACAAAGGGGTCTATATAATGTACAGGGTCAGTGAGACAAAGGAGTCTATATAATGTATAGGGTCAGTGACACAAAGGGGTCTATATAATGTATAGGGTCAGTGACACAAAGAGGTCTATATAATGTATAGGGTCAGTGAGACAAAGACAGCGTTGACATGTCAAACAGGATCATTCTCATTGCCTTCGGTTTGATAAATACAAGGATCATTTTATTCCAAAGTTAAAGCATAAACCAATCATGTAAGCCATGAGATGGTAGACTCGGTTTAGTGTTACATTCCATACAGGCCTTTACAGCAATGGCACAAGGCATCGGCAATGGCAAAGTTTATCTCTACAACAGAATCCAGCTCACTTGATTGGGCAATTAAAAAAGCCTTTTTTCAGGTAGATTAATTCTTGACACTGAGAAAACTAATACACATTTAACAAAAACATCACAGCAGAGAATACATTATACTATTAGCATAAAATAACGACTCATTTATATATATATATGTATATATATATATATATATATATATATACATATATACATTTACATATATATATATATATACATACATATGTATTTTTTTCCATGAATCCCTGAAAGCAAATATCAAAACAATGAACCATACTAAGACAAAACCTAAAGCAACCAAACCTAAAGAATGATCAAACACATTTCTAAAGAGTCACTGGCAGTCTGAAGGTACTGCTCATCACAGAGAACCCAAGAAACGCAGTCAGGAAAAGTCAACCTCTGGTCTGTCAGACTCAGAGCTGTAAAAAATGCATGTGCGTTTAATTACCTTAACACAGGTGGTGACCAAATAAACAATGTTTAATTACCTTAACACAGGTGGCAACCAAATAAACAGCATTTAATCGCCTTAACACAGGCAGTGACCAAATGCACATGCGTTTAATCACCTTAACACAGGTGATGACCAAATAAACAGCATTTAATTACTTTAACAAAGATAGAGACAAAATAAACAGTATAAAATGACTTCATCAGAATGCTAAATGGCTACAGTTGCTGATGAAACTGGCAGCTCTCATACTGTCTGTGTTTTTCTGATCTGAGACTGAGATTGGAGATTGCTTTGCTCATTTTGCCTTGCATTTGAAATGAATGCAAACACACTTTAGTGCAGTAATATCTGCAACATTAAAATGACAGTGAGCTGAAGTGTGTTCACTGTGCTAATATGGCACAACACCTAATGATGACATGCAGTACGCTTATTAACTATGCTGTGAATACAGTTTTTGAATAGCCTCAAAACAAACAAACAAACAAACAAACAAACAAACAAACAATAACAGAAACTTTCATTATCAGGAAAAAAAGAGATCAGTACAGTTAAAACCAATTTAAACATTTCCTTTTAAACAGTGCTGACTTAGCCTTTTATTACCATTACATTCTCCTGGATGGTAAATGACGCATCAGAAATACAGGGGGAAAAAACGGTTTGTTGACAATTTGTCACATTCAAGGGCTTGTTCCTTTGGGGTGATCCAAAGAGCGTGCCGGGCATGCGTAACCGGTCTGAACCTCAGACCGGCTTCTCAGAGAACACCTGAACTCTGTAATATGGATGTTTAATTCAGGTTTACCAGTGGTGACTCCCACTCTGACCACACAGATGGCCCAGACAGATGGAACCTCATAGGAGGGAGTGGGGAATGATGGGAAGGGTGTGGGCAGTAGCCAGAATCAGACTGAGAGAAACACACACTAACGGAAGGACGGGAGAGATACTGTACGTCATTTTGCCCACCCTGGAAGATACGACTTATCCTATGCCAGCCATCTGTGGGCATCTCGAACACTCTTACCCGCTAGCCTGTGCGCTACTCACACCGACGGGGCCTACAGTTCCTGATGCTCACGGAAATGTTCCCGTCTGACGAGAAGCGAGATTACCGGATGAAAACTGTGAAGGGAGACGAAAACAAATGATTCTGCACTTTTATTATTTGTGCAGAGTGGTGTTGAGAGAAGTCACCCCAAACCTTAAAGAAAAGAACTACAAGCAATGTCATGTGTGCTAAACAATGGTGGGAAAAAAAAACCCACACACAAACACTTAAATTCTTGTCTGGGCTACTGAGTCGTACTGAAGGGCAAGACAGCAGCAGGTCAACGCTTCACAACTGCAGCGGTCCCATCGCCCTGTGGACCTAAGACTTTACACAACCTCATTAATGAACACTAGCGTGACACAGAACTGGCTTCCCACAAAAGCAAACAGGAACGTTGTCTGGTCTGGGAGTCAACGCGCTTAAACAAAGTTGGGTGACAGTTAAATGGTTTTCATCCAAAATACTTCAGAAAGTTTTGCACGACTTACACATTCTATCGACACAGAGGAGTCAGGTCTGAAGTAGTAATGTTGTTTGTTCATGTAATAATAAGTAGAAAACTCAAATAGAATTTTTTTTTGAGGATGGATTAGTTATGGGGGACAATGCTCTCTGCCCACAAAGACTAAATTCAGAATAATAACCAAACTCTTTGAGAGACATGGTTGACTCAGTTAATCGCCATGTTGCTATGGTCTGCAAAGCTAAACCCTTTTTAAAAGTTAAACCCTCAGTGACCCAGGAAACAGGGCTAGCCTTCAGTAAGGGCCTGACTGAGTCTTTTCAGCGGAGCGAGCTAAACCCTCTCGTTCTCTGGTCTCAGAGCTCCGTTAAAGTGTGCACATCCTCATGGACGCGTGTTTCTTTATATTTACAAAAAAGTAAAGAAAAAAACAACAAACGTTATTGTCCTCGATCATTTTGCCGCGCAGTGGACTTTTACTGATAATCTCTGATCAGACTTGTGATTGATCAGTCAGTTTAATAGACACTAATAAAGGCTGCACTGACATTAAGAAAACTAGAAGCTGTTTTTTTCGCTGTCTAACTGAGAATCACTGACTTTGACCAAATGGTTGACTAAACTGACTAAAAGGCTTTTAAGCCTGAAACTGCTGAAGGCATGAGCCTAAAATCACAAAATTTTGTTTTTTTGGTGAAAATCTGATGAGATCTGATGGGGTAGTGGAACAGCCTTTGGCAGTATGGTGAAGCAGTTCAGTCCATGAGAGGAAAACTCTATTCACTAGAGTACTATAAAAGACTAATGCTTCCAGAACAATTAGCCAGGCAGTACCACTTAAAAATACAGGGATTTTTTCTCATTCATCAAAAAGGAGGGATGCTATCCACAAAATGCAAATTGACCCAAATGCATCCCCCTGGTCAACCTGCCATTCCCCTATATACTCTATAGAGTAGTGTCAGTGACCATTGAGCTATCCCCCCTGTTAAAAAATAACAAATCACGTATTCTCTCTCTCTCTCTCTCTATATATATATAGTAAATACTGTAAATATGTATAAAAAGCGTCATTGACGCCAAAATCATTCTGTATGGCAAATGATGTAAAACTTTGTCTGACCTGACAATAAAGCAAAGTTCAATAAAAAACAAAGCATGGTTAAATCAATGCCAATCAAGTCCAATTCCATTCATTAGGCCAGGCCATTGCTCTCTTCCTTAAACTGTTATTCAATCTTCCCGCCCACGCCGGACATCAGTGCATGTCATTACAGGTTAACAGTGTAAATGTACAGGATCAGAGTAAGTGGAACAGGATGCGGGGCAGGGCTGGAGCACGCAGGAAAAACTCTTCACCCTTACAGATATGACTGTCTGTGACAACACTGAACACTGCACTGCCTAGCAGGCCACGCCCCTCGCAGGCCACACCCCTCGCCCATACAGCCGTCCTCAGTTGGTCTGCGCCGACCACACTGTCACTCATGCCCAAGACTATATACAAGGGGAAAGGTGCACAAACACACTGGGTGCATATGGACCATCAAACATACACACACTCACACACACACTCTCTCTCACACACACTCACACACACACACACGTTCATTCATTTTTCCAGAGACACAGATCCACACTTGATTTAAAAAAAAAAAAAAAGATCAGTTACATGGGCATGCAGACCGAAAACAAATCTGAGCAAAGCAGTCAAACCATCGAGAGAGCTGCCGACTAGAGCAAGACGCACCTGCCTGTTTCTCTACACACACACCTAAAGAACTAAACGGATAACAGGCCCGGATTCCAACCCATTAATTCAGTAGTACGAAAAGAGAAAAACAATAAAACAAAATAAATTAAAGATAAAAATAATTGATTAACAATCCATCAAGCCCAAAGATGCCCGTTTACCCACAGATCACCTCACTGCTGCAGATATCACAGTTTGATACAAGCAGAACAAACAGGCTGCTATTTACACGTTTAACAGTAGATTTGATGTACAGTGTTTCGGCATTTTCATCACATAAAAATTTCGAGGTGCAGCATCGTGTATTATCATGAGTTCAGTTGATTAAAAAAAAAAAAGGTTTTGAACGAGGGCGACGAGAGAGGAGTGGAACACGGAGGTGAACGGACGGACGCTCACGTCCCGACGCTGCTCCTCGTCGCCTACACCAGGATCTGTTTCACCTCTTAAAGTCTTTACAAGATCTTAAAAACAAACAAACGATTACAGGCTAGACACACAAAACTCATTCAAGATTAGCTCGTAGGTGCAACCTTTGCTAACACTGGACAGAATCAACAGACATTAAGTAAGGCCATATTTTTTTCCATGAAGAACATGTGCTAGTGGAAACTACTCCTTGAGTCTCACCACACTGCAGGCTGCCATTGTCTTATAATGGTTATAGCTTAGAGCCCACCTATGGGAGTACTGGTGTGGTTGCTCACAGAGAGAGAGAGAGAGAGAGAGAGAGAGAGAGAGAAAGAGTGAGAGAGAGAGAGAGAGAGAGAGAGAGAGAGAGAGAGAGGGAGAGAGACATTCAACAGTATAACACTGTGATACTGTGGACAAGCCGATTCCACATGTCATAGATCATTTCTTTAAAACTAACACTGGTCTTTTAGCCATTCTCCTCTTTTTTTCACATGAATAAAACTCTAACATGTGCATGTGCACACACACGCGCACACACAGACACACGCACACACACACACACAGACAAATGTTCTTTCACAGATAAACAAATAAAACACGATCACACACTCAAACTCACACATAAAAACATGTCATGGGATATTTATAAATTAGCAAACTATTCCCACTGTGTTCAGAATGAGTGTTGTCCAGCTGTGAAATACTGTCCTCATGCTGTAGATGTGTCCAGTGCTGTACAGCTTTTGTCTGTGCTTTGGAGTTTGTTTAGAGGATCAGCAAACTGCTCTGTCCCCTGTTGGCATGGGCTCTTACGCAGGAAAATAATGGCTAGAAAATCACTGGTGAACACCGTCTGTTCTTAACGTTGGCATTCTGGACCCCGTCTGTGGTTACAAGCTCAGATCTCTCCTCGTTACCATGGTAGTGTGTCTGTGATCATATCTGTGTGGAGATGAATAGTCCTGTAAACACGAAGACTTGAAGAGCTGATGATCCAACATCTCACCATTCACATTTTGTGTTTTGCTTTGTTTTTTGTTTTTTTGTGCTTCAGATAGTCGGTCCTCATGAGGAAGTGGCTGCTGGTAGGCCATTAGTGATGGAGCTTTCCTGTGTTTGGTCACAGTTTCGCAACACACTGAGCACGCTCAGTGCAGAGCACAGGTCGATGTCCGATGAGATCTAGTCTATAAACACCAGGAGTGAGACGTGGCTGAGCAGATCTGCTGTGATGTATGTTGTAAAAACAGTGGACTACTGCTTGTAAGGATGTCTACTCTTCAGTAGCACGGAACAGCTGTTTCTCATACAGACTCAGGACGTGGTGAACGAACTGATACTGCTCTGCAGTCTGGATCATCCCACCTCTACAAGAAAGAAAAAAAAAACAAAAACAAAATTGGATTATCCCGTTATAGAAAATGAAAACCCAACACCACAGCTGTACAGACGCTAAAGTTCTCACCGGTCCAGACGCAGCTGGCAAGTGGTCTTCAGGATGTCCACCACACCTTCAGTCCTCAGCTGCTGGCACAGGATGGTGGTGGCGATGAAGCAGCCAGTTCGACCAATCCCCGCACTGCCCAGACAGACAGAAACAGCCAGAACATTGTGATAAATATCAGTGACACATTTGAACGTTTTTATTGACATCTTCCGTAAACTGAAAGCTCAGTGAATCGGGGCTTCACCACCCGAAATCAGAGGGGTTGGTGGTTTGACTTTGACTCCCAGGCAGGAAATGTGAGGATGTTAACTCAGGACCTGAGGCCCCCCCCCCCTGGATCTCTGCCCTCCCCCGGGCTGCACTGGTTGTGGTCTGGAGGAAAGGAGTTAACCTAAGATTTCTCCAGGATGGCCTCCTGGCCAGATACTCTGTGCAGAACCACGTGTACATTTCCTTTGAGGAAATGTATAAGCAGATCAACCGTACAGCATCCTTCCACTCATGATGCGCCACTGTGTGTTTAATGTATGTGTAGCCCAGTGGGGAAAAAAAACAAACATAACTTGTACATTGGTATACAAATAGTTAAAATTAGTAGCATGTGTAAATTCATTAATCTTCTTGTTGTACTTTCTTCTGATTAGACAAGCTTAATTTGATACGTGTTAACTATACACCTATATGATTGGCTGATGTTCTCGAGAGGCGGCACGTGCGGGTCCCTAACTGTACGTTCACACTGAGAGCGGCGAGAGCGTCAAGAGTCGCCCAAACCTCCCTGCCGACGACGCTGTTGAACACTGTGGACGCTCTGCAGTTGATGAAATAGGCGGGTACAAGTTCCTTCGGAAAGCTTGGTTATGCAAATGTTTTTAAAGGGGCTATAAAGCAAACAAACAGGTCGAGCGCTATCTTTGTGCTGACTGACCACCAGTAGGCTATAAGTTAACCTTATGAGATATTTTAAATGTGAAGGTGCGAAATCGACCGATGACAGAAATAAATAAACAATGCTAATTACATATTTCGTAACAAAATTAACTAATGAAAAACACTACTTAAAAGCTTTTTATTGTTGTGTGTCTTTTGTGTTAATGATAGGCTAGGTCAAATTCCAGCATGGAGTTTATAGGACACGTTTACTAGCCTTGGTCTTTAATTAACACTAACGTTTGTGCATAACCTACATTACAGTACAACATGGGGAAACCCACCACCGATATAATCAGTTTCTCCTCCATTTTGCTTAGGACCAAAAGTTTTGTGGGAACAATAGTTTATACTGTCGTGTTCTCTACAATTCTCTAGAGCGGAGCACTTCCAAGTTTCTATTGGTTGCCGCCCAACCGCGTCATATCTCATTACCATAAAGCTAACCGAACTTCAACTGTATTTTGACGCCCAAACCACCCTCGCCGCGACGCCCTTTGCCGCGACGCTCTTCGCCGCTTAAAGACGCTGGCTCTCATTGAAAATGAATGACTTCCGGTCACTTTGACGCTCTCGCCGCGCTCAGTGTGAACGTACTGTAAGGGAGAGTCGAGAAGCTGGTCTGAGGTGATTTTTCTTGTGTCCAAAAGTAGTTCATTTAACGATTTTGTAGACTAATATGTACGTTTTCTAGATGATTATCAACGCGATAATCACGAGGCAGATTTATACGGTTTGTTTTTTTTTTTTACTGTGGTAAATAGCTTGAAGAATCTTCGTATTGAGTTGACAAGTGTTTTCACAAGTGCACTAAGCTGATGCATTAGCCAAGTTAGTATTGGTTCACTGACGAGGTGAACTTTTAGTTGTTTTATGGATATATGGATAGTACTGGCTCCAATTTCACCGTCTCTGATATGGAAACGAAAGGAGTTAACCAAAGAGCGTTTTGGGCTACCCGCTACACGTTCCGAGTCCCTCTAGCATCGCTTGACTAGAGGGACTAGCGGAAACAAGCTAATAACGGAAACACCGCGACATCTTGGCTCGAGGACAGACGCGAACACCTGCGAAAGAGCACTAGAGATCATCAGGTACCATCCTATATTCCTATATTTTGTTTTACTGCTCGTTTAAGATCGAAGCTTCCGTTTGTCTGGGTAACAACTCCTTCAAGTTTCGACACGGCCTGTAAGGTTTGATTTAACTGGTTTTGTTACCGGCTGTTGTTGCGTTAGAGAGACAGAGAAAGAGAGAGAGAGAGAGCGCGCTTGTATGTGGGCCAAAATAGTGCGGTCTGTATGTGTGTGAATTGAAGTGCCCTATTTCAGTTGATGTTTTGAGAATATTTAAAAAATTTTTTTTAAAACTGTGTGTGAAATTGGGGTCAGAGACATAACAAAGCACTAATTTATATTTTGTTTTAATACTTGTTCAGTAAATAGATGGGAATTATTATTTCTAAATCTGATACCAGTGTCATTTATGTTTATCCTTCGTGCAAAGAGAGGTTTATGTTTATGGCAAGAATTTAGTTCCTGTATTGTGTTAAAATTCTTCCTTTGACAAAAAAAAAAAGTTCTGGTTTGCCTGTACTGATTAATATCATATGTACAGATACATCAAGTAGGCCCAAGATAATCAACTTTGAGAGTATTTGAGCAACAGAGAAAAGGATTCAGGGTTTGATTTAACCAGAGGCTGTGCTCATACTATGCACATAAGGGAGTAGGAGTGCTACACATGCATACATTGATAACTCCATATAAACACTGGTATTTAAAAGTCTGCTCAGAAGTGTGTAATATAGGGTGGCCCTCATTTTACTTCTTATCCCTTCATTAAAAATGACTTTGATAACACATGGGCTTAGTTATTGAATAGCTGTTTGAGCCGGTGAACCTGCCTGCCTGCGCGGGACAGATTCCCAGCTCCTCTGTCTGCTCTCATTTCTCACCTAACCTGTTTGGAATTGTCCCTGACTGGCTCTCATGTTTGGGCCTGAAATCTGGAAATCTCTTTTGCCAAGGTTTGTGTCCTGTATAACCTGGAACATTAACAAAGCCAAACTGGACAAATGTACGGTACCTGCAGTGGACAATGACAGGCCCACTGTTGGGCGGAGCCTGTTGCCGTGCCTCCTCCACTTCCTGGACCAGCTCCAAAAGGGGAGGGGCTTTATCTGGGGTCTTCTGATCTGGCCATGAGGTGTACCAGTACTGTCTGAGGTTGCGTTCTTCACCATCACGCTGCGCGTGCGCGCGCACACACACACACACACACATACAGGCATTGTGAGATGACAGTCATCTTAAATGGCCTATTGGACATATTCAACCCCCCCCCCCCCCCCAAAGATTGCAAGGATTTACCAATGAAAGTTTTTTGAAAGAGCTAGTTGTTAATCTAGCCCTGTCACAATTATTCAACCCCCATATATGAGGGGTTGAATAATTGTGTGCTGTTAATAATTATATGCTGTTATGAGGCGTTTTGTTATATTTTCATTAACCTCGATTCACATCACTATAATGTATTTTGACGTGAGGGGGTTGAATATTTCGGAGTGCAACTGTTAGTGGGTATGGTGAACAGTGGACTAGTTTACATATTTACACAAAACGCTCCCTAAACCCAACTCCGCTCCACAAGGACAAGCATTCACACAAGCATTTACAGCCCATACTGCTATGACTAAAGGCACACACACACGCACACACAAACACAGGCACACACACACACACACACACACGCACGCAGACACACACGCACACACACGCGCGCGCGCGCGCACACACACACACACACACACACACACACACACACACTGACGCGCACACACACACACACACAGGGACGGATGGAGCGTTCCCCTCCTGTCTGTTTTCCTCACTGCACTAAAACTAGCCATTCTCCCAGGCAAAGCACAGAGTTATTTTCCAGGGTTATTTTCATCAGCCACAATTTCTTCATTTACGTCTAACACTGTGCAGCTACGGATATTAGTTGCCATGACAACTGGGCATCCTGTAAATGCTTGATTGGGATGACACAGAGAACGGAATAAAAAGCAACAAAGGGTGAATATGTGCAGTGTCTCCATGCCAATTACAGATAATGGTCAGAAGAGCATTTCTCAGTCTCTGTCCCTTACTGGTGCATGAACATACACACACACATACACTCTCTCTCTCTTACTTTACCTCTCTCTCTCAGACACACACACACACTCACTCACTCGCACACACTCTCTCTGTCCTCCCTCTATCTTTCTCTCTCTCACACACACACACACACAAGCATTCTCTCTATTTCTCTCTCTCACTCTCAGTCACACAGAAAACACAAACACAAACACACACCTTTATGGTAAAAATTCTCAGGCTGTAGTCGTCGGCCTGAATGACCTGGTTGACGGTGATCTCGATGCCCTCACAGGTCATGGTGTCCTCCGGCCAGTACTCTGTGCATTTCTGTAAACCACACACACACACACACACACACACACACACACAACCATCTAAGAGCCAAGCCAACACACACTCTACACATTTACACTGTGAGTGTATGACTGCCACCAGTTCACTGCTCTGAAAATACATGGTTATATATTTTCTCACATGGAACCTCCTCATTGCTCGTTCATTAAAACACAGAGTGTGTTAACTTTGTAAAAGTCCGAGGATTATGTAAACATCTGAGCGTCTCTGGGCCTGGGAATCCCAAACATCCTGTTTCTTTTCACATAAAAAAAAACAAAACAATGGATGTTTTTCAGCAGTTTACCGAAACCCTAACGCAGCTGTGGACTGCTCTAAACTAGAGCTATATCAATAAAACTTTACTGTAAAATCATTTTACTGATTTGGCCATAGAAAAAAAACAGATTACAAACATGTGAACAAGTGATGTGAACAAATGAATCATATGGAGAATGTAGTGTAACCTGTGCCTCTCCTAGAAGGCCTTCCCAGCTCTTCCTGTACCTGCCATGTATTTCACAAGTGTTTAACATTCATTTTTCAGTCTACCCCATGCATTACCTTCATATGTCTGCTCTATAATATGGCTGGACTTGATTTTTTTTTAAGCGTGTCTCATTAATATGGTTAAACATACGTGAATAATGCCAAACCTCATTCTTCTCCTCGATGTTGGTGATCATGACGATGATGGGCGAATTCTCCTGCCACACCATCCTCCAGAAATCATTAACCGTGTTCACGGTTGGACCCTGTGTGGCGATATAAGCCTTCTCCTCACCACCATAACCCTGCAAAGACAGCACAGAGACAGTCAACCACACCACAACCCTGCACAGAGACAGTGTACCGCACTATAACCCTGCACAGAGACAGTGTACCACACTATAACCCCACACAGAGACAGTGTACCACACTATAACCCCACACAGAGACAGTGTACCATACTATAACCCCGCACAGAGACAGTCTACCACACTATAACCCTGCACAGTGACAGTGTACCACACTATAACCCCGCACAGAGACAGTGTACCACACTATAACCCCGCACAGAGACAGTGTACTACACTATAACCCTGCACAGAGACAGTGTACCGCACTATAACTCTGCAGAGAGACAGTGTACCGCACTATAACTCCGCACAGAGACAGTGTACCATACTAGAACCCTGCACAGAGACAGTGTACCACACTATAACCCCGCACAGAGACAGTGTACCGCACTATAACCCTGCACAGAGACAGTGTACCGCACTATAACCCTGCACAGAGACAGTGTACCATACTATAACCCCGCACAGAGACAGTGTACCACACTATAACCCCGCACAGAGACAGTGTACCGCACTATAACCCTGCACAGAGACAGTGTACCACACTATAACCCCGCACAGAGACAGTGTACCATACTATAACCCCGCACAGAGACAGTGTACCACACTATAACCCCGCACAGAGACAGTGTACCATACTATAACCCCGCACAGAGACAGTGTACCATACTATAACCCCGCACAGAGACAGTGTACCATACTATAACCCCGCACAGAGACAGTGTACCACACTATAACCCCGCACAGAGACAGTGTACCATACTATAACCCCGCACAGAGACAGTGTACCATACTATAACCCTGCACAGAGACAGTGTACCACACTATAACCCTGCACAGAGACAGTGTACCACACTATAACCCCGCACAGAGACAGTGTACCATACTAGAACCCCGCACAGAGACAGTGTACCGCACTATAACCCCGCACAGAGACAGTGTACCATACTATAACCCTGCACAGAGACAGTGTACCACACTATAACCCCGCACAGAGACAGTGTACCATACTATAACCCCGCACAGAGACAGTGTACCATACTATAACCCCGCACAGAGACAGTGTACCACACTATAACCCCGCACAGAGACAGTGTACCATACTATAACCCCGCACAGAGACAGTGTACCACACTATAACCCTGCACAGAGACAGTGTACCACACTATAACCCCGCACAGAGACAGTGTACCATACTATAACCCCGCACAGAGACAGTGTACCACACTATAACCCCGCACAGAGACAGTGTACCACACTATAACCCCGCACAGAGACAGTGTACCATACTATAACCCCGCACAGAGACAGCCCATCACTCTCCCCCCTCCTGCTTGTTTTAATCACTCTATTTTATCTTATTTGGATTTGTGAGAAGGGCTGGTTTGTGTGCTGCGTGGTAGACCACAAGTTTACACCGTGAACCATTCAAAAATAGAAACAATTACATTTTATTTTTACACTGATGTGATGAGGTTAATTCACTCTAATGCACTGTTTTTGATTCTGTTTTATTAAACACTGTAAGCAAAAAGCTTTTTTGTCATTATCATAGCCAACCGGCTGTTAAAGCACCATGATGCCCCAGATCACAGAGCCAACTTCAAACTCAGTATTACCTTAACAACCATGCCTCATGTAAATAACAACCATTATAATAATACTAATAATAATACTAATAATAGTAATAACAACCATATGAAGAAGAGGAAGAAGAAGAAGAATGATGATGTAAAGAGAAACCAGATGTTGTTCTGTGTTTCTGAACGTGGAGTAGAGTAGCCAGATTCCACAGTGAGTGAATTTCGCATTTATTTCAGTGGAGGAAGCCTCTTCTGACGTCATCTTCCAGTTGGCTGCTAATTAAGAATTTTTTTTTTTTTTTTAAATGATTAATTTTAAGATTTATAAAGTAGTTAGTTATATCATGGCATCTTTGTTCTCCACTGTTATAATCATGAGTGCATGTTCTGTGGGGGATTTAGTATATCACAAGTTCACTGTTTGGGCTGGATTACAGGAACCTTAACACAAAACATAGGTGTGGCTGTGGTTTTAGAAGGAATACTCTCTGTAAGAGCAAACCTGAACATTATTAGCAACAACTTTATTAACTGCGTTGAGGACTATCAACTTTAATATTAACCTCGTGGTGAACTGTGAAACGTTAGCACTGAGAGTGTGAGAAACATGAGGATATGGTGTTTTCTTTAGAGTATAAGAAACATGGGGATATGGCGTTTTCTTTAGAGTGTGAGAAACATCAGGATATGGCGTTTTCTTTAGAGTATAAGAAACATGAGGATATGGCGTTTTCTTTAGAGTATAAGAAACATGAGGAAATGGTGTTTTCTTTAGAGTGTGAGAAACATGAGGATATCATGTTTTCTATGGAGTTTTGTCTCAGAGAAAACGTGATGTTGAGAACTGAAGCAGGGTCTCATTTAATTTATTTACCTTATTCAGTACTCTGAACCTTAAGACATACTTCAATAAGGATATGCCAGTATGTTCCCATTTATAGTTTGTGTGTTTATTCTGCATCACATGGGCAGTAATGATTTTTTAGACCTAGACTTCATACTCCTCAACCATTCATTCATTCATTCATTCATTTGCAGAAATACTGCAAAACTAAGTAACCGCGGCCTGTGTCTTGGTCACACTGGATGTGACTTACAACCTTTACAGTTTGGATGGAAAGCTCCTCTTAAATACTTAGATGGCAAATCTGTAAAAAAAAAAACCATGTTGGCTCGCATTTACAAACCTCAGATTTCAAACTATTTGTCCTCTCAGTTCTGTCTTTTGTTCTTCTATTCCTACAACCACTCCCTTCTGTGCTGAGAGGCAGAAAAAATTCACACCAAAAGTGAGAAGTTTTTTTTTTCCTTTCTTTCTTTTTTTTTTTTTTTGTCTTTAACAGTTCTCCAACCCTGAACATCCCTTTTTGACTTGTGTTGCTCTGACTTGTGTTGCGTGATTGCTCACTGAAGAGAGCAGGGGACCATACTGTTTGACATTTGGCCTCTCACTGAAATCAATAGGCTTCAGACACAGGGCCGTGCTAGAAACGAATAGATAATCACCCTCAAGTAGTTGGCATTGATGTAGGTGCTGAGAAAATCGTCTTCATCTGCGGCTTTTAGGCACACTCTGCTGTGGGCATCTGAAACACAGAGACGGCACTGTTTACAGATCGCAGCTCAAATTTCCCATCGCTCACTCTCTCACAGTCAGCCCCCCACTTCACCTATCTGCTTACGCTCCGTTTTCACGCCACCCTCGGCACCACTGATCTGAAAACTGATCAGGATATTTTGAAAGTGCTCGTAGGCAGGAATTCTCACTTGGAAGGATGGTTTTGTATCGATTCTTCCTCACGACACCGGGAATGTTGTACTCCTTTGGATCCACAAAGTTCATTGGTGTCTCCTGTTCAGAAAATGTGAAATGATGAAATGTAATAGCGTGTAGCAGAAGACACTGTAAAAACAGATGGCCAAGTTTTACAACAGGTTTTCCATAGCAACTCAGATTTGCAATTAACGAAACAATTTAGAATGAAGATAAAATGGAAAGAAAAAAAAACTCTGCCACCCAAGAGGTTAGATTCAGATAAAGTTTCTCTCATTGGACCCGGACACAATCAGAGTCAAGTCTCTTTTGACTGTCAGAGAGTAAAGGCTTTGAAACTTGTGTGCAGTCATTCACAAGACGTTGCCAGCGATACTACTTCAGATACTACTATATCTCTGCTTGTAAAGATACTGGTTACTGGAGGACTCACGTAGAACTCTGCCTGTAGGACAGCGTCATCCAGGGCTCTGGTGTGAAGTTCAGCGGGCGTGAGCACGTTGGAGGCCTTCTGGAGGTATTCCTGCGTGGACTGCTCGCGGGGCGAGAGCAGCGCCCCGTACGGCTCTGTGGTACCGGGGGTGCACATGTCCAGTGTCAGAGACACGTTGGAGCCCCTCCTGAAGAAATAAATAAAAAAACAAACCTGAGATAGCAGAGGAGCTTAAGGATCTTTAGAGGGCAAAACCACAACCTTAAGGTTCTGTGAAAAGCAGACAATGATAAAATCTGGTCTTTTATTACCACTGTTCACACCAATGAAAATCACTAGACTGGAGCCTGAGGATTGTATCTATAGCCTCACCTCTCCTGAAGCCCGACCGGTTTGACGGTGAGAGTGGCCGGGTCGGCTTCGGCCTTCATGTCCATGAAACAGTCAAACACGGGTGTCTCCGGCACCGGGTCCAGGTCGTAAAAGTCCTCCTGCTTGGCGTCTGTCCACTCAGAGTAGGTAAAAGATGGCTGTCGGCTTATGGACTGACGCCGGTCGTCAGTGAAGGCAGACGCGTGGCCAGGCACGAGCGTTCTCATGCAGAACAGGGCCTGGACCAGGGGAGAGAGAAACGGGATTGGAACGGAGAGACAGAATGAAAGGGTGAGGTGTGAACATGATGACCATACTGGTTGACGCCGAATGTTCAGCGCTTTAACCGCTTACCCCTGTGCCGAGAATGACCACTCCCAGAAACAGGGTCGCAAGCAGGGGACACAAACTCTCCACCCTCAAAATCTCCAACTGTAAGTGTAACACACAGGCACGACAAATTTACATACAAAAGCTTGAACGGAAAATGCATATTTCTGTATTTAATTCATTGAAATATAAAACATTTCACTTCAAATGAATAGAAATGAAGACTACTTTGACACATAACTGTAAAACTGTCTTTCCCTCGAGTTTTTATTTGTGTATCATGGACTCTGTGGTAGCAGATAAAGTCTTTAGGATGTAGTTACTGAAAGAAGATGGAGTAACCGTCACCTGTCCTTCTGTGGCCTCGGCTGAGGAGAAGAACAGGTACTGAAGGAGATCCAGCACCTTATGGGCTGCTGGAAAAGCCCTGTATCCATTCAGAATGTACAGAATCCACACACCCTGCAACACCAAACACGTGCACATAACATCGGCGGTTTAATCACCTGTCCAAGAACAATTAAGCCCTCACAGAAGAGACACCCCCCCCAGACACCTACCGTGACCTGATACACCCCCCCCCCCCCCCCCCCCCCCCGACACCTACCGTGACCTGATACACCCCCCCCCCCCCCAGACACCTACCGTGACCTGATACACCCCCCCCCCCCCCCCCAGACACCTACCGTGACCTGAGAGAAAGTGTAGAGACAGAGAAACGCTCCGGCTGTGAGGCTGGCTCTCCATATCCTTCTCCACAGCGGCTCGGTGCCCTCCGGGAGTGCATCCTGGGAAGGCTGAGGATCCGCGCCCTGCTCTTTGTGGGAGTCGTCTGCCACAGGGGGCTCGGTCACGCTGCTCTGCGTCATCTTCCCAAAGACTGAGAGAGAGAGAGAGAGAGAGAGAGAGAGAGAGAGAGAGGAAGAACAAAAGAGGAACCAAAAAAAACCCCCCAAAAAATAAAAGTGAAATGGAGATTATTCCTGGAACTAGAGGTGTATCAGTATGATGGTATTAAACGGTGATACTAATTTTATAGACAGCTATTACATTAATTAAAAAGCGATTCATGACACGGGTACTGAGCAACACTGAAGCGTATAAAAAAATCCCTCATGATTCATTTCAGCCCAAACTACGAGTCGTGAACTGTCGCTTCTTTTATCTCTAATGTAATAATAAGTAGACGCTTTTTCTTAGTATGTGTAGAGCACATAACATGATTTCAAAATATATAATTTTTTA
>NC_044496.1:1437500-1482500 GCF_902362185.1 Chanos chanos | reverse complement strand
ACATCTGCCTCCTGAATTATGGATCAGTATTTTTCTGACGAGTGCTTCCCTTCGCTGGGTGAATGCGTGAGCTTTCTCTTTCCTCTTTCACATTCATAATATATGACCGAAGTGGAAATCTGCCTTTTTAATCACGGTAAGCAGGTGCTGAATTCTCTGTTGAAAACACAAGGCAGATGGGAGTGATGGTTAAATTTTCAAATGTATGCAAACACAACTCTTTCCCTCAGTGGAATCATTAATGTACCCCGTAATACGTTCAACTGTTCAACAAATGTGCACCATTAAAGTCAGGAATGAAAATCACCTCTGCATAGAGTTTTTGTTTTTTTTTTTTAGATATATTTTATAAAAGGCTTTGTACTGAGGTTTTTCTTTATTTTGTGGTAACAAACCTTGTAATTTTGATTTGTTTTAACCTGACTTATTTCTTTCATTAACTGATCCCCAGGAACAGCACCATACAGTCAGAGAGGGAAACTGTACGATATATCTAGAGCTGTTAAAGAAAGAAAACAACATCACAGCATAAGGAAAACACGGCTTTGATGTGCCCCCTGCCCCCACCCTGCAGTCTTTCTTATGACTGTTTCACTCAGAACCAGGAACCCAGAGTCCTCCGACCACCGCTCTCTGTTCTCCAGTTCCTTTACCTGACGGCGTCACAACCGGCAAACCCTCTCTCGTGAGGAGTGCATCAGTAAACACTGAACTAAGCACCGCCACAAGGCAACATCATCCCTCTTCTCCTCTCTCTCCCTCACTCCTCATGAACCAGCTTCTGCTCACAGTGCACATCATACCTCTGCCTATTAACCACACGCAGGCCTGCGTCCAGTGACCTGACGGTTTCAGCAAACCAAAGCCATGTAACTGCTCCAACCGCAGCAGTCTTATAAAGCTCACCGCATACAGACACACACACACATCATGCTTGTTGCATAAAACTGAAAGCCATGGTTACTCAGACTGGAAGTCTGCCATGTCTCACTAACTCAATATCAGACACTTTATCTAGAGAAGACCTAGAGCACGTCTGACTGTTGATCTGCCAACAAAATGCTTCTCTTACTAAAAAAAGAAGCTGTTGTTTATTGTAAGGATAGCTATATGTTGTTTTGGTTTCTGAAAAGTTATGTCTAATCAAAGCAGTTTAACATTTCTGGACAAACCCTGACCAAACCTGTGTGTTGTATATGTTTGTAGTTTAGAGAGTATACCTAAGTCACAAAAAATGCTGTCATAATTGTTACTTATCAGTTTATATTTGAGCACCTCCTGAAGACTGAAAATCGTGTGAAAAGCAAAATGTGTTTATGGATTTAAAAAAAAAAAAAATCTTTTACTTTTTGCGCATGAACTTAAAGTTATGGACTGACTGTATTATGACACGTTGTGTTATTGTCAGAGATAAAAAATAAAACATTGAATATATTGTAAGTATAATTCAGTCTGCCATTATGTTAGGTTAAATCTTGTTTTTATATTTCTGTTTTGTTTTCCAAACGGCAGTTAACACATGAAAAACTCACATGAATCACTGAAATCACCGAAGGCAAGCTGTAGTCACAACAGCAGCTATTGCGGAGAATTAACTGTGTGTGTGTGTGTGTGTGTGTGTGTGTGTGTGTGAGTGAGGGAGAGAGAGAGAGAGGGAGAGGGAGATGACGCGTTTACATTAAACCTCGTCAATGGAGCCTGTTCTAATGCTTATGCGGGGATTATGCGTTGTTCTGCAGAGCTAAATCTGCATGTCTGTGCTGGCGCACATCGAGGCCGTTATTGTCCCAAAGTGAATCTTCGTGCATTTGCGTGAACTGAGAGGGAACAGCACGGAAGGCCACATTATGTAGGCCTACCTTTTAAGAGAATTACAGTCTGAAATGTATTACTCAAACTGGTAATTACTCGGGCGAGGTTAAATGAGTTCAGTGTAATACAAACATCTGGGTAAAAACGCTGCTGCCTTGACGGACGGTTGACGTCACTGACAGAGCGGAGGCCGGATCTCTTACTATTGATGAAAATGATTGACAGTCGCGCTCCGCACTGCATTTCACTCCGAGAACTTAGTTAATTTTGAGACGTTTCTCTGGTACAGATCGTGTTAAGGTATTATGGCGGACACAGAATAAAACAAATGAAAAAGGTTACTACCCTTTGCTGATACGAAGAGAAAACATTGTCATTACGATGTCTCTTACGCTTACTGTTCATTCAAAGATTCTTCGTCACGCTACGGCTACAAATGTAAGCAGGTTTTTGAACATAGTTCACATTTTTGCGCTAAAAGCGGGAGCGACTCTTTAAAATAAACGACTGTTCGCACAGCAAATATAAATGTTTGCACGTTTAAATGTTATGACCGAACCAAACTTTCAGATCAACGCAACCTTACATATGAGCCCAGTAACTATGGCGCACATTTCAGACTGCCGCTCTTTTGTTAGAGCAGTGTTTTAACGTGTAAGCTCCATGGGCAGACGGCAAGAGTGATGAGATAGACTTGTTGAATATTGTGCATTATGTTGTCCCGTGAAAGTGTTTATGCTTTGAAATCAGTAGTGCAGCATATAACGAAAGGCGGCAAGAGCTTCGACATAGTCTCTAATGCATATTTATACATCATATACTTTTATAATATAAGCTACTTGAGATTTGGTTTCACTACACTGAAATACAAACGTCATACGTCACTACAGTCATAGCCTATACAACCATGTGACATCTGTATATTAAAATGCAACAAGGGCCCCTACACTTAAGTAAAACGCCGTTTAGTATCTGAAAACAAACGAATGATCTCGTCATATCACAGCATCGACGTATTGATGAAACGAATCCGCAGAGCACCCTTCACACAAGCACTGTCACCTAAGCGAATTACCCACTGACATCAATGACTTGAATTATCCATTGAGTACAACGTTCCTCAATAATAAACACCATTCACATCCGACGGATCAATGCGCACATAAACAAAGGAACAGAGCAAAACGCGTATATGAGATGTAAAACGTGGAAACAGAAATGAAAGGGAGCGCGAAAAAGACAAAGGTTGTCTTACCTTTCAGATCGGCGAAAACAGCGGCAATGAACGCGGTCGGTCATGCACCATCATTAATATTCACATCACAGAGCGCAACAGAGCCGCGCGGGGGAACAGAAGGTAGAGTTCGCTTGCGAGAGAGAGAGAGAGAGAGAGAGCGAGAGAAAGATGCTAAAGCCGCGCGTTGAAACGCACCTCTCCCCCTGCCTCCCCTTACGTCGCGAGATGGTCTGTCTCCGCCTTCCAACTCAACATTGACTACTTAGAATGAACAGGGAGATTTTCGTTTTTGTGTGTCTTTCTGTGTGTGTGCGTCTGCGTGCGTGTCTCTGTCTCTGTTTTTGGATGCTGGTGGGCAGATATTGACGCGCGTGGTATTGCTATTTTGCTCCTTTATTTGTTGGATGGGTTAGATGCGCAGACTGCTAGGTAGCTACTGTAGGTGTCTGATCGGTAACCTTGGCAACGGACGAGAGCCAGAGAGAGAGAGAGAGAGAGAGAGAGAGAGAGAGAGAGTCAGTAAATATCAGAGGAGAATATATTCCAGCCATAATGCCACCCCTCATGTCATCTGCACAATGCTGCAGTTTACATCATCACTTCTCTGATTACATGGTCTGGGTCAGTGCAGCCCAACACACACACACATGAATACTCTCTTGCTCTCACGCACACACACACACATACACACACACTCGCACTCAGACATGCACACACACACACACACACACACACACACAAATACATAGCACACACACACACACAGATGAACACTGTACACACAAGCACTGACGCACATATACATAGATACGATGACCATTTCTCATTTTCTGGTAAAATGATATCATTACATGAAAGCTCACTCACATTGCCCTTTGCCAAAGAAACACAAGTCCCCGACACGTTACAGAACAGCTCAGTCCAGTCAATTGTTCTGGCCCGAACGAAACTCTTCGTTTTGGTTGACTCTTCTGACCAACCAAAAAAGTCCAAAACTCATTATTTTTAAAACAGACACAGCTCACACAACCGTGTAATCTGTAACACAAAACAATTAAGATACTTAAAAAAACTGTGACAATTCATTAACCACATCCCAAAAGAGCAGCAGATGACAAAATGAGAAAATGTCTTGTTTCTAGTGAAAGACCAGTACAGAAATCATTACTGAATAGTTGGTTATGTTGATACCCATGTTGATGCTCTATTTATAAAGTGTTATATCTTCATTCGTTGAAATTTACCTCAGGTCTCTGTTGTGAGCTGAGACTGGACCTGCCTCAGTTTGATCACTGATTAATCAATGAAAACAGAAGAATCCAAAATGGTCGTCAGTCTCGCACTCCAGTGGCTCATAACAAACATCTATACAGAGCAAAACATCATCGGCATTAAAGAGTTCCGTTTGGAACCCTGTCTTATGGAGAAAACCGTAAGTTCACCAGGTCCAGTTCACACAACATCAAAGCCTAGTTCATCCAATGTGACTGCCCCTAAAGTCTGAAAGTATGTAAGACACCACTCCTGTTTTAGATTACCGCAGGCAACACGAGTACACCCACAAGGCACTCTGGTGCCTGACACGTATGGCCACATACACTGTGCTTTTACCAGAACCTTTTACATGTTTCCATTTGGTCACAAATTACAATAACGCACATTTAGCAACTTTTATACTCTCTTGTACAGCACAGTTAAGTACAATGAATAGTTCTATGCGTCTTGGATAGGGAAAGGCACACACAGGGTTGGACAAGCACTAACTGCAAGTGAGTTCTGAAGCAGTACCATCAGATGATTTAGGGGCGCAAATGAAAATTCAATTCTGAGATCTGGTGCCACCTAGTGGTGTAAGCTCTGACATGCCTCTGCTTCCGTCTGCCTGTCTCAATGGCCCATGCTCACACTGATTCATATCGCCAGCTTCATGAGACATTAGCACGGCGGGAAAAAAGGCTTTTCCTGGCTTGCTCCTCTATCGTTCTGTTTTTTCCTCATTGAAATATGACTGAATCATGATGTCATATGCCTTCAGGTACAATGACTATATTTCAGTCCTTACTTCTGTGGGCTTCCGTTGATTGAAGTGGAAATAATTGTTCATTTAGAGAGGCTGCACTCAGCCTGAGGTGGTTTCATTTAGGAAGGTTTCACACAGACACTGAAGTGAGAATAGCACGAGTTTTTTCACACAACAACATTCTCATTGGTGCTGCCCAGCAAACTCTCACCGGCAAAGTTCCAGTTCATGAAACCAGCATAGATGTCATTACGAAACAAGTTAAAAATAACTAAAATGAAGAAGACTGAAAAAGCCCCCAGTAAATTTGCTCCACTATCAGAATCTTTATCGAACGTCAATTGTATGCCATGACAGATGCAGTTGCAACCATATGCCATATTATCTTAACTTGCATATCATAGCTAAAAATAACCTTTATATTCATCTCAGTGCCATCTCTTCGCCCCCCCCCCCCCCCCCATACACAGACACAGACACAGACACAGGTACAGACACACACACACACACACTACAATGTGTATATCAAAAATAAATTTAAGCACTGAGTGGAAGGGAGTGTGTTTAGTGAAGCATTCAAAGTGCTTCAGTGTGGAGCAAACAGACCTCATGGCATTTTAGGCTTGGACTGCATTTATTCTGACTTGGAAAGTTCATCAGAATGTTGTCTGTTTGTTTCCAAAGGGTTGTTGTTTACATTAAGTTCTTTTTGCGTCTGCAGAGGAAGAGATAGTGACCTTGTTTTATAACCCACACCCCAGAGACTTCTACTGAAGGGCAGAGAGTAAAGCAGGAGAAGAAACACTGGTCACTGAGCACACTCAGACAGGCCAGTGTGACAGCAGAGCACTCTCAGACAGGCCAGTGTGACAGCAGAGCACTCTCAGACAGGCCATTGTGACAGCAGAGCACTCTCAGACAGGCCAGTGTGACAGCAGAGCACTCTCAGACAGGCCAGTGTGACAGCAGAGCACTCTCAGACGGGCCAGTGTGACAGCAGAGCACTCTCAGACGGGCCAGTGTGACAGCAGAGCACTCTCAGACGGGCCAGTGTGACAGCAGAGCACTCTCAGACGGGCCAGTGTGACAGCAGAGCACTCTCAGACGGGCCAGTGTGACAGCAGAGTGCTATCTGAAGCCTCTTACAACATTCACGACTTCAAAGATGGTTCACGCCAACTATTTTCCGTCCCTGGAAATGACACATCCAATAATCCTTTGGGAGAAGAAGTCAATTGCTCGTTTTTTTCTGTTGGGATCTTACAGAGACTAGTCATTTCCCATGCATTGAGGCTCCATAAGAGGAAAACTGTGTATTTAGACTCATACCGGAGTAATTATGAAGCCTTTCTCACAGGCCTCTAAACGGGCACATATTTGTCTGTTCCACACCCCTGGGCTTCCATTGTAGTCCGTCAGATAAGAAACAATCTCACTCGCTTGGCTGCTCTGGTTATGTGCACCACTTCCTGTTCAACTGACTGCTTTTGCTCCCTCGTCAGCTCAAAGCAGACACAGTCACTCTGGGTAGGGCTAGCGGAGCAGGCTCTGGCTAAACTCTAAGCCTTCTGGCTGAGTACACTTTGGTGAACTTTTACTGCACATACCTGAGCAGGCTTTGATGAACTTTTAGTGTACGTATCTGAGCAGGCTTTGGTGAACTTTTAGTGCACGTACCTGAGCAGGCTTTGATGAACTTTTAGAGCACATATCTGAGCAGGCTTTGGTGAACTTTTAGTGTGCGTATCTGAGCAGGCTTTGGTGAACTTTTAGAGCACGTACCTGAGCAGGCTTTGGTGAACTTTTAGTGCATGTATCTGAGCAGGCTTTGGTGAACTTTTAGTGTACGTATCTGAGCAGGCTTTGATGAACTTTTAGTGCACATATCTGAGCAGGCTTTGGTGAACTTTTAGTGTATGTATCTGAGCAGGCTTTGGTGAACTTGTAGTGTATGTATCTGAGCAGGCTTTGGTGAACTTTTAGTGTATGTATCTGAGCAGGCTCTGGTGAACTTTTAGTGCATGTATCTGAGCAGGCTTTGGTGAACTTTTAGTGCATGTATCTGAGCAGGCTCTGGTGAACTTTTACTGCACATATCTGAGCAGGCTTTGATGAACTTTTAGTGCATGTATCTGAGCAGGCTTTGGTGAACTTTCCTGCTCCTTTTCTCTGTGCTGTGTGGTCATTGCGTAACAGTGTGTGTGGGGGGCAGAACAGTGTGCAGGGCAGAGCAGTGTGTGTGGAGGGCAGAACAGAGGTGAATGTTTGTCATCAAACAGAGGAACACTCTGCAGCAGTCAGTAACGTCCATCAGTTTAAAACAGGCCGGAGACTCTCCAGTGTGTATTCTGACCAACACTTGACTGCACACCATCCAAGTTCAAGTTTAACATAGAATTTAAAATGAAACCCAAAGTTGTTGATTTTTGAGGTTGACGTGAAGTGCAGTGAGGATTTTCTTTACGCTGTATTATTATAGAAAGTCTACAATTTCAAGCCAAAAACTGAGATGAGCAACCAGAAATAACATAAGAGATCCTTAGTTATTTTGTTCAATTGTGTATAATATAGTAAATACAACATTATCTGTCATGTGTGTGATGTAACAACCTCATCCTCAGTATGAGAAATTTGTCAAGTGAACAGAAACACTCAAATTACGAATTGCCCTTCACTTTTGGGGGGGGGGGGGGGGGGGGGGGGGGGGTCTGGAGGCTATGCGCCAGGTTTCTCCAAATCCGTCCTAAGATAGCTATAAAAGTCATTAGACAAATAAAAGACGTGCTCTTCGTAGAACTGTGGTTTCGTTTAGTTCTCTCTGTGACGTCACAGGGAAGTATAGCTGAACGGAGCGGCTGAGGAATGGACTGACATAAATATGCCGATATAACACGATTCATTTCACAATATTTATACCCGTTATCGTCTCTGCCTCGGCCGAGCCTGCTTTTATTTAATACGCACGCTTCGTGTGACCGTTATTGTTTGTTTTTGTTAAAGATCTGATGCCTTGGATGTCCTGGTCTCCAAGAGAATTTCTTTAATGAAAAACACATGAACATGATGAAAATATGATGTCTTGAATACTTAAATATTTGCATATTTATGACATGACTTGATAGCTGCAGTCCATCAGCGAGCTTCCTATAAAGCATAAGTGTGAAAGTGGATGATGAATTGTGAATTATGGTCAAACCCTCCAAAGGAATAGTCTCTTGACCTGTAAATGTGTAGTGTGTGTGTGTGTGTGTGTGTGTGTGTGTGTGAGAGAGAGAGAGAGAGAGAGAGAGAGAGAGAAATTAATATTCAGTTTTTGAATATTACTGAAGGTCACCAAAGGTAAATGAATTTACAAAAGTTACTAAATCGGTTACAAAACCGTTTCCTAACCACACTCTTCACTGTCATCAGACTTTTGAAGTGGCCTGAAGGGGCGGGTCTGTTGGACTCACTGCCCAAATCGACCCGATCAAAAGCTACTCTGGGTTTTCATTCGCTCCACCCAAAAACTTCACAGATTTTTTTTAAAGAACCAATATGTGTTCCACACAGAGGAAATTAGAACACCTGAATTAGACATTCGCTGGCCATCCTGCTGTGTGTTCATTAACAGGGTTAAGCTAACTGTTAGGAAAGGCAAAAAAGAGAAACTTTTGACGGAGAACTGACGGCTTTCACACAGTCATGATATGACATACAGAAAAGTGTCTTTAGTAAGCGATCTCAATTTCTTCGGCACACTATGAGGCAACATTTTCTATCACACAAGACTATTACTCTCCGAGCGACTCTTGTCGTCTTCGGCGTTATCCTTCAGGTAAGTCTCAACAAAAGTTCATAATTCGATTGTTTCACTCAGAAGCAACTGTATGGGTGTTTTCGTCAGTTGTCATGGAGCGGTACAATTTACTTCAAGTCTGTGAGCTTGTTTAATCGTTTCTAATGTTTTAAGGGCCCGTTTTGAAAAGGGTAATGCGTTTTGACTTGATTCAGTCGATCAGTGCTCAGTATTAAAATAGTATTGCACACATCTGTGGTGTTGTCTTGCGCAATTTAACGGGTAAGCTCCTTGTTCTCAAATTCACTCGCTTTCAAAATTTACCGCTGTGTGATGGTTCGAGTTGGCCGCTCTCGTGCGCTGGCGGCATAATTCTATATTTCTTCCTTTATTATTGTCCAAAACGTCGTAGGACTTCAAAACAAGACCCCAACAACAGTTAACGTGAGAGAAGAGGATATTGATTATTGTGTTCATATTTTACATTGGATCAAAGGTAAACGCCAAGGCCACAGTATCTATGCAAATTGCAGTAGCAGTTTTATATCTCTGTGACGCTGTGACGCGCATGTGTATGTGATAAGTTAAGTGTTGTCACTGATGGTGTTGTATAAATGGTTTGGAAACTTTTTGCGAAGATCTCTGATTGAGCTTTGAGGCCGCGGTCTCTTTACATCACATTAAAACTGAAATACACTGATCCTCTGATTACCCATCCTTCCTCTTTCTTCCCCCTCCAGCAGTTAGCTTACCTGTCCTGCAGTTAGCTTACCTGTCCTGCAGTTAGCTTACCTGTCCTGCAGCTGGTTTTTGGTAATGAGAGAGGGTCTGGGAAGCATCTCACAGTAGCTCCTGTGTGAAGAGCAACTTCCAGTGTGTGATTCTAATTATGTATATGGAAGGTTCATATGAGGGGTCATCTGTGTCTGAAGGATCACAGCGCTGTGCTCTTTGACCATGACGGTTCACTGTTTCGTGTGGAGTTGTAGCTGCAACTAAAGCCAGTTGCCAGGTTAGAGCAGTAATCAAACTGGTAATCCAATTACTAAAACTGCAGTAAAGAGTCCAACCTTGCTCGTTTTTCACTTTAAACGAGCTATTGTTTAAAATGGTCACTGTTGGGACAAAAGGCCAGCAAGTCCTAGTCTTCATTGCCCTCATAAATTTCATGAAGAGAAAAGGTCATTTTGTGAGGGTGCGTGCAGTGGAGCTCTAATCCTTGATGTGCCACACACAGGGTAATTAATGCCCCCCCCCCCCGGAAAGTACAAAGTTTTGCATGAATGTCCTTTGGAAATAACGCCCTGTCTGTCGAGGCAATATCAACTAGTGTAGACTGTGAGAGGAGAGAGAGAGTGAGAGAGAGAGAAAAAAAAAGAGAGAGAGGGGAAAATTGTGACGTAGATATCAACTCATCACAGCACTGTCTCGGAACAAGGAAAGAACTGCTTTCCATATTCCTTTAAAGTGAAATGTGGTTTTGTCTGGAAATGAGGGGGTAAAAACAGCTCCATGTACTGTTCTGTGAGACTGGGGAGAGGTGGTTAACTGAAGAGTCGCACTGGGCAGGTCCTCTCTCAGTCCCACTGTGGGGACGCCGCACTTTCTCCACGGCTAATGATAATCACAATTTCACTGGGAGGCGAGTTCAGTCACTGTTATTTTCCTGAATTCTGTCATAAAAGCCCAGTGTTGCAGTGATGTGTCTGTGTGTGACGTGTCTCTTGTGTTTAGACAGTACCACTCTTCTCTCCGTTTGGCATTAACATGAATTTAACTTGATCTGTTCTTGATAGATGACTCAAATATTCCGTGTGGGAGTTTGTTTGAAATCTCGTTATCACCATAAATATGATGTTTAGATCTGCGCTGCTTAATCCCAGTGGAATGCGGCCAGAGCCTTTGACCATTTCCCCAAAAAAAAAAAACCCGTTCATCTGTAGTTGGGAATTGCAGAACACAATGGGTGTCTTCTAACACACAGATGTGCAGTGTACAGTAAAGGATGAAGCATGTTTAACTTTCCAGAGGAATTCTGCATGTTCATTAGACACACAAAGCTTCCCAGTGCACTGCTGTATGAAAATGAGAGCGCATTCTCTTCCACTCTTCAATGGGCTTATTGTGCCCATGCTGATTGGCCAGCTCTTCAGAGTTCAGACTCAGGGAAGAGCAGGGACGGTCATTTGTAATATCTGCAGGCAGATATGTCTCCGCTGGAAAGGTCACACGTTTAAAAGATTCAGATAATTGTTGCTCACTTCAGTGAAACACCAAGATAAGTTATAAGCCTGTCACTGGAGTTGAATCTTTTTAACACTCACCTCAACACAAATAACTGAGTTAAACCTTACTTATCATGAAGTTCGGATGACTCAGAATAACTGATTTAAATATTAGTTATCATGGAGTGTAGCTGATACAGGCCTCTTTGCCAGATGCATTTTCTCAGATGCGTCCTAGAGCATTTCTGATTTTTGTTTTTTATCCTTTTCGGTGTCCAAAGTGGAATCTGTGAAACTTGACAAACATATCTGCAGTCCCTTAGATCTGACATAAGATGATAAATTAAACAATACACAATGTGGTTACGTTGGTTTAAAGAAGAAAAAAACAACAACAATAACTTAAACAGCTGCTCCATGATAAAGCATCTACAATGGATGTTTGTTTGGTTTTCGGTTTAAACATTTCCAAGATCTTTCTGTAAGAGAGGAGAGGGGAGATAGAGAGAGACTAAAAGAGAGGTTCCCAAAGGAGAGAGAACATCACACTGTTGATAAAGATATAATAGACTGTTCTTCTTTAGAAGAGGTGTGTACAAGTGTTCAAGTGCGCGCGTGCACACACACACACACACACACACACACACATACATACATACACACACACACACACACACGCACACACACACTCTTTGTCTCTCTGTCTTTTTAGCTAACAATACCGTATGTCATTAGCCAATGTCTCTTTCATCACAGAAAGAACTGGTTAATGAGGCTGATAAATAAGTGGTTGTATCAGGCAGCAGGACAGTTGTTCCTCTGTTCTGTGCTGTGTGGGGCCAGGCAGGCAGTATAGGCCAAGCCAGGCGGCTGGATTGGATTTCTCCTTTACTGCCCTCATGCAAATGGCAGTCTGCAGAGAGCGGCTGAGATTTTTGCATGTCCTCTTACATTGGCATGAGTCTGAAACAGCAGCAGGAAGTGGAGCCTGGGCCTCTTATACAATCTGTCACGATAGGGATCTGTCGTCAGTCAGGGGCCACGGGGGAGGGACATGAAGAGCCAGGCTCAACTTCACTGCTAAATATCACTGCTTATTTCCATAGTTCCTGATGGCACTAATGATACGGACGCTGAGCACAGCCAGGTCGGCGATAAAGTGGGAGTTCTCCCACCTTCAACGAGAGTCAGCCTGGATCTCAAGCCAGCTTTTTTCTGTGTGTGTGTGTGTGTGTGTGTGTGTGTGTGTGTGCTCTACACTGAGCACAAGTTAAACCGTTAAGAAGCAGTGAAATAAATTTGATGATTACCTGACTGATACTGTGCCGTGGTTTGGTAGAAATTTTAGGGGTGCCACATTGAGGAGGAATGTCGAGGTGAGGTTGTCATGACGATGGGGAACTCTGTTTGGAGGAAGTTTGGGGTGTGACAGGCTTGAATTTTGAAGTTACAGAGGAGTGTTCTTTAGGGCAGGATCAATCCGTAATCTGGCAGAGGAGACTGAAGTGTGGACTGAAAGAAGGAAAATGCAAAACTGATCTAAGCAATGTGGTAAAGTCTTTATCCCTCCTCCTGTACCAGACACTACCTGAGCAGAGAGAAAGAAAGACGCTTTATGAAAAGATAAAATGACACAGTGGGAATGTTTTCTGTCTTGGAAACACGTTCCTATGTCATACCATTTTGTCTTGAGCAGGTGATGGATTTGCTCAGGTCACTTTGAGGTTCTCTCTGGTGAACTGAACTTGCAGTTTCAGAAAAGAGAAGTTCAAAATTGTTTTGTTGCTGAACTGTCTTGTTCATAAAGGAACTAGAAGTTGATTTTTTCAGAGACGCCATGGCGATTTGCTCAGCGCCAGATAAAGCTGAGGTAGAGTGTGTGGAGGCCAGCTATCAGATTCAACACGTCAATGTCCTGACGCACATCTAAATGGATTTGTTTGAGTGTAATTGATATTAAAGACAGAGAACTGACCCTTATCCAAATAACAGACGCACAACCTTCAGAAACAGGTTCACTTCTGCACACCATCACAGTTCAGATGGTTTTTGATTTTGAAATCACTTGTTTCTCTTCTCTGTCCGTCGAGCACGTCAGAGTTGGGTTTCTTCAGTTTGTGCGTTTGCTGTTCGTAACAATGTTTTTTAAACAAATCTTTGAATTCTCTACTGTCTGTCAGTTTTTCCATCAACAAAGCAGAAACATGACACTTTAAAGAAGCTATAGCATGCTCTGAAAAGCTGTCTGTGTGTGCGTGTGTGTAGTGTTTCCTCATTTGTCTTATTCTTACACACAGTAGGCAGAAATGTGACTGTCTCATGGATACAGTGTAAAGCCATCAGAATGCTGTTATATCCCGTATGAAGAACCAAACCCCCCCCCCCCCCAAATCCTTACACAAAGCCAGGATGTTGTGACACTCAGCTGAATCTCAAACAGAAGTGTGATGGCTTAAAACAAATCCATAAATTAACCTTAAATTGCCTGTGTTGATTTGTTTTGTTTGTTTGTTTGTTTTTTTATTAAAACGTGTGATTGAATTTAAGTATTTTATTTTGTCCCTCGTATTAGCACACTTTGTACAGCTATCAGAGGGTGAATGCAGATGAATGCAAACTTCCTAATGTTGACCATTTTACATAACCAAATGTGCATTTTCTCTGAGCTTGATTATATTAGTATTTGTACAGTAGAGTCACATGGCTGATATGCTGATGGCTCATTTTGACAGGGGTTGTTTGACCTTGCCTTTTTTCCCTTAATGTGGTAACGTGAATGTCCTACCAGTTAGATGTAATAGTTTTATGTTTTATCTGAAGACAGCTTATTACAGAACCTCTACCTTCAGTTTAGAAACCTGCTTTAGTGACCTGTCAAGAGTCATGCCTGTCACAGCATAGCACACTGACTACATATGTTAATGGTTGGTGTACCATATAGGCTGTGGAAAATTCAGGTGAACTGGAGGAGTCCGTCCTTCCAACACCCAAATTTGATCATTTTTCCACATGTTTGCACATTCATACCTCAATACCATTTCGCCTATTCTGTGTGGGCTACGCACTATACTGTAACTATACTCTGTCATAGATATAGTTCTCCATACAGAACAGACCAACTAGACGGTAATTAATCTTCAGATTAGCATAAGGGTGTGACAGACAGACCACATATCAGACGGTAATTAATATTTGGATTAGCATAAGGGTGTGACAGACAGACCACAGATCAGACGGTAATTAATATTCAGATTAGCATAAGGGTGTGATAGACAGACCACAGATCAGACGGTAATTAATATTCGGATTAGCATAAGGGTGTGATAGACAGACCACAGATCAGACAGTAATTAATATTCGGATTAGCATAAGGGTGTGATAGACAGACCACAGATCAGATGGTGATTAATATTTGGATTAGCATAAGGGTGTGACAGACAGACCACAGATCAGATGAAATGAGTCATAAGCCTATGTTGATTCCCGTTTCAGGCTCACAGAGAGCTGAGGTGTTAACTGACATTTAATGAGCACACTAATAATTACTCAACACAACAACAACTGCAAACATAATGTAACTGCTGAAGGCTTGTGTGGACCACTGTCGCTGGGAACCGCTGGCGAATGGATTTCCTTCAGTGTAAAGAGTCAGGGGATGTTAGATAAATATAAATAACCCCCATCTTGTTCCTCTGAGACTGACACCAGTGAGGTTCTGACTGCACCACAGAAAGCCCAGGCCATCCCAGTCCAGTCTGTCAGATAGAAATGAATATTATTATCATGGCGCCTTTTTTCAGAATGGGATTAGAGTTGGACTGAAAGTTGAGACTGACAAGTGAGAAATCACAGTTAACGTGTCAGATGCAAACTAGACAGCTTTTCAGAATGTGCGCAGTTTGGTGTTACAGCAAAACTTATTTAAATAGCGGAAACTCTTTTTACAATCAGATTTTGAAAGGTTACTGAGTAATTTAAATTCATTTTCAACCATCCATCCCAATTATTATGGGACAACACACACACACACACACACATACACACACATACACACACACACACACACACTCCATACAAACGTATAAATAACTTGGGTGGGTATTAGAAGGCTCCCGGCTGTCAGATGGAGTGTGATAAACGGAGTCATGACTCAGGCATCTGGGTGAAGTTTTGAAGCATCGTTTCCAGACAGGCCCGGGCTCTGTTCCGGTCTTCCTGCACCCAGACAGGCCTGCTCAGGCACTGATAAGCATTGGCTCTTGGAGCAAGCGCTCAGGCTCAAGCCCCCTCACTGTGGTTTTGTGGTGGCTTCAGGGTGGGTTGAACTCTAATTTGCAGATGGTCACATGGTTTCAACTCGGCTGGACGGTTACAGGAAAAGCTGAGTAATTTCATTGCATTGGCTCTTTAGTTTTGTTGCTGGTTTCTAAAAAAAACACAGCTTTTACATATTTTCAGGTCACTTTTTGTGTCAGTTTCACATCTATACTCACCCTTCAGTCCAGACTCACATCTATACTCACCCTTCAGTCCAGACTCACCCTTCAGTCCAGACTCACATCTATACTCACCCTTCAGTCCAGACTCACATCTATACTCACCCTTCAGTCCAGACTCACATCTATACTCACCCTTCAGTCCAGACTCACATCTATACTCACCCTTCAGTCCAGACTCACCCTTCAGTCCAGACTCACATCTATACTCACCCTTCAGTCCAGACTCACATCTATACTCACCCTTCAGTCCAGACTCACCCTTCAGTCCAGACTCACATCTATACTCACCCTTCAGTCCAGACTCACCCTTCAGTCCAGACTCACATCTATACTCACCCTTCAGTCCAGACTCACATCTATACTCACCCTTCAGTCCAGACTCACATCTATACTCACCCTTCAGTCCAGGGTCACACAGACCACAGACCCCCTGCAGAAATCAAGGTGATCTATTGAGAAGAGGACCCATTCGGATACCAGGTTATTTTGAAAGAAAAACTGTGTTTGTAGTTCAGTCCGAATACTGAATGCTGACATATAAACAAAGACCTGTTTAGCCAGTCCCCCTGTGCTGGGTGTCAGTGCAGTAGAGAGGGGTTCTTCTTCAGTAGCCAAGGGCCTGCCTGCTATCAGCCCCTTTACTTCCGCACAATCAGTACTTTATAGTGAAACGGCCCACACAGAATAATGTGGTGAATGGAGAGGAAGAAGGCTTGAGTTTTTTAGGGTTTTAGACGATTGACCTGCTTAGGAGTAAGCAAACAGCCTTCTTTCATTTATACATGTTTGCCAAATGAATACGAAGGATTTTGTGCTTTGAAGAGCAGGCCGAAGCCACATGGTTTAGAAGCCTGTGTGCACTGGAGTCATGTCAGCTACAGAGAAAAGTCAGAGTTTGAGTCTCAGAGGTAAGGCTAAGTGAATGTAATATCTCCCAGAGATGTTGATGAACACAGCCCAGGAAATCCGCCACTATTTGTACATGATTATAGTGCCATAGGGAAATGATAGTGAAACTGCTACTGTTTTATATTCTCACTGTTCCCAATGTTTCCTGTGTCAGGCTTGTTGCCCATGCTGTAATTTTTCAGTTTGCTTCATTTACAAAGATTCAGTGAAGTAAGCTTTAGTGGTTTTGCATGAATAGGGGAAGGAAATTTCTCTTTTACAGTGTGTGTCTGTATGTGTGAGTGTGTGTCTGTGTGTGTGTGTGTGTCTGTGTGTGTGTGTGTGTCTGTGTGTGTTTATGTGTGTGTGTGTGTGTGTGAATGAGTGTGTGAGTGTGTGTATGCGTATATGTGTGTGTGTGTGTGTGTGTGTGTGTGTGTGAGTGAGTGTGTGTGTGAATGAGTGTGTGAGTGTGTGTATGCGTGTCTGTGTGTATGCATGTGTGTGTGTGTGTGTGTGTGTGTGAATGAGTGTGTGAGTGTGTGTGAATGAGTGTGTGTGTGTGTGTGAATGAGTGTGTGAGTGTGTGAATGTGTGTGTCTGTATGTGTGTGTGTCTGTGTGTGTGTGTGAATGTGTGTGTGTGTGAATGTGTGTGTGTCTGTGTGAGCATGTGTTGGGCAGGTGTAAAGCTGCCAACACACTTACCGTAACATTCACCACACGGTCCCTGTAGCATGTGTTTGGCGTGAACTCAGAGGAGGAAGGAGAGTTTTGCATGTTTTATGGCTGCTGCTGTGTCCAGCGCCGTTCACTGATTGGACCAGAGATTAAACCCGTTAAAGTGTTCATTCTTCAGTGACACGGGCCGCTGTAATTCACCTTCTTACAGACGAACACAACCAAGACTAAAGACGCTTTGCCAGAATTCTTTAGTTATTTGTTTTGTTGGTTTTTTTTAAATATCTGTTTTGAATATGTTTTAATATTTTAGTTGATGCGTTATGGATATCATGGAATGGCATAAACACATTTTATGTTCCACTGCCTCTTAAATGATTTAAAACGTTGAGATAGTGTTGCAGTGTTTGATAGTGCACTGTTCTTTCTTCAGCCTCAGAACAGCTGGTTTATTACAGCCACTGATTCCATACACTGATTCCTGTCATTACTGACACTGTGTAAGATTTACCTTTGGTTTACCTATGGTTGCCATCAGCACAGGCTTGAATCTGTGCGTTGCAAACCAGTAAAAGTTACCTGTTGGTTTGTCAAATCAAATTCGAATTTCATTAAACCCTAAACAACATCTTTCTTCTCTCTGATTTCAGGTCTCCCTCGGACAAACGGACTGTGAGTCTCTCAGTTACAGTGCTGGAATCTTATTGTGAATTATGTTGCTCCCCGTGACTTAAACTCTGAATATTTTTTTTATAGAGATGTTATGCTTCCCTTTTGAGAATAATGAATTCTGATTGGTGTGCGGTGCGCGGCCGTGACGTGTTTTGGTGTTTGTGTCTGTTTAGGTACGACCTGTGTATATAAGTCCGTTTCCTCTGACACGAACATCACCATCATCACCAACTCGGCATGCACGGCTGAGAACATCAGTGCAGAGTACACTGGAAACAGCGTCATCGTGACTGGCCTACAGCCCGGCAACACCTATTTATTACGAATCAACTGCTCCGACCTGTGCTGCTCAAACTTCTCAACTAGTAAGTTATACCAGAGCAGAATTTTCAGTCATATGGGAAAAATTCCTCTGAACACTGGACCAAGTGTGAATACGAGATTTAAATTGGGCAGAAACACAAATTTACCAGAGACACAAATGTAACGTATGATTTTTTTTTTTTAAGCTCTTCCACTTCCACGAGCTTTTTTTTTTCTTTAATAAACACTGAATTTGATGAGGTACAATGGAAAAATTATTGACAAAAGTGTTGATGTGTTTAAATTACTGCCTGGTATGGGGAGGAATCTCCTGGCCTGGTTAATTAAGGTTTTGAATTTTAGAGCTTGAATTTTAAAGTCTGAATTTCAGATGCGGAACTCATGCTCTGGTGTCTTTCTGTCCCTTTCACCCACGCACAGACTCTGTCTCCAGCAATCTGACATACACTCAACTCAACGTCTCCACCTATAACTTAAGCTGGACAGGGTACTCCCTTCCAGCCGGTCTGACACTGCGTAAGTGCCTCTCTTTTCACTGGCATCTGTTTGTCTGATAGTAACAGCTGAGTCACAGCCTGGCCCAGCCTTAAAGTGTTCACCTGCAGTCCTTTCATGGGGGGCTTTTTGAGTGGGTCTGTTTGAAGCCTGAAATCACAGTACTCACGTAGACCTTCAGAAATAAGATTCTGACTGTAACCATTTGGGATAACACCACTTACTGAGTCAAAGTCGTTAAAGGCAGTACAGATAGAACTGATAGCTGATAGGGGTATATAAAAGAGCCAACAATATGAACTGACCAGCATTGACACTGAAAACAGATCATTAACTGTCTTTTCGCTAGAAAATGTTTGAATGGAAGTTAGATTTAGCTAGTTCTGTAGTACTTAGAGTTTATTGTACTTGCCTTGGCTGACTCATCAATATATAAATATATATACGTGTGTGTGTGTGTGTGTGTGTGAGTGTGTACAAGTGGTCCCTGACTTATGATGGTTCAACTTACGATTTTTCGACTTCATGATGGTGCGAAAGCGATACGCGTTCAGTAGAAACTGTACTTTGAATTCTGAATTTTGATCTTTTCCCGGGATAGCGATACGCCGTACGATACTGTCTCATGATGCTGGACAGCGCCAGTGAGCTGCAGCTGCTAGTTAGCCACGCAATCACAAGGGTAAACAAACCGACACCGTACGGTGTACTGTGATGCCAGCGTTTCTGAGTACGTTTAAGGTAGGGTTAGGGCTAGGCTAAGCTACGATGTTTGGTAGGTTAGATACACTGTATTAAATGCATTTCCGACTTATGATATTTTCAGCTTACGATGGGCTTATCCGGACGTAACCCCACCGTAAGTTGAGGAAGTTGTATCGATACAGCGGTGCCAAGTATCAATATTTATTTGATATTATTTTATAATTTTTTTACATTTATTTAATCTACTTTTATTTTGGTACATACGTCTACTCTGATAACATTGCTTGTGAAGTCCACAAGATTGCGCAAGACCTCGCTCTTCTCTTGCGTCACAGCGGAAATTGGAAAGGAAGTCAGAGTCGCCAAGTTGGCTGCAGAGAGGAGAATACAGAGAAGAGTCTATCTGCAGTCTCGCAGACTACACGACACGCCCGCTTCAGTACAGGACACTCCCCCTGAGGAAGACGCCTGTTATGCATAGCCCTAACCACATGACCATAGTGGGCGTGTCATGTGGTTCTGCGGTTCTGCAGTTAGACATACTTGACCTATACGTAACGAGATGTATAGTCGAGAGCGTGTGGCGTTTCGGCTTCGAGAATACAGCCTGCGAATAACGAGCTTGACATCCCTCTCGCCGTCTGCTACAGTAGAGTATTAGGGTATGACGGAGTATTAGGGCCACACTGAGGGGGGGAAAAAAAATTCTGAGATTTTGGGGATAAGGTGGAATAATATTATGAGAATAGTCGTGATATTACCAAAAAAAATTATGACTTTATTCTCGTAATATTATGACCCTATAGTATGTTTTTATCTATGTGTGTATGTGTGTGTATATAAAAAAAAAAAAAAAATAAATAATATATATATATATATATATATATATATATATATATATATATATATATATATATATATATATATATAAAATGTGTGTGTGTGTGTGTGTGTCTGAAATAATAAATAAGTAGGCTTTTGGACATAAACACATTCTGATGTTCCAGAATATACGATTCACCTGTGTCAAACCCCACTCCACCCCACCCAACCCCCAAACCCACTCTCTTGCACTCACAGGGCCTGAGCCAGTCAGCAACCTGTCTTTCACTCAAATCACCAACTCATCACTGTTTCTTAGCTGGACAAAGGGCCAGGGAAGAAGCCCCTTCTATAGGGTAACATGGAAAACCCCAGGGTCACAGCCCATATCTAGATCTACCACTGAGACTTCCATTCGTATAACAGGGCTGGCACCTGGTACTAAATACTCCTTCGAAGTAAATTCGGTCGCCGCAGATAACATGACCGAGGGGAAAACAGTCGATAAGTCACAGAATACAGGTACGTTTAAAATGCACTGCTTTGGTCTGCGTGTGGTTTAGATCGAATGGTCTCTTAAAATTTTGTTCCTTAAACACTGTACTTAGACGCAATCAAAATAAATTATTATTTAGCTTGCTACAGTTAAAATGTCAAGGAAGCAATAAAAAAAAAAATCTTGAAGAACCTGACTGATTATTAAAAGTGAGGAGCTGTTTTGATACAACAGACCGTCTGTGTCAGAGCCAGTGCCCAGTCTGTCAGGGACATGTGACCCTCTGTGAAGTAACTCAATGAAAGATGAGGTCTCACTGACACAGGAGAGGCAAGACCTGCCATTCATCACCAACATGCCCCTCAAAATCATTTCAAAACACACACAGGTTATATTGCTTTTTAGTCCTGTTCTAAACGGTTTCTACCGGGAGACAAATGACAATACAAAATATCTTGTAAAGCTTTATACAACAGGACAATAGGTTGAATGGTAAGACATGCAGTCCAAATTCACACAGGGTCATCTGGCCTTATGTAACCATATGGTGATATTAATGTCATAAGCATCACAGTGGAACAATTAAAAGCAACTGAGAGTTCTCACAGCTTTCTGTGTTGGACATGCCAGTACTTCTAGGTTTTAAAATGACTGTGTTTCCCACATGCACCATTGACGATGTGTTTCATCTCAACAGTACCAGCCAAACCTGAGAACATCCGGGCTGACCTGCAGGGCAATGACTCTCTGACTTTAAGCTGGGACCAGCCACCAGGGCATGTGGACAAATACAAAGTCCAGATGAGTCAGAGAGACCTCAATGTTTCTGAGAGCAAGAACACCAACAATAACACCTCCCAGTTTAAGGACTTGTCTGCGGGCAGGCTGTACGATTTTACCGTAACGTCAGTCAGTGGTGCTCTTGAATCATCTTCAGATCTTGTTCGGTTTGCCACTAGTGAGTTAATCACGTGTATTGTTCATTAAATCACTTGAGTTCAGTAATGAGGTATAGACACACTGTCCAGGATGCGTTGTCTGATTGGTTGTTTTGTGTGTGTGTGTGTTTATTCATTGTCAGGACCCAACCCGCCTCAATCACTTATGGTAACCAATCTGACGCAGACAACACTGTTGCTGCGGTGGGTGACGCCGTGGACGATGGAAAGATTAAACGTTACTTATGAAGTGATCTACACATCAAGTCAGCAAGTTCTGAATGTCAGTGACACCAGCATTCAGCTCTCTGCTCTGTCACCAGGGACACGGTACGACATCACCGTGGCCACAGTTTCTGCACATGGTCTGAGAAGCTCTCGAGCCAGTTTATCTGTCTTCACACGTAAGTCCCTTCTGACTGACTTCACATTACATCACACACCCCTACCAACCACCAAAACACCTCTACCAACCACCAAAACACCTCTAAAAAACACACACCTCTAACAACCAACCACCAAAACACCCCTACCAACCACCAAAACACCTCTACCAACCACCAAAACACCTCTAAAAAACACACACCTCTAACAACCAACCACCAAAACACCCCTACCAACCACCAAAACACCTCTACCAACCACCAAAACACCTCTTATAACCAAACACACACCCCTACCAACCACCAAAACACCCCTACCAACCACCAAAACACCTCTACCAACCACCAAAACACCTCTTATAACCAAACACACACCTCTACCAACCACCAAAACACCCCTACCAACCACCAAAACACCTCTTATAACCAAACACACACCCCTACCAACCACCAAAACACCTCTACCAACCACCAAAACACCTCTACCAACCACCAAAACACCTCTTATAACCAAACACACACCCCTACCATCCACCAAAACACCCCTACCAACCACCAAAACACCTCTAACAACCAAACACACACCTCTACCAACCACCAAAACACCTCTAACAACCAAACACACACCTCTACCAACCACCAAAACACCCCTACCAACCACCAAAACACCTCTTATAACCAAACACACACCCCTACCAACCACCAAAACACCTCTACCAACCACCAAAACACCTCTAACAAACACACACCTCTATGAAACCAACCACCAAAACACCCCTACTAACCACCAAAACACCTCTACCAACCACCAAAACACCTCTTATAACCAAACACACACCCCTACCAACCACCAAAACACCTCTACCAACCACCAAAACACCTCTAACAACCAAACACACACCTCTACCAACCACCAAAACACCTCTACCAACCACCAAAACACCTCTAACAACCACCAAAACACCTCTAACAACCAACCACCTCTAACAACCAACCACCAAAACACCTCTACCAACCAAACACACACCTCTATCAACCACCAAAACACCTCTACCAACCACCAAAACACCATAACAAACACACACCTCTAACAACCAACCACCAAAACCCCCTACCAACCAAACACACACCTTTAACAACCACCAAAACACCTCTAACAACCAACCACCAAAACACCTCTAACAACCAACCACACACCTCTAATAACCAACCACACACCTCTGTTAACCAAAACACACCTCTGACAACCAAAAGCTGGCTGCTTGGCTTGCGCCTGACCTGTTGTAGCGCTTGAACATGGCCGCAGTGGCAGAGGTGTAAAATGGGTCTGATTTGTGAAGGGTTTTGGGAGGTGAATATCTGGGGAGTTGAGAAGCAGCTCTAGGCTGCAGTAGTGAGACAGTTTGTGCTACTGTGACAGCTGGAGCTGCATCACCCTGACTGCCTTCAGGACCCCTCTGAAAAACAAGAGACGAGCAGTGTTGTGTTTGATGTGTTTAATAAAACTTAAATGACAAAGTTTCCTTACTCACACCTTACAAAAACGAAACAAGGTGGTCAAAATTGGCAGCTTCTACTACCGTTTTGCTGTGCTGTGGTTATACATTTGACAAAAAACACAAATAGCCAAAAAATCATGGATCTATTAGTGTGTGGATTTGTTAGCTCGTTGACAGCATCATTAAGTTTAAGGCTTGTGATGTCACTTTTGCTTCTCTTAGGACCCAACCAAGTTCGGGAACTGAAGGCCACTGCTACGTCCACAAACTCTCTCAGACTGGAATGGCTGCCGCCCTCAGACACCCAGAACAATTACACCTACAGGGTCCAAATCTCGCCGTCGTCTGGCTCGAGCGGAACAGTGGTATCAGGGAACAATTTTACCGTGAACGGTCTTCGGCCTGGAGCTCAGTACACCTGCAGCGTCACCACGGTCATATCCAACCTCTCTGGACCCGCTGAGTCCGTACCCTGCTACACCAGTGAGTAACCCAGCACGCGATGCAGAACAATACAGTAGAGAACACATATATTCCCCCTATGAATGCTGGTGCACTCTTTCAACAGAGCGAATTCAGTGTTCTTCTAAGTTCTCAATGGATGAACAATGTCTGGAGTTGATCTCAGACTTCACATTCTCATACCAGTTTGACTATTGGAGCACGTCGGGGTAAAGCAGATTGCTATAGTTTTATGAGGTCCCATAGCGGTATGAAGCATTTAAAGTCTGTATAGAACATGATCATGATGACCTCCAGGAAAAAAAGGCTTTTCTCAAATACATGCAGTGCAGTGCTACCAATCCTGGGCTTTATTGTGTGGCAGCTGTTGTATAAGGGAATGATGTGGGACAAGTTATCATAATTTTATCATAATCATAACAAGTTATCATAAGTGTTTATTCTTTCGCTCTTTTTAATTTTTTTTTCAGAGCCTGAAACCGTTCGCAATTTGACAGCGACAACCATTAATGAAACCGTGATTCGTCTGACGTGGCTTTACCAAGGCGACCAGAACAGCACTTATTACTATAAAATCATTGTCGTCGGGCAAAAGACATTTAACACCACGGATACGACCGTCGATGTTGGCAATCTCACTCCTGGCGCCTCGTACACATTCCAGGTTGTCGTTGTAGCAAACTCAGTGAGGTCGGAGCCCAAGGAAACCTCTGGATACACACGTATGGCTTATGTGTTGTCTCTATTGTGTTTAGTTTCTTATGAATCAGTAAAAGTGCACTATAATGTGTGGCTATAGACACAGAGCTGCCATCTGCCTCATGTAAAGTCTGTAAAAGAATCCAGTGTAATCCATCTGATAAAGCAGCTCTCAGCAACGCCACACACCCCAGATACTGATGATCAAAGAAGGCTTTATGACGAGAGGAAAGAAAATGTAATTAGAGAGATTTTATACTAAAATATGGGATATCTTCTCACAGAAGACTGTGAAAACATTGTCTAAAAATGGAATGCCCCCCCCCCCCCACACCACCACCAAAGAAAGGTTTTTAAACATGTATCCAAAATACATGCATTAACACAACCCTTTTTAGACGTTGGACTCGGTCTCTGCAGCTGTTTTGTGGTGACTTCACGGCCTGTGAGACCGGAGAATGAAAACGAGAACAGTCATGAAAATCTATTTGCTGTCCCCTGTTGTGGCAGCCAGGAGGGACAGAAGTACCAAAATATTTCAGAAAATTAGTTGTGATAAGTCAGGAGATGACTAAAAAAATTATGTACATAACTTAAACACTGCCAGTCTGCACAATCTGTTCAGTTTATCAGCGGTTTATTAGCGACAGATGGTCATGGTGCAGTAGCTGCATCACACTCTCATTACCACTGCACCTCACGGTCTGGGAGGCAGTATTGTATTTGTTCACTAGCTGCAGCCAAGTCTCACAGATCTCCAAAGGTTCTGCCGGTGTACCGATACAGCCGGTGTACCGATACAGAGTTTTTCGCCGGTAAAGACAGAGGGGTCCCGATCGACTCTGTAAGGTGATCTGGTAGAAAACACGCTCAAAACTGTTTGCCACCCTCAACCCGACGCCACTGAAGTAAAGGCCACAAAGTGATCATGATGAGAATAAGTGGGCTTGAGAACATTATTTTGGTTCGTTGACTGAAACATGTCCCCTGGGTTGTGTTGTTTAGCATATGCATTTTTTTTTCATCTTTATCTTGGTTATGGAAAAATGCTAGATGGTATTTTTGTAACATTTCTAGTATGCTTAGTGTGCCGGTAACTTTTATGACAACACGTGTATTTTGTGACAATATGAGAATGAGAGTTTTTTTCCCCCCACTGGAATGTTAGAGTTGCCAAACATGGTCAGTTATCGGCAACTAAGAAAAGTAAAAAAAGAAAAGAGATGAAAACAAGCTTGTTACAGAGGATAAAATGGAATCTTAACGGTTGTTGATTTGTCTTTCAGGAGTGGGAAAACCATCGGTCACATCTGCTGTTGGGAGCACGACCAACGTGACTGTAACGTGGTCACAGCCATCTGGGAACGTGACGTCGTACAATGTCACAATCCGCCAGGGTGACTATTATCAGCAGACAACCGAGTCGAACGGCGAGTCCGTCGTGTTTCAGAACCTGAAACCCGGCACAAACTACAGCGTCACCGTGATCAGCATCAGTGGCCTGTCCAGCGTGCAATCTGACGAATTTCGCAATGCCACCCGTAAGAGAGCTCTCGCCTCCCCGTCATCAAACAGCCATACTCCACAGCACCAGAGTCACTGTGGTCCCGTGTAGAGAAAGGCTTAATATTCTGCTCTCCATAGGGCTCCTTAACCTGGAGACTAACATTACTGTATTCCAGACATCACATTGTCTAGTGTTATCACAGGCCTCCCACTTCCCTGTCCAGCTCTCTGTTTATGGAAACCAGTACATGTTATCCTGTAGCATGGCCCTCGTGGTAGTCCTCACTGTTTGGCCAATCGGGGTATTTATCTGTAGTTTCCCAGACAACAGCCTCCGTTGTTGTTAACCCAATGTGAGGACCGATGTGAGCAGGATTCTGACCCTCCATGACGGGGGATTTGAGGAACCTTGTGCTACTGTATCAGACACTTGACACTTTTCTGTAACCTGGTCCCCAACCTCCTCCATCCCCCTCTGCCTGTCCAAGAGAGTCATCTATCTCTAATAGAACTCTTAGTGAAAATGCAGGAGTTTGGTCAGGCCGTATGTGATCTGGAGTTGTGTAGGCTATTCAGACATGACAATAAAATGAGAGAGGGCTTCCTTTGTTTTAGGGAATGGATTTGCCAAAAGGTGTCACTGTTGGCGTTCTCTCTCTGACATTATCCCGTCCGGTTTTCTCTTTTCGCAGTGCCCACCCGTCCCGGACAGATTGACGTTTATCCGACCAATGACTCGTTGATTCTGACCGTGGGTCAACCTTACAACATGATCCCTGGAGAGTACACCTTTTTAGTGTCCTATGGTGACTCTACCACTGTCATTGACATGGGACAGAACAGAACCCGTTTGTCTAATCTGACAACTGGCACCCAGTATAACATCATGGTTAAAACCATCGGCGCTAAGGACTATGAGAGTGATGCTGTCAGTGCCTCCAGCTACACCTGTGAGTGACCCTTATTTTCACCCTCTCTTTCTCTCTGTCAGTGTAGCCTCCTATACAGATTTAGTTTCTAAGAGTGTGTAAATATAGAGATTACAGTTTTTCTTAATTGTCTTTTATTCTTCATATTTTCTTATTTATTTATATGCAAGTTGTTTATGCGGTCCTTCTTCTAAAAGAGATTTAAAAAAAAAAAATAGCTAGGGGTATTATGTGGTTTAAGAATGCTCAATAAAAATGAATACACAAACTTAAGCATGCTAACTCAGAATGATGGTGATCTTGGCAGTACCCAACAGTGCGACCAGTCTACAACTGGAGAGCTTCTCCACCACCAGTGTCACGGTGACTTGGGTGCAGGCAGACTCTAAGACTGGCTACCAGTATAACGTTACGGCTCAGAATCAGACCTGGACGCAAGCGACTCAGACATTGACGACGACTACAGCACACATGCAGGACCTGAGATCTGCCAGAGAGTACAACGTCACCATCGTAACTCTCTCCGCAGGTGGCACCAGCGCCCCGGCTGTGTCGATTACCGTGTTCACCAGTAAGTCTCAGAAAAACATCTTCTCTAGTTCAGATCTCTAATGACCACTGCGTATACGTTAATTAGTTACTAATGATTTAATGTTGGGAAACAACAGTAATCTCCAACACACAATCATATATGCTGCATGTATTTGAAACTTTTGTAAGATTGCCATCCGGCTAACTCTTCCTGTGAGTTTTCTGACACTCCTGACAGGAGGGATCTTATTGTCTGCGTGTGATACTGACTGGGTCTGATCTTTCTCCAGAGCCGTACCCTGTCAGCTCCCTGGGCGTCACCGTTCTGAACGTGTCTGCCGTGAAGCTCAACTGGACCAGGCCTTTGGACTTCCCTCCCGACGGCTCGTACAGAGTGGAGACCTCCGCCTGCACCGATCACAGCGTGAACCAGACGGTGACCTCTGAGCAGATCGTCATCGCCGGTCTGGAGTCTGGACGCCAGTGCACCTTTACGGTTTTCAGCCAGGCCAACGGCATTGAAGGAGACTCTGTCAGCATCTCCAGTTACACAAGTAGGTCGCAGTCTCTACATTAAACTCTGGGAGTTTTTTTCTCTTACAAGGCCTTTATAATGTGCCAACCAACCAGGGAGACTAAAAGGATTTTATACTGTGCTCTGACAAATTTGATCAACTTACTTTTTTATTGACGTGATCCAGATCACATGCAGATGCAGATTAGTTTAGAGCAAAACTTAAGAATGAGGTGTGTATCTGAATAGAACCAAAATGTATTTTGTTTATTTGCTGAAGTGATTTGGGGTTTGAGTGATTCTCCCGTATCTCCGCAGGACCTCCTGTTATCACTCCGTCTGTCATCAACATAGGCTCCAATGACTCCCTCTTGGTAACGTGGGAGTCCCCAGGAGGTGCTGTGCAAACATACATCCTAAACATCAGCGGATCTGGCTTGAACCAAACTTTAGAAGTCACAAATGAGCAGTGCTCACACAATTTCACGAACCTGATGGCGGGAACTGTGTACACTGTCACAATGACCTCCATCAGTGGTGGTTTCAGTGAAGCGTCTGAGCCGGTTTCCAACGCAACCAGTGAGTATTCAACATCACGTCACCAGTTTAGACTATGAATTAAACATGTTTCCCATCGTAAGCCTTTGGCAGCTAAAGAAATGTCCAAAGTCATTATTCTTGCAGTGGTAAGTGAGAGTCTGGCTACAGGTTATTTGAAATTGAGAACTGAATCAGGTTGACTCTGACTGGATTCCTCTCATTCTAACAGTGTTTGGGTTTGCATTGCATGTTGTTCCTGTAGTGGAACCATGAACCTTTCAGTCAGAAAAATAACACATCAGGTGATTTTTTTCCTCCTGTAGGTCCAAATGAACCAGGACCTGTGAGAGTCTCAGCCAAAGGCACAGACTTTATTTCAGTGGAGTGGACCACAGCCCAGGGCATGACACCAGGCACTTTCAATTACTCTGTCACGTATGAGCCATCAGGGCTCAACAGGACTCAGGCAATCACTCAGAGTAACACCATGCAACTGACCAACCTGATCTCTGGCACTTCATACACCATCTCCGTGGTAACTGTCGGACCAATGGGCTTCAAGAGCAAGCCTGTAACGCTACAATCCATCACTACTAGTAAGTGAAACTGTGGGAATGACCTGTCATTGAGTACTGTCAATACACTTTTTCTCCACTTAAACAGAACCCCATCTGGTTAACCCTACAAAGAGTATCAGCACATTTTCAAACAGAGTTTGTGTTACTTTTTCAACCACTTTTTTATCTTCCTATAATTAGACTTGTTGTTCTGTGTATCTTATGTACACATACATTTAAATCTAACAATGGACACCAGTGCATGAACTTATAAGTGAAACACTAGGTCAGCTCTTTTGAATCTCTGTTGAGATGGCATGTGATGTGATTCTGTTTAAATGCCAGCTCTGTCCCATTAAAGATTTGTTAGTCTTTAAAAAGAATAGTGTTTAGTCACAAGCACATAGTACATTTGCTTGGTAAATGCAGGAAGGGATGAAAGTTATGGGCCCAAAGCCAACATGTCTCCAGACATTTTCTCCAAGGCCACTACTCCTGATTGGAGGAATTTTGACTGACCTAATATGACCACACACACACACACACACACACACACACACACACACACACACACACTGTTGTCTCTCACGGAGATGCACCTCTTTTACCACCTCTTGCAGATCCTGGGCCTGTTAAGGATTTAGGTACATCAGCCATCTCAACTGATCAGGTATCCCTGACATGGGAGGCTCCAGCAGGCCCTCAGACAGATTACTTATACAGTGTCAAAGTGAGTGGAGAGAGCTTTATTATGGGGAAGAACACAAGCTCCCAGGATGCTTCTGTGGGCAGCCTATCCCCAGGGACTGCCTACAACGCCAGTGTCCAAGCCATCACCTCCGACGGAACCTCAGGAGCTCTGGTGTCACTCTCTTTTTGCACAGGTCAGTTTGTCTTATCCCAGTTTTGGCGCAGAGAGCAGTGAATGCCAGACATACTACACAGTCTAAATTCTGTACAGACGCAGAGTAGAGAACAGAAATGACCATTCAAATGTGCTGTATCTTAATAACTGAGTTTAAATGTATCATAAAAAGTGATGAAGTTCAAAGCAATGGTTGAACAATACAACAGGACACAGTTGTGAAGTTCCTGAAAAATGTTTTTATCGCTGTGTCTCCAACAATGCAGGTCTTTTCCAAGCATTAAGCTTTTAATAGTGTGATGGATGTTTAGGGAAGGTCATCTAAGGACGCTATAACCTTGTTTACTCCTTGGCAGAAAAGAGCAGAGACAGCGGAAAGACCTTCTGCTCAGTCCCATTCATATGACTTGTGATTGAACTCTGTAGATGCAGCCCAGGTCGGGAGTCTGACCTGCGAAGGTCCTAACCTGACCTCCGCGATGCTGATTGTCTCCTGGAACAAACCTCCTGGCTCCAACAGCGGCTTTACTGTCCAGCTGAGTGCATCATCAGTTAACGTCACACAGAACTTAAACAGCTACCAGCATAACTTCACTGGTCTCCAGTACTACACCCAGTACAGCGTCGATGTGTGGACGCGAGGCTGTGGGAAAACCAGCATCGCCACACGGAAGACCTGCCGAACTGGAATCACCAGTAAGTGACATCACTGATCTTTCCCCGGTGATCTGCGTCAGTTTGTCTCCCCGATGCATGCATGTATACATGATAAAGAGTGTGGAAAGGTGGCGTTTTTGCTCAGTAAAGAGTATGAAGTACAGCCCGACCAACATAGGATTTTTAAGACCGATACCGATTTTGACTTAAAAATCCGATAACAAAATATCGGCCGATAATCGTTTCTTTTCTTTTCTTTTTTTTTTTTTTAGAAACACATAATATAAACAAAGATTTTCCCTAACATTTGTTATTCAAGAGTCCTCACCAAGATAACATGGCATAATGCAGTTTAAAAATAAACTTGTTTTATTGTCATAAATAGTACTTTGCACAAAATCACAGCAAAATTTATTACAGTTTTGATAAATAAGAGTCAAATATATAAAAATACAAAGAAGTAAAAAGAAAAATACCAGATCAATTATAGAGTGCTACTACTAATGAACATTAAAGGAAATTGTGTGCGTGCGTGTGTTGTGGGCCTGCCATAATAAACATCAAAGTGAAACTATAAATTAAGCAAAAAAAACCCCAACATATTATCCTTGAGAAAAGTATGGGTGAAATGACTGTTTGTTTGTTTGTTTACTTGACAAGTTTGTCAACAGCTTAGCCTACACCACTCAACTACCGTAACGGTAAACATAATCGTAATTTTGATGTTTGACTGACGGCACCGGCTTTCACGTTACTGTAGCAAAACTAATTGTCATTTATCGGCCATTGTAAGTGCCGATACTGATTTATCTGCAGTTAGCTCATATCAGCTGATAATATCGGAACACCGATTTATCAGTCAGGCTCTGGTACGAAGAGGTCGTTGGAGAAGCTTACAGTTATGATTTGCAGAGAGGCTGTTAAGGTTGATCTTTTTATTTGCCTAGGGAATGCTTAGTCACTCTTTCCATGCAAGCCTCTTTCTCAGTGTAGCCCAGTAAGATCAGGTTCTGGAGTGATGGACTCCATACGATACACAAGCCCAGTGAGGTTATTCTGGCCTTCAATCAAAGATGCTTGGAATGGAGGATTAAAACAATAATATCCTGGTTATTTCTCTGTGATATCCTTGAACCGCGTTGCGTGATCTGTTCCTTTTGCCCAGGGCCTCCTGAACCCAACATAGAGCCAGCAGTGGTGGTCTCAGACACTGGGTATAACCAGTTCACTCTAAAGCTGGATTCCATCCTCTTCAACTCCAGCAATGGACCTGTGCTTTATTTTGGCATTCTGGTGACATCAGAGATGACTGGTACGTCTGTAAACAGCACATTCATAGTGTTGGTCAAGAGCTTGTCAGTCAAGCATTAAAGTGTGATTTGTGTTCACATACTTATTTTCCACCCTCAGGATCCGCCAGAAGCAGCAGCTCTTCAGTGAATCAGTATCTGACTAAAACCTATGAGAACTGGGTTGCCGGTGAGACATCCACATACCTGGCCACTGTGAAGCAGCATCAGGCAACAGACAGTCAGCACACTGTTGTGATTGGCGATGAGACCACATGGGAGGGATACAAAAATGGAGAACTCAATGCTAAAGGAACATACAGGTAAACAGGACATGGCTGTACCAGCTCTCCTAATGTCAGAGTTTGGTGGGGTTGGGTGGGGTGGAGTTTTGTGGGGTTCGGTGGAGTTGGGTGGGGGTTTGGTGGGGTTTTGGTGGAGTTGGGTGGGGTTTGGGTGGAGTTGGGTGGGGTTTGGTGGGGTTGCGTGAGGTTCGGCGGAGGTCGTTGTGTGAGACAGAATGTCTGTGCTGACTGCACTGTGATATGTTTTGTTTTCTTTAAAGTTTTGCAGTTGTGGCATTCACCAATCTGAAAATCTCCAATGACCTCATAGCAACATCCCAGTCATTCTTCTCAGCATCCAGGTTTTACGAGGCAGGAGTGACCCTGTCTGAAAACCCAGGTAACAGTCACAACAATTTCTGATTTTCCAACTCTACTGCACGGTAACCCAATTCAGAGAGAAACTACACACTCGCACCTTTTTAATTCATAATTAAATGATATTAGTCAGATAAAAGTACAAAGACAAAGAGTTTTCACTTTCCAGACCTGAATGAATGAAATTGTAATATGGGGATTGTTTTGTTTTTTCTCTCTTTCTCCTCTCCCGTGTTATTTTTGGTTTTGGTTTTGCCTGGTGCAGTCGTGATCTGGGGGGCGGTGGGGGGAGCAGTCTGTGCTTTTCTCATACTTTTCATTGCCACTGTGGTTCTTGCCATCGTCATGAAACGGTGAGTAAACCATTCTCTGTTTGACAAACTGAAACGGTGAGTTAACTGATGTTTATCTCACAAACTGAATTCAGCAGCAGATGTTATACACTGATCATTTATATGATTAGTATTCATATTATAACATAGTAACATAACATTATTAATAATTTAACATAGCAACACAATATAAGACAGCACTTAATAAGCATTATGCAAATATTTCAGTCAAGAGGCATAAAAACTATGTTCGCATGTAGCCTGATCTTGTCAGACTGTTGTAGACACACTCTGTGGTCATTAACTGTGTTAATCTTAATTTTTTCAGAGGGACTTTGACACTGTTATGTAGTACTGTTGGGCACTGCTATGATGGTATTGTGCAGTGTGCTTTTGGGCTCACAGTGTGACTTGTCTCTCTCTCTCTCTGTCTCGCGCTCTCTCTCTCTCTCTGTCTCTGTCTCTCTCTCTCTCTCCATCTCTCGCTCTCTCTCTCTCTCTGTCTCTCTCTCTCTCTCTCTGTCTGTTGGTTTGTAGGAGAAAAAGCAAAGAAGATTCTCCTGGAGTTCCCATCCATTCCATACGGTAAGACTAACATTCACATCATTTACTAAACACACAAAAACAAATTTCCTGTATATACACTAATAACGCATCAGTAAATGCTGTCATTGCCTGCGTATGACAACTAAACTGTGGACTTTTCCTTTGTCTTTCAGAGCCAAAGTGTAAGTACCTGTCTTTGTTTTTATATGGAGGCGTGTTAGTGCGCTTTTCATGTCCGTTGGGTTAAACGTATGTGTGTCAAGTGTGTGTCTACTTGAAGTTGAGTCTGTGTGTGTATGGGTTTGTGTGTGCCTCTGTGTGTGTGTGTGTGTAAAGCTATTATAAACATACAGACATGTACTGTTCATGCCATTCTTGGTGATCTGTTTGCTGAGGCCATTCTCTACCTTCCTTATTGTAGTAGTCAGCCAATCAAAGTGGAGCACTATGAGTCACACTACCTTAAACAGCGGGCTGACTCCTTTTGTGGCTTTGCTGAGGAATTTGAGGTGAATGGTGATGACATGGGATTTGGGGGGGGTGGGATGGGGGTTAGTCTACGTTCATCGTCTGTTTTTACACACATATAACACAAGATTATTTGATTTGAGTTTAACTTATCGCTCCGTCTGCGTGGAATGTTACTGAGTGTCATGTTTCCGTACAGGACCTGAAACCTGTTGGAGTTAATCAGCCTAAGAACAGTGCTCTTGCCCCTGAAAACAGACCAAAGAACCGCTACAACAATGTTCTTCCCTGTGAGCTTCCAGATATACACCACACCCACACCCCTCCAGTCACATATAAACCACACCCACATCCACACTCCTCCAATCACATATAAACCACACCCATATCCACACTCCTCTAATCAAACATGAACCACACCCACATCCACACCCCTCCAGTCACATATAAACCACACCCATATCCACACTCCTCCAGTTAAATATAAACCACACCCACATCCACACTCCTCCAATCAAACCTGAACCACACCCACATCCACACTCCTCCAGTCAAACATGAACCACACCCACATCCACACTCCTCCAGTCAAATGTAAACCACACCCACATCCACACTCCTCCAGTCAAATGTAAACCACACCCACATCCACAATACTCCAGTTAAATATAAACCACACCCACATCCACAACACTCCAATCAAATAGAAAGTACACCCTCATCCACACTCCTCCAGTCAATTAAAAAAACAAACATATACCAAACAAACATCTTAACAAATCAAAACAAATATATAAAATCCTCATTTCACTGGGATCTGTGAAATACGCAATGTGATGAGGTTCATTAGCTTTGTGTAACTATATCTAAGAAGACAGTTTTGTCAGGTCTGTGATGCAGTTTTACAGACCCAGAGTGATCATCCATTAGTGGACAGTTACTCATCTGTTCAATCTACACTCCACAGACGACTCTTCTCGCGTCAAGCTCTCTGTCCTCGGCAGCCCGTTTGATGATTACATCAATGCCAACTACATACCGGTGTGTATTTGAGTGTCACGAATGAGGACGAGGATGGTAATTATCATTAATAAAGATGATGTTTGTAACACTGCAGAATATGTTGTAAAGGTTTGTGGTGCTTGTCCTCCCTGCAGGGTTACACTTCGAAGAAAGAGTTCATCGCTGCCCAGGGTCCACTGCCAGGCACAGTGAACGAGTTCTGGAGGATGATCTGGGAGAAAAACGTTCACACGGTCGTCATGCTGACCAGATGCAATGAGCAAGGACGGGTACAGAGCCGGACATGATTCACACTGTCATACAACTGCAGTTCACACTGCGCACTGCTTTACACAGAGAGTTCACACTGCGCACTGCTTTACACAGAGAGTTCACACTGCGCACTGCTTTACACAGACAGTTCACACTGCGCACTGCTTCACACAGACAGTTCACACTGCGCACTGCTTTACACAGACAGTTCACACTGCGCACTGCTTTACACAGACAGTTCACACTGCGCACTGCTTTACACAGACAGCTCACACTGCGCACTGCTTTACACAGACAGTTCACACTGCGCACTGCTTTAACCCAGACAGTTCACACTGCGCACTGCTTTACACAGACAGTTCACACTGCGCACTGCTATACACAGACAGTTCACACTGCGCACTGCTATACACAGACAGTTCACACTGCACATTGCTTTACACAGACAGCTCACACTGCACACTGCTTTACACAGACAGCTCACACTGCACACTGCTTTACACAGACAGCTCACACTGCACACTGCTTTACACACTGTTGCATTGCACACTGTCTCACACTGACAATTTACACTGCACACTGCTTTACACAGACAGCTCACACTGCACACTGCTTTACACAGACAGCTCACACTGCACACTGCTTTACACACTGTTGCATTGCACACTGTCTCACACTGACAATTTACACTGCACACTGCTTTACACAGACAGCTCACACTGCGCACTGCTTTACACAGACAGTTTACACTGCATACTCTCTTACACCAACAGTTTACACTGCACACTGCTTTACACACCGACTGTTTACACTGCAAACTGCCATACACCTACGGTGTTTTACACCGAACACTGTACTACACACCTGCAATACATACATGTCTGCTACACACTCTACACTGCTACATCCTTAACTAGCAGCTGAAAATAAGATGAACTTGTATTTCTCTTCCAGGTGAAATGTGAAGAATATTGGCCTGCAGAGACAAAACACTTCAACAATCTAGTAGTGACAACAACTTCTGAAATTCCTCTAGAGGACTGGACCATTCGGGACTTTGATATAAAAAATGTGAGTAAATGTTCACCTCACACGGTAGCTTTGTAGAGCATAAGTGGTATTGGCAATGTGTTCCTGGCTGTGGGAGTGCACTCTATCCCAACATTATATACACTCACATCAATGGATGTGGCTTATCAGTGATTCATTTCCCATCTTTTCATACACAGAGTCACTAAAGCAGTAATAGCTTGTGTCAGTGCATTACAACATATTAAAAAAAAAACACCCAAAATGCCTATTTTAGTTGTTTCCTTGATTTTCTTTTCTTGAAAAGTCTTGTATGTTTGTTAAGACGTCTGTAATGTGGCCTCGTGTCTGGTAACAGGTGAAAACGGCAGAGACTCGGTCAGTGCGGCACTTCCACTTCACGGCCTGGCCAGACCATGGCGTCCCGGAGACCACGGAGCTGCTCATTAACTTCAGACACCTCGTGAGGGAACATATGGACCAATATTCTCGCCACTCTCCTACGCTCGTCCACTGCAGGTCTGACACTCACGCACACGCTCGTACACACACGCTCACACATTCACACTCTCACACACACACACACACACACGCTAACACACACGCTCACACATGCTCACACTCACACACTCTCACACACACACTCGTACACACAGGCTCACACATTCACACACATGCTCACACATACACATGCTTGTACACACATGCTCACACATTCACACACACGCTCGTACACACATGCTCACACATTCACACACATGCTCACACATTCACACACACGCTCGTACACACACGCTCACACATTCACACACATGCTCACACATACACACGCTCACACATTCACACACACGCTCACACATTCACACACACGCTCGTACACACACGCTCACACATTCACACACACGCTCACACATTCACACACATGCTCACACATACACACGCTCACACATTCACACACATGCTCACACATACACACACACGCTCGTACACACACGCTCACACATTCACACACATGCTCACACATACACACGCTCACACATTCACACACATGCTCACACATACACACGCTCACACATTCACACACACGCTCACACATTCACACACATGCTCACACATACACACACACGCTCGTACACACACGCTCACACATTCACACACATGCTCACACATACACACGCTCACACATTCACACACATGCTCACACACACACACGCTCGCACATTCACACACATGCTCACACATACACATGCTCACACATACACACATGCTCATACAGCACATATTCCATGACTGCATTACAACTCTCTGGAATAGGTGCATGCTAGTTGTCTTTCAGAGTATTTTGGGTTTTGGTTTTACATATTTTAATGGTTGCTTTTGAAATGACATGGCTTGTTCTGGTTTAGCGGTTTGATTATGCTGACTGGTTTTTGCTTTTATGGTCATGCAGTCTAGACATGTTGAGTTTTGCTCAGTTGGCTTTTGGGCACTGATGGATATTGTTTAGCCATCCAGTCTGAAAGCACAGGGGAGTTGAGCTTTGTTCTGATTGGTCTACTGAATGAATAAATCTAAATGGAATTTTGTTTTTGCCTCTGCAGTGCTGGAGTTGGACGAACAGGAACATTCATTGCCATTGATCGACTCATCTTCCAGATCGAACGCGATGGAGTCGTTGACGTTTACGGAATCATTCATGACTTGCGCATGCACAGACCCCTGATGGTCCAAACAGAGGTGAGCTCTCTGGCTGGTATCAGTCAGGAACCAAACAGAACGGCTTTAGCATTAACACAGAACTGAGTAGGGTAATACAGACCTCAGCAGTAGTGCTAGTCACTGTCAAAACTGTTGCCATCGTGGTTTTGTGGAGACAGCAGACTTTCAGACATATAACAGTGATAGGGGGAGTGTTTTTCACTGATGTACCGGAACCTGTTGTGTGCTTATGCAGTTTTCAAAAATGTAGAACAGGACCTGTCTTAACTCAAAGTAAGCTGATGCACATTGCACTTCAATGGAAGTTAAATATGTTTGTTTAGCTTGTGTGTGTGTGTGTGTACTTGTGTGAGAACTGTACATGTGATTGTGTGCAGAATGATGAGTACTGAAAGCTGTCTGTGCTTAATGTTGTGTGTGTGTGTGCGTGTGTGTGTGTGTGCAGAATGATGAGTACTGAAAGCTGTCTGTGCTTAATGTTGTGTGTGTGTGCGTGTGTGTGTGTGTGTGTGTGCAGAATGATGAGTACTTAAAGCTGTCTGTGCTTAATGTTGTGTGTGCAGGATCAGTATGTCTTCCTGAACCAGTGTGCCATAGACATCATCCGGTCACGGACCGGCACCAACGTAGACTTAATCTATCAGAACACAGCAGCACTCACTGTCTACGAAAACTTTGAACCGATGAAGAAGTCTAAAAATGGTTATCACAAAGCCTAGCTGTCTTTTCCTGTCTTCAGGTAGCACTTCTGTTTTTCATAAAAGATCTACTGCCTGTTCAGTCAACTTTTTTTATGAAATATTAATTGAATTTCTATTTATTGGTTAAAAAAAGCTTGATGAAATGATATATTCATGTATCAGGATATGAAATATTTTGCATAATGTGTATATGTTTATTGTACTACATCAGGTACAGTGTACAGTAACTGTTTGAAGAAAAAAACCAAAGTTTACGTTATGTATCAAGTCAGATACATTACATGTTCACATGACCTTGAAAATGCTAGTTGTTATTTTTCTACATTTCGAGAATTCCTTTCCTTACTATGCTCCTTACTGTTCTGTGCAATATTGTGTGCCGTGTTACTGTATGTTTTATCCCACTGAGAAAAGTAGCAGACTAATCTAGGAGAATAATATATGTTGCTTTGTGAGGTGCCTTGGACATATCTTTTAAATGCTGGTTTACTCACATTGGCTCAGATATTTTGCATAAATATAAACTGAATGTAAACTGTAAAGATGAATATATATATATATATTCATAGACATTTATTGGTTTCACTTTTTCATCTGCATTCTTCCTGGCACACAAACTCCACTTCTCTCAGAATTATACATATACAAAACAATGAACGTTTACCTTCACAGAAATAAAAAAAACTTCACTGAATTCTTAACCAATCAGTGACAAATATGATCACCGTAAAACCTTTTTTTTTTTTTTTTTAATGTAATGGCCTGAATTTCCCAAACTCAAATCAAATCCATGGCATCTGTTCAAAATCTTTGATCAAAAAAAGATCAAGCCCATCTTCAGATGGCTCTAAATTACAGCTCTCTGAATTCACTTCTGAGAGAAGACATCAGACAAATCAACTTTTAACAGACAAATCGACAGGTGTGCGAACTCACTGTAAAAACTTTTGAGCTGTAGCTTTTGAGTGCACCAGAGACTGAAAGTCAGTCAGAGTTAATGTGCGTCTTATGCCTGTATCTCTCACCCCACTGATGTATGAACAAAGGACTCATTTCTCTCTCAAACGAAGGAAAAATTCTGACCCTTGTTGTACGACTGTGGTACAGCACTAACAGACCAATGTCTGTTTCCATTACAATATATGAGATGGGGGGGAGGCACTCTTATGAAATTATGATATTATACTATTCATGTTTAGACCTCTATGAAAGATCTGTTTTCCCCATTCAAAAGCTGGAATTTGTTCATGTCATTTAATTAGGATCTATTAACTCTATATATTGTATTTAAACCAGGGACCAACAGGAGTTTATTGTTGTAGCAGGGTACTTTATGTGTCACTTTGTACTGTGATTTAACTTGTTAAATATTAGTTAAACTTTTATCCCATGAGGTTGAAAACTCATGTATGCTGTTGTAGTTTTTAACGAGTTTTTCTTTTCTCAGTAAATTATTAATTTTTATTAAATTCATAGAAAAATATGCATTATGCTGGTCACAATGATGAAAAACAGACGTTGTAATGAAGACATATTTTCACTGACTGGGATTAAAGATGCCGCACTTTATGTGGTCTGATTCTTTACTGGTTTATTGTGTGTGTGTGTGTGTGTGTGTGTGTGTGTGTGTGTGTGTGTGTGTGTGTGTGCGCGCGCGCACTTTAAAGGAATTCGTCGTAATTTTTTTGCCCTCTTTTAATTCATTCGGGAGAACACCTCAAGCAGGATAACAATCCGTGACAGCAGTTATCCTTTATCATATCCGTCTCGCTCATCTTCTACAAGGTCAAAATCATACACGGGTCAAGTTCATGCAATGATTCCAGAAATGGCCAAGTTCTGTCACTTAGAGTCAGTGATATTTAAAGCTTTGAACTCGCGTTGTGATTCATGTGCTAACTACTCAGTGTTTTTGCGGGATTTGAGATGGACCAGTGGCATATTTTAACAGCAGACGGACGTGAAACTCATGAAATTCATCAAGTTTGTAAACAACACTGTTTCAAACATAATATTTCAAATATTTAAGTATCATTTCATTGAAACTCGTGTAGTATTTCATACCGTAGCATTACAAGAGAATGAAGAACAGACAAAGAAAACTGTAAAACAAACTTCTAGTGTATACTTACTGGTCATCTAAAGCTAACCGGCTATACGCCAGGCAACAAACTATCCATTATTTAGCCGTTTGACAGTCACTGTCCTGAAGTCCTTGCATCAGAGCCGCCCCCCCCCCCTCTCCCTCTCTCTCTCTCTCTCTCTCTGTCACACACACACACTCACACTCACACAACACATACATCTCCTCGGACAGGTCTTTTCCTACCCTACCTCTGGCTTCCCTACCTGCCGTATTCTCTCGGCCCCATCATCTTGCACAAATTCACATACAAACACACCGGCGGTGATGGCCCAGAATCGCTCTATGGTGGGTCGGTTTCCACGGTGATAAAGCTGCATAAGGTAGGAGAAGAATACCTCGGTGGGGACACCGCTGTCTGTGCTGTAACGGAACTGTGCGTGAACTGCGACAAGTGAGCACCGGACTAGCTCTCATGCCTTGCTGTACTGTGAGTAAAGCCGATCTCTCTTAGCCTGCAGCAGATAGTAAGACGGACTATGCGCTGCTTGTTGTTGTCCCTATTACCTGCCAAATGAGTGCTGACCTCTTACTTCGGTGCATCGACCGTTGAGAGCTGCGTTATAGGCGCATAAGGCTAGTCACACTGAAGAAACTGAAATCGATGCTAAACGTACTGCTCATAAGTGTCTGGGTAGAACAGAGTGCTCAATGCCTCTAAGACACGATTTTCATCGGCCTCAATCTCTTCAGAAATCTGCATTGTGAAATTAATATTTGGTAACTGAGCACTTTAGACCTTTAATATATTTATTTATTTGGAGACACGCTGAAAATGTTAGTATTTTATAATATTAAGTTTACTTACAGAGCAGATCACTGATAGTCCAGGATTAATTTCTTACTGTAGCGACTCACTGATATATATACGGGTATATACAAAATCTCTCTCTCTCGCTCTCTCTCTCTGTGAATCTAGATAGATAGATAGATATGCCTGTTTCATTAGACAGTTAGTTCAAAGGCCTCCGTGTCTATGATTTCATATCTAATTGTTTGGGATTCAGGTACTAGTAACATTTCAGAAAGGGGGAATATGCAAATAAAGATGACATGATAAAACTTGCTCTCCAAAAAAAATTATTTTATAAATTTAATTTGGTAATTTGAGAAGTCTCTCTCTCTCTCTCTCTCTCTCTCTCTCCTGTGCATGTGTGTGTATGTGTATTTAAAATCAGATTATTCATTATTTTGAATCTATATTCTGAAACTCCTGAGAGGTGGAGCTGAATTCTGCTCCTCTCCGTCCTCAGCAGAAGTCAAACCCGGTGGAGAAGATCAAGAAGGAGGATGTTCTGGGTCAGCGTTTTCCGCTCTGTCCGGCTCTGTCCAGCCCAAAGAGACATGGCCTTCAAACCCCAAACCTCTGCAGCAGAGAGCATGGCATCTACCCTCTGAGTCCAGGTCATTACAGACTGTCACAGTGCTGGGTTCATTTTATACCAACCTCTCTCTCTCTGACTGGTTGTATAGTGCCCCTCCACACACAGGTCAAAAACTAATGAAAATCTTTAGGGACTTCTCTGTTTTAGTGTTTAGTAACTGCAAAGCACTATGCCCGTGTGAGTGTGTATGGCATATATGACTGTATGCATGTTTGATTTGTCCACTCATTCGGCAAATTGCCATAATAAAATTGATTTTTTTGTTCCAGTTGCTATGGCAACTGTGTTTTATAAGTAGATGTGTTGAAATTGTGATGGAATGAATGTCCCATTATGTCCCCTACAGCCCACTGTGTAAAACCAGCTGAATCTCCTATGGTCTGTGCGTGTCTGTGTGTGTCATGCGTGTCTGTGTGTGTGTGTGTGTGTGCGTGTGTGTGTGCGTGTGTGTTGCGTATGTATTTCGTATATGGTTTGTGTATGTATGTATTTTGTGTGTGTGTGCGTGGGTATGTTGTGTATGTATTTTGTGTGTGTGTGTGCGTGTGTGTTGCGTATGTATTTCGTATATGGTTTGTGTATGTATGTATTTTGTGTGTGTGTGCGTGGGTATGTTGTGTATGTATTTTGTGTGTATGTGTGTGTGTGTGTGTGTGTCTGTAGGAGGAGAGGTGAGGAAAGGTGGGGTGACATTTTTAATGGATCGTTTGAGTCCTGGTCAATCTCCAACATCAAAGGTATTTCATGAGAAACTCATTCACACCCTAACCCCGACACTAACCACAGTTTAAAAATATCCCACTTCAACGTCGATATGAAATGTGTTTACCGCCTGTGCCATCTATGCAGAAAAGTGTACTCAGAACTCACACTCACAGTTCCCTTAACTGTATTATGTAAAGAAGTGATCCATCAACATGTACGCGTGTGTTAGTGTGTGTGTTTGTGTTTGTCTCTATCCAGGTGGATCCCAGGGTGATAACCGGTCAGGAGAAAGAAGTGTCCTATACTATAAAGAGTCCAGACAGAAAGAATTCACTGAGAGTAAGCTGTACCTGCGAACACACACACACACACACACACACACCGAGGCCATGTCCGAAAACTGAAGCTGATTTTTCTTTTGACATTTTGTGTTTTCTTCACATAGTCCTGTGTTCTGTTGTTACTCTCCTTTCAGGTTCAGAAGAAGAATTATAAACAGGAGAAGAGAAGGGCAACTAAAGAGCTGTTCAGTGCTTTAAAGGACCCCACTGTGGTCATCATGTCAAACTGGCTGAAGGTGAATCATGATTCAACGACACACTTAATATCAGACATAGTTAAAAATAGCTGGCACACTTAACAAAACACTTGGTCTATTTAAATGCAGAAATGAGTCAAAGACAGTATGAGACGCGCTGTGGCTGAGCACTGCACTAAAATTGTGTCATTAACGATGAATGATGGTCACAGGTGTCGTTCTCCTGAGTGATTTATAGGTCACAGGTGTCGTTCTCATGAGTGATTTGTAGGTTACAGGTCTGACCCTTCAGAGGGTGATTTATAGGTCACAGGTCTGACCCTTCGGAGGGTGATTTATAGGTTACAGGTCTGACCCTTCAGAGGGTGGTTTATAGGTTAAGGGTCTGACTCTTCAGAGGGTGATTTATAGGTTACAGGGCTGACCCTTGTGAGGGTGATTTATAGGTTGCAGGTCTGACCCTTCAGAGGGTGATTTATAGGTTGCAGGTCTGACCCTTCAGAGGGTGATTTGTAGGTCACAGGGCTGACCCTTCAGAGGGTGATTTATAGGTCACAGGGCTGACCCTTCAGAGGGTGATCTATAGGTCACAGGGCTGACCCTTGTGAGGGTGATTTATAGGTTGCAGGTCTGACCCTTCAGAGGGTGATTTATAGGTTGCAGGTCTGACCCTTCAGAGGGTGATTTATAGGTCACAGGGCTGACCCTTCAGAGGGTGATTTATAGGTCACAGGGCTGACCCTTCAGAGGGTGATTTATAGGTTACAAGTCTGACCCTTGTGAGGGTGATTTATAGGTTGCAGGTCTGACCCTTCAGAGGGTGATTTGTAGGTCACAGGGCAGACCCTTCAGAGGGTGATTTATAGGTCACAGGGCAGACCCTTCAGAGGGTGATTTATAGGTTACAGGTCTGACCCTTCAGAGGGTGATTTATAGGTCACAGGGCTGACCCTTCAGAGGGTGATTTGTAGGTCACAGGGCTGACCCTTCAGAGGGTGATTTATAGGTCACAGGGCAGACCCTTCAGAGGGTGATTTATAGGTTACAGGTCTGACCCTTCAGAGGGTGATTTATAGGTCACAGGGCAGACCCTTCAGAGGGTGATTTATAGGTTACAGGTCTGACCCTTCAGAGGGTGATTTATAGGTTACAGGTCTGACCCTTCAGAGGGTGATTTGTAGGTCACAGGGCTGACCCTTCAGAGGGTGATTTGTAGGTCACAGGGCAGACCCTTCAGAGGGTGATTTATAGGTCACAGGGCTGACCCTTCAGAGGGTGATTTGTAGGTCACAGGGCTGACCCTTCAGAGGGTGATTTATAGGTCACAGGGCTGACCCTTCAGAGGGTGATTTATAGGTCACAGGGCTGACCCTTCAGAGGGTGATTTATAGGTTACAGGTCTGACCCTTCAGAGGGTGATTTATAGGTTGCAGGTCTGACCCTTCAGAGGGTGATTTATAGGTCACAGGGCTGAC
>NC_044496.1:1420000-1432500 GCF_902362185.1 Chanos chanos | reverse complement strand
TTTGCTCTCCCTCTCTCTCTCTCTCTCTCTCTCCCTCTCTCTCTCTCTGCTCCTCCGCTCCATCTCTCTGCCTCTGTCTCCATCTGTCTACCTCCCTGTTTCTCACTCTCACTCCCTCCCTCCCTCTCTCTCTTTCTCTCTTTTACTGTCAGGTATCTTACCAGCCCCCAGTATCTGCCTTTTATGTGTGGAACAAGAAAGATGGCTTCTGCATAACTGGCAACATTCTTCCCAAATCCAAGTATTATGGTGGGTCTGAACCGTGCTATGCTATAATGGGTCTAAACCCTAGTTTTAGACCATACAAAACCCAAACTTTACAAAACCCTGAAACCATCTGACCGCAGTCATTTCTGTTCAGTACAGTGTGAGGTAATTATGTCACTGCAACAGCACAGAGAATGTTCTCCGTTAAAAAACGTCCAAAGACAGTGTCCGGAGCGTATGTGTGTAAAAGCGACTGCAGCATTACTGAGGGCGAGAAAATGGAAAGTGTCAAAAAGTGTGATGTAAAATAGAAGAGGGTCTTAATGTGGTTTTTTATGGTTCTGGCAGGTAACTCTCTGTCAGAAATACTGGACGGAAGAGTAACGCTGCTTTTCCTCTCTCATGGGGAAGAGTACATCTTTACTCTCCCCTACAGCCACTGTAAAGGTACTGACCTAACACCTGAACCTCCACCCCACTCCTACACCCTTCACATCAAACATTACTCTCCCCTACAGCCACTGTAAAGGTACTGACCTAACACCTGAACCTCCACCCCCCTCCTACACCCTTCACATCAAACATTACTCTCCCCTACAGCCACTGTAAAGGTACTGACCTAACACCTGAACCTCCACCCCACTCCTACACCCTTCACCTCAAACATTACTCCCCCCTACAACCACTGTAGACGTTCACCCTAAACATTTACTCCTAAATTTCACTTCTCTCCTGCGTGGCCAGATGGGAGCTGTGTGCCATAGTTGATGAGACAATAATCCTCAGTGTCTTTCCCCTGAAGTTATGACGTGAGTATAAAAGACAAAGAACCCACTTTCCGTCTAGTGTTTACAGCTCTCATTTCTCAATCCCCAGGGCTTTTCTACGGTAAAATGACCACGGAACTTGGAGGAAAAATAACCATAGACTGTGAAAAGACAAAGTGTATGGCAGAAGTGGAATTTAAACTAAAGGTATGGATGATACATTGTGAGTTATTTTGGAAGAAATTGCCATGCTTAGTGCGTTTTTCTCTTAGTATTGTTGTTTTTTCTCACAGCCTGTGTTTGGCTCGTCCAGTCAAAAGAACCAGGTCTCAGGAACAATCTGCATTGGAGACCAGCTGCTGGCCACAGTGGAGGGTCACTGGGTAAGACGCCTACTTCTATGCTATAATGGTCCTCAGCATGGTTTCTTTACAAACCTCACAAACACACCACAGTCAGGTCCATGTGTACAGTGATGATGAGTCGAACAGAGAGATAACGAAGGAGGCAACATCTTTCAAAGGGCAGTTTTAGAATCATTCCATTTATACAAAGGAATTGTTACCTGGTTAATTAACGAAGTCTGAGCTGACTTTAGGTGCAAGTCACAGTCTGAGCACTGATCTTACTAACAGCTTAAGAAGAACTTCAAACTTCTCATCCAGATTTAAACGAAAGTGACTCAATTATCAGGCTGTTCATTAGAAAAAACCAAAAACTTGTATTTCGGGTTCTGCTGTGTGTATGTACGTGTGTGCAGATATTCCCCTGTGTTTTATATGTGTTTTGCAGGACAAAGAGATTTTCCTGTGTGAGAGAGGTACAGGGAAGAGGGAGATGTTGTGGAATTCGACACCACAGGGACGGAGACAGAGGCTGAAGAGACGAGTCATTTTGCCAGATCAGCAGGGACCATTAGAGTCAGCGAGGTAAGTCATGCCTCTGTTAGAGTCAGACAGGTAAGTCGTGCCTCTGTTAGAATCAGAGAGGTAAGTCATGCCTCTGTTAGAGTCAGTGAGGTAAGTCATGTCTCTGTTAGAGTCAGAGAGGTGAGTCATGTCTCTGTTAGAGTCAGAGAGGTAAGTTGTGTCTCTGTTAGAGTCAGACAGGTAAGTCATGACTCTGTTAGAGTCAGAGAGGTAGGTCGTGTCTCTGTTAGAGTCAGAGAGGTAAGTCATGCCTCTGTTAGAGTCAGACAGGTAAGTCATGCCTCTGTTAGAGTCAGACAGGTAAGTCATGCCTCTGTTAGAGTCAGAGAGGTAAGTCATGTCTCTGTTAGAGTCAAAGAGGTAAGTCATGTCTCTGTTAGAGTCAGAGAGGTAAGTTGTGTCTCTGTTAGAGTCAGAGAGGTAAGTTGTGTCTCTGTTTGAGTCAGCGAGGTAAGTCATGCCTCTGTTAGAGTCAGAGAGGTAAGTCATGCCTCTGTTAGAGTCAGAGAGGTAAGTCATGTCTCTGTTAGAGTCAGAGAGGTAAGTTGTGTCTCTGTTAGAGTCAGAGAGGTAAGTCATGCCTCTGTTAGAGTCAGAGAGGTAAGTCATGCCTCTGTTAGAGTCAAAGAGGTAAGTCATGTCTCTGTTAGAGTCAGAGAGGTAAGTTGTGTCTCTGTTAGAATCAGAGAGGTAAGTTGTGTCTCTGTTTGAGTCAGCGAGGTAAGTCATGCCTCTGTTAGAGTCAGAGAGGTAAGTCATGCCTCTGTTAGAGTCAGAGAGGTAAGTCATGCCTCTGTTTGAGTCAGAGAGGTAAGTCATGCCTCTGTTTGAGTCAGAGGTGAGACATCTATGCAAGTCAGTCTCTTAGAGAGATAACATTAGTACAGAAAAATAGTGTTAGCAGCCCAGGCCAAGTGCATACAAACGCATTAATCCTTGATTAGAACGCATTAGTTACTACAGGTTAATTGATCATTGTGCCTTACAGGCTGTGGAGACACGTGTCAGATGCTGTTCTGTCAGGGGACCAGAGGCGTGCGGTGCAGGAACGATATGTGGTTGAGGAAACTCAGCGCTGGGATATGAGAGTGAGGGGTGATGATCCGTGGACACCTCATTTCTTCAGACTGGATCCAGTCACCAACCAGTGGATCTACAAACATGCACAGTACAGCTTAATTATGTTACATTTGTTTTCTAGTTTTTCGTTGTGTCGCAGATCTGATTGGCAGTCATGCTTCAAACCTTATAATGACCTCTCATAGTCTCATTAACATAAATCTGTTTTAAAAAAAAAAACAGTTTATGTGGTTACAGACTGTGTGTTTATGTAGCTGTGTCTGTGTGTCTGTGTGCGTGTGTGTGTATTCAGGAGTAAGCAGTGTGATGCAGATGTCAGCGCCCTGCAGTGTGTGAGAAACAGCGTGAATACAAAAACACAGCCAGTTCTCAGCAGCCAGTCCTTCAGCCCACAGCAGGTAATCAACATTCACTGACATAATACCCCCCATTACACAGTCCAGAGTGTATGTAAGTTCTCCATGTGAGTCAGACTAAATGATGTTTGTGTGTGTGTGTGTGTGTGTGTGTGCATTTGTGTGTATATGTATGTTTGTAGGCCAAGCCCCAGGGCAAGTACAGGAGGTCAAGCCAACATGTGTCAAGCTGTGGCCAGACTATGGAGATCAGCAGCTCTGAACCACTGCATAAACCCCCTGTTCTCACAGGCATGACTAACTGTAATGTCCTGAAATTCACCTTGCTCTTCCTCACACTCAAGTGAACTCTCACTTCACATCGTGTCTTCTGTGTGTGTGTGTGTGTGTGTGTGTGTGTGGTTTATCCAGGATCTCAGGGTCAGTGTGTGAGGTGCAGTCAGCAGGAGGAGGTCTTCACTGATCTTCATCTGTCCATCCTGAACATTCAGAGGAGGCAGCAGCTCACACAGAGGTAAAGACTAAAACCACTCACATCTGTGTCAGGGCACGGTACACAGAGGCAAGGACTAATCCGTGTGTGTGTGTGTGTGTGTGTGTGTGTATGTGTGTGTGTGTGTGTGTGTGTGTGTGTGTATGTGTGTGTGTGTGTATGTGTGTGTGTGTGTGCTGTGTTCCAGGAGCCTGTCCGTGCTGAGTCAGCAGCTGTATGTGAGTGATCACTCCGACCACAGGATGGTGTCCAGCCGCAACTGCCTTATCATCTTCATCATTCTGCTCCTTCAACTACTCATCAGTTACATGTCCACATGAGACTCGCACACACACACACACACACACACACACACACTCACTCACAGACGCATACACACACACACCATCACTCACACACACACACACACCATCACTCACAGACACATACACACACACACCATCACTCACACACACACACACACACACACACACACACACACACACACACACACTCACAGACACATACACACACACACACACACACACACATCATCACTCACACACACACACACTCACTCACAGACACACACTCATACACACAACTCAACAGTTACATACAAACCTCAACAATTACATGCCCACGAGAGGCACACACACACACACACAAACACTCTCACACAATCACACAAACTCATACACACAGCTCCTCAACAATTACATATATCCACATGAGACACATACACACACACACACACACACACACACATACACAAACGCACACGCTCACTCACAGACACATACTCATACACAACACACACACACACCATCACTCACACACGCACACACACACAATCACACACACAACTCCCCAACAATTACATATCCACATGAGACACATACACACACACACACACACACACACACACATCTTGTGCTTATGCACTATGCACTATGCACTTTGAAATGAGTTAAATAATATTAATATTAAATAATATGATTTAGAGTGTTGATGGTTGGGAATTGAATTGTTCACTTTAGAGGAAGGCAGAAGGTTGTATTAAAATAGTACAGCAGAAATACCCTTACTTTCATTTCCATGTACGTATGTCCGTCTCTATAGCAGCACTGTTTTAGCTTATTTTAAGACTGTTCACTTCCTCTTTTGTTTGAGGATGAGTTTAAAAAATGAAAAAGAGAAAAATGAATCTGCTTTGCGTAACCTCTTGATTTTACTTTGTCGGAATTTATTCATACGGCCTAGCAACAAATTCATGGTGTTTTCAGATGTTTGCCCTCAAATGAAACCTAATCAAACAGTTGTAATCTCCTCGAATCAGATGTGTAAGTGGCAGGGAGGGAGAGCAAACACGGCTGTGTTCTCTCTCCACTGAAGGCTGGGCAGAGCAAACACTGAACACTCTGAGCCACTGCAGGGCGCCTACCTGCTCTCAGCACTCAGACCTCAACGTCTGGCGTGGCTTTGCATCTAAACATGAATATACGTCGTATCCGCAAGTCTACAGTCTGTCCACTGGAGGTCGCTATTTCTCCTATCTCAGTGATTATTTTCATTTCAGCATGATCTTGTGGATGTCATTTCAGTGTAAAAATGCAACAAGGTCATATGAAAAACATTTCCCAGGGTTTAACTTGGGCTGTTGATAAAAGTCAGCGAATGTAACATGTCGTGGCTTAGACGTCAGATCTTTGACGTCTTTTTATGAGATTAGGTACGTGGCACTTGTTACCTTGAGAAATGGAAAACCCATTGGTTAAGACAAAGGATCAGTTAGTCAGTCTCAGAGTTTAAAGCAAATCATTCTGTTATATATTTATGTGCTCATAATGTTTCCAGCTTTTCCCTGTATGCCACTGCTACATTACCATGACAAACTGTGATACATCTGTCACATTAAATCATTGTTAAAAAACAAACAAACAAACAAAAAATGACAATGACAAGAATAATTGTACTTGCATTTGTGACATCATCAGTGATGAATTTATTTATTTATTTATGTATTTATTGCGTAATATATATTGTAGATGCCTTGGTTAGCAGTGATTTTGTCTGAGGTTTTTACGTTGTTTACTGTCTGAGGGGAAAAGGCATGAAATTTGGTTGATCCACTGAGACAGGCTTAGTTAAAAAATTAAAAGTGGAGTGAATTGCTCCATAATTAAATCCATGTCTGTGTTTCCTAATTATTTAGAACCATGTTTCATTACAGTCATTTAAGCTGTATATTTAACTAAATTCCGGGGGTCATTTAGGACAGTGTTTACACAAATGATGGAGGCTGGCTCTGGACTGTTATTAGACACAGACTATGAAAAATGACGGTTGACATACAGGGTTTCATTTGATCAAAAAGACTGTCTCCTGGAGCTGGCCATGTGTGAATATGAAGAAGGAGAATGAATAATATTTAAGTCTCAGTGACAGTTAACTGTGCATGATTGTTGCACACCGGGACCTTCACTTTTTAGTTCTTTTTTTTTTTTTAACGACGCCAGTTGTAAATGAGCTGAAATTGAATTCCCAGGCCAAGACTTTGACCTTAATGGTTCAACATTAAATGATAGCAAACACCGAACACCGCTCTACCAGACAGGAAAGATGTATAACGAACGATCCGGTGGATGGCCAATGCTTTGAAGACATTGCTTTAACGTCTGAATAAAACCTTAATTTTTAGACATAGTCAAAAAAACGCTCTTGTGAGAACCAGAAGTACGCAGCGGTAGCCTGTTTTGTTGTTCTTTTGCTGCAGTAAAGCCGCAGCCGACAAGACGAGGAAACTGTAGAACAGTGGTTCTCAGCCTTTTCGGGCACACGGCAGCCCTGTACATATATATTTTTTTCATCCAGGGCACCCCTAAATTATATTTTTACTTTTCACTCTCAGCTCTTTATATTTATGCCACCTTTTTCATACAATTTAAACATATTTCATGGGCAAATTTTAAACACGACTTTTAGAAAACTCGGTAGGCCTACGGTATGAACAGAAAATAAGTGTCTGTAATTTTTTTTGTCCGAGATATGTTGTAGGGAAAACTTGAGAGAATATCCGTTTCGGTTAGAACTGACTGAAAATAAGTTGTATTTATCGTTTAAAGTGATGTAAAATAACTTTATAAGTGACACTAGTGAATTATCAAAGTCTTCCGCGGCACCCCTGGACTGACGTCACGACACCCACTTTGAGCAACCCTGCTGTAGAATAATGACCTGTAAGCTTCATGTGGTTAAGCATACTGTTGGAATCACCTAGAATTACTTTTTTCGTTGAGAAGTTTGAAAAAGAAAATTATATGGCCTTTATAGCTACGCCCCGTCAGCTTCAGCGAAACAAGGAGTCTTAAAATGCTTAACTGTCATCGTAAGGGGTCACTGTCGTCACGTGGCTCTTTCAGAAATTCTCCGCTTTCTGTTTCACACCGAACATGAACACGGTTGTATAAACACTACATTTTGTAATCTACATTAGACACGCCCCCGGTGCTTGCAACTACACGAAGTGGGAGGTCTTTCTTGGATTATAAAAAATGACAAGATGATGAAAAGCAGTTAAACAGAAATACTTTTGCCAAAAAAGGGCGAAAGACTTTGTACTTAATGTCATACGACGACTGAAAGCACATCGTGAGACGACTGGAACAAAGTACACTAACTCCAGTCAAGCGTCACAAAATGCATCTGGTATTCTACCGGATTACTACGGAAAACACTTCCCGTTCGAGTAACCTGTAATATCTCCCCAGGAACAGGAATATTATAAAGGTGAGTGTGAAACTGACACGGTTCAAAATAACCTACCTCGGAAGATTGTAACTGATCACACTGAGTGTTAGATTGGGGTTGAAGTGCATTAGATAGCCTATAGTTCAACACTAACATCGCGGGTTTTAACCTCTCCCTTACATTTCGTGCCTTGTCACTTCGAGCGTTGTCAGTGACTGAGCGAATTCAGGGGGTTAACGACTAAATCGCAGAGTTCAGTTTTACAGATCAATTTTAGGTTATCAGGCTCAGAATTGAATGAACAGTACACTAATCCAAAAGGAGCCAGGGGTGCGTGTTCTGTTGTCTCATGACAAACCTTTTTTTTTGGCGGTATAGATTTATGTGCAGTTACAATCTGCCTCCAGATTTTAAACAGTTTGTGTAATCTGAATATAGTCGACATCACGGATTGAGGATGGAGTCACCGGCTGCCGTGAAAGCGCAGAGAGTGATCTACGTTACCTACGTTATCGCCGCTTTGGACATTACATGGCTTTTCCTGCAGTTCTCCATAACGCCGGTAAATCTTCACTTCACATCACTCCGCACTTACCCTCTCACCTCTATTGTAAAAAACAGATGTAGCCTCCAGATTACACCTGTAAACAACATACTTTAGGGAACACAGAGATTACATTTACCAACACAAGCAAACACTCTGTACAGTAAAGGAGTGAGAAAAAATCAGTGATGTTTACTGTTCTGAAAAATCTAACCGCTGATCTTTACTGACAGATGCAATGAATGTGAATAGCATTGAACACTGGATTTTAAAGCCCTACAGTATCGTATACGGTTAGAGATTTAAATGACGTTGTTATCGTTGTTCATTCCCTCTGCTTTAAAACAGTACTTGGCGAAGAGACTTGGTTTTGATACGCTTTGGTTTGGTTATCTGCAAACCACTGTCGGCGTAATACAGTTGTTGGGCGGCCCCATATTTGGCAGGTGAGAAAATGTGAGATTTGTTTCACTTATCAGTCTCATAAAGAACCACTGTGCTTTAGTGTTGTCCATATGAGTCAAAAGCGCTTTACAGTAATTAGGTTATGAATCGCTGGCAACATCCAGGGAATACTGAATAAGCCTCTTATCAGCTCGAAGATTTACTCCGAATATCTAAAATCACAGTAAATACACGTTCATAACCATGTAAAGAACTGCAGAATAAACTCTTTTACCAGATTAAACAATTCATGACACTTACATACTATGGAAATACCAATATGTTGTGTGTGCGTGTGTGTGCATGTGTGCATGTGTGTGTGTGTGTGTGTGTGTGTGTGTGTGTGTATTGTCGTTGGCAGGTTTGCGGACCTGTTTGGAGCGCGAGCGGCCCTGTCTCTGTCCTGTATGGCCTCTGTCGTCTATTTCCTTCTGTTAGCCATGACAGACAGTGCTCTCATGCTCTTTATTCACAAGCTGCCTGCTGTCTTCATGCATGTTTTACCAGGTAACACAGCTCCCGTACCCCCACACTAATCCTAACCCTAATCCTACATCTTTAGACTGCACTGAAAGTGCATCGTCCGCAGGAAGTTCTGATATCCTCACACAGACAGGTCATGACATGGAAATACTGTGTATGTGAATGTGTTTCTGTGTATGTGTGTTTGTTTGTGTGTGTGATGGGTGTCGGTGTGTGTGTGTGTGTGATGGGTGTTTTTTTTTGTGTATGTGTGTGTGTGTGTGTTTGTGTGTGTGATGGATGTTGGTGTGTGTGTGTGTGTGATGGGTGTTTTTTTTTGTGTATGTGTGTGTGTGTGTGTTTGTGTGATATAGCTTTAAGAGTTGACATGTGTTTTTTGTGCCCAGGGGCCCAGATGGTTGTGACAGACTTGTCTACCGAGGAGAAGCGTGCTGATGGTCTGGCCAAACTGGGGCTTTGCTTTGGCATTGGAATGATCACTGGATCCTCACTGGGTGGAATGCTAAGCACACGTTATGGGTAAACCATGTCTACACGGGATTTCTACCTAAATATGCACCATGTACCTGAACACACACACACTCCCACATGTACAAGTAACACACACACAGACTCTAAACGCATTCTTGACACACTCATACTAACCCTAAATAGATCTTTAGCCCTTGAGCTGGGCCTGGTCACTGGCTTTAGTTTGACAGAAATGCAGAATATCCCAGTTTGCCACTAGAGGGCAGTGCTGCATTGAGTATTTAACCTGGAACTGTGGGGAACGTGTGTTGAGCTCCAAAGGGCAAGAAAAGAGTTGGAAAATGGAGGGAATACAGTGCAAACCACTTCACTGCGTTTGTGTGTGTGTGAGTGTGTGTGTGTGTGTGTACTAGACACATACAGATTAAGATATATGAACATAAGTGGTGTCATAAATAGACTCCATTACAGACTATTCCAGTCATGAGAAGTTGTGAGTAGTAAATGAGGTTTGACTGACATGAATCAGCCCTGTGACCTGTACTCTGACACTGTGAGTGTTCCTTGTTTGCTCCCTGTAATTCGCTCATCTTATTTAGATTTCCAGATCATCTGTTTGATGGTAGTAGTTGGAGAAAGAGCAGAGAAAATGGTCTTATTTGGGAAAAGAGTTTACATTCTCCCAGTATAGAGCCTTTTGACCTCTGACTCTCCTTAAACCACACACACACACACACACACACACACACACACTCTTTGTCAGAAGCTTCTACAGTGTGTGTGTGTGTGTGTGTGTGTGTGTGTGTGTTTTCCCTTAAACACAGATCCTTTGTTCTCTGTCTCTCGCACCCCGGTGAGTTGGGGCAGAAATCATGATTGTGGGAAACCAAACAAAGGTGTGCTGCGCTGGGCACATGCTGCCTTTCATCACTTCCTGTGTGTTCTGCTCTGCTTCAGACCCTTTGGCAGGTCCTGTCAGTGCATTAAAACACCGTAATCCTGACCCTGGATTCTGTGTTTCAGGTGTCTGTTTGCACTGCGGTGTATGAATCATGCATGATTTTCCTCTCTGGAGAGGCGTGTTTGTACTCCAGTCTGGACCAGTGCCCTCATGCTCGCCTTGTCGCTGAATGTGTCAGTCTAACCGGAGCTAACGCCTCATCCGCTCCCCGTACCACCATATGCTCATCAACCAGCACTGGTAACGGTGTAACTGGTAATGGTGGTGATGGTGGAGGTGTTGTAGTTGTTGGTTGTGATGGTGTTAGTGGGGATGTTATAATTATTGTTTGTAATATTGTTGGTTGTAGTTGTTATAAATGTTGGTTGTGATGGTGTTGAAATTGTTGTTTGTTGTTCTTGGTTGTGATGGTGTTAGTGGAGGTGTTGAATGTTGGTTGGGACGGTGCTAGTGGAGGTGTTGAAATTGTTGGTTGTGATGGTGTTAGTGGAGGTGTTGAATGTTGGTTGTGATTGTGTTAGTGGAGGTGTTGACATTGTTGGTTGTTGTTCTTGGTTGGGACGGTGTTAGTGGAGGTGTTGACATTGTTGTTTGTAATGCTGTTGATGGATGTGCTGTGGTTGTTGGTTGTAATGGAGTTGATGGAGGTGTTATTATTGTTTTTAAAAGTAAAGGTTTTGATATTTGTCTTTGAGACTCACTGTCATTGATTTTACTGTAATATGGCTCTCTACGCCTGCACCCTCTTTGACACAGGCATGTGCTTTGGTGCATTAACACACTGCACACATCACAGAACACTGTTACACGCTGAAATACGCTGAGACGCTAATACAAAGTCGAGTTCGCTAATACAAGTGCATTTAAGTACACTCCTGTTGGCTGAGTGACGGTGAGGTGCCCTGCGGAGTGTGTTTATGCACTCTGGAGTGTGTCAATACACACAGGGGGGCACAGTTCACACTCAGACAGACGAGCATGCACTCGAGGGCATTAAACTGCACAGGATGAGAGAGGAAGGGTCAAACACCCGCTGGGCATTGGCCGACTTTGCTGAGATCTGTCTGCAGCCGAGGGCGGCTGAGGGGCATGTCTGCACATGTCCGCCCTCCGACGGGAGAATTCTCCACTATCCAATTCATTTTCCATAATGACCAACACTGTCCTAACCTCCAGCGGACTGCACTGGAAAATCTTTTAATCTCTTGCCCGTTTTGTTTGGTCATTCTTTAGCAGAGCACTCTGTTGGGGGAGTGGTGAATTTCTCTCTTTAAGCCCTAGAATGCACAAAAGATCTTTTCTCTGCTCAGCATCTTTGGGTTTCCCCATTAAACACACACACACACACACACACACTCCCTCTCTCTCCCTCTCTCCCTTTCATCTGGTGTGTGTGTGTGTGTGTGCTTCTCTGATTAGAGTATTAGTTTTGTAATACATTCTCTTCACACATATACTTGACACATACCTGACCCTTTATGAAATGTTTATTGGTTATTCATAGTTTTTTATAATCTTTTGTGTAACTATAAGATATAACTACACAAGCACAGATGATCCTGCTTTGAATGGATTATAATTAATAATTAATATTAATGCATAATTATAGATAATAAGTATTCATTGTTTTTATCTATTAATGTGGCATGCCATGGTTTATCTGTTACCCATGTTTATCCGTACACTATTTGTAAATAGACTGGGCTGATAGGCTGATTGGCTGATAATTGTAGCACAGTACTGATAAGCAGTTGTCCCGGTTGTCCTGCTGTTTATTCATGTCAAATACAGAATTCTCTGACACAGACTGGAGTTAGAGGTGCACGTCTGTGTGTGATTTAATGGCTGTATTAGCGGATGGGATTTAATGGCTGTATTAATTGATGGGATTTAATGGCTGTATTAATTGATGGGATTTAATGGCTGTATTAATTGATGGGATTTAATGGCTGTATTAGTGGATGGGATTTAATGGCTGTATTAGCGGATGGGATTCAATGGCTGTATTAATTGATGGGATTTAATGGCTGTATTAA
>NC_044496.1:1345000-1415000 GCF_902362185.1 Chanos chanos | reverse complement strand
AAAGGATGAGAGATCAGAGAAGAACCAGCTACGCTTGGGTTCGGACGCACCAGAGAGCCAAGGTCCCAAACATAAGGCCGATTCTAAAATAATCACCGGGTACGCTGGCTTCTCTATGGTCGACTCACAGTGTGTTGGTTGGGTACTGGTCTGTCCTTTTGGCTAAATGTACTAAAATATTTCAGTCAGAGTCATTGATACAAAGTATCCAAACTTAAACAGATACCTTGTACGTTTTGAGGTATCCAGGATGTTTTGGTATGTTTTATAATGGTAATTACTGTAAATAATAGTATTTTAGTACACTGACAATTTTGTATGTGATTAACACTCGTCAGGGTAAATACAATTATTAAAAAGTACAGTAAAATAGCTCGCTCTCATACGTCACTGCAGCACTGTGAGTGTTGATAAAATGTAAAAGAATTCTGGAATTTTCAGGAAGTTCTGCTCTGGGAATCAGTAGTTGCAAATTTGCTGGTTTTTGTTTGGGTGACTATGGCAGTGATAAACTAATATTATTTGGTTAAATATGGAGAAACAAACCATCCCATACTGCACTACACTGTATTTTATCACTATGTTTTTACCACACCTCTGTTTCTTCTCTGTTTAGCAGTGTAATGTTAAACTAGTACCAGTACCAACAGATTTGTTGGTACTGGTCTATGGAGGAGACTCCTCACACGCTTGTGACTCTTCTGTGTACGCAGACATTATTTTTCTCCACATATTATTATTATTATTAGTGTTAGTTAGTCATCCCAAAAACGTTACAGTGCTCTTATTATTATTATTATTATTATTGTTATTGTTATTATATTATTATTATTATTATTATTATTATTGTTAGTGGTCAAAGGCATCCCAATAACTTTACAGTGCTCTTATTGTGACACTAATCCACTATTGTTTCTCCATATTAATAGTGATCTTCATGACAAATGATACCGTGAGGTAAATGTCTGTGGTGAAATGTAATGATAAATATTGCCTAATGAAAATCAGTCAAAAGCCAGGGTATTGCAAGGCAGGCTTATCCAACTCACACACACACACACACACACACACACCTCAGTTACTGTATATGACCTCTTCAGAACTGTCAAAGCTTCCCACAACTCCACCAGTTTTAAAATGTTTGTATTTTGAAATATTTTGTGGCATTATCGATAATTAAGGACAATCGGAAATACTGACATCAGAATTTCTTCTTTGGACTTGACTGTACGTAGCGCACATTCCAAGAATAAAAAAAATACATGTGATAAACTGATATCTTGACACCATGAAGTGTTTCATTCTGACGGATTTAAGACTTTGTCGATGGGGCACACGGACTGGCAAGTGAATGACAGCATCTGTTTGAAAACCCAATAAATGTACGTCACTCATGCCATAAAGATAGGAACCACGGGCGCGCCTATAACATCCAAGCATTTCCGTTGCTGTGGGAGGAAATCTAAATGAATAAAATCGCGCCTCAGAGTGGATCTGGGGGACTAAGGGGAATCCCTTTATCCGAAAAACAGAGCGTCATCGACTGCTGTTATTTTTAATCAGTATGTGCATCTCTAGCCAATAACAAAGAATTTCATAAATCCATTGACCAGTATGAGCACAGAACGCCCAGTCATATCGATTATACATGTGCTGTCAGTGAAGTACATAAAACAATATTTATTTAAATAAATACATGGAATTATGACACGATTTACTCAAAGAAGCGGTTATTAATACACAAGCATAAATAAGTTTCCCAATAACAGGCTACAGATTTCTGGTAATGCAAACATGTAACGTAAATTGAGACTTCATTTTCTTCCGTTAGCGTCCTTTTCTTGTTGATCTAAGACTTATTTTTCTGGTAATCTGGTCTTTATCCTTAGGTCACGTTTTCTTCATTTGGTCCGACGTCCCGCCATCGTCCTTGTGGTGCCGCACTGGTTTGATTTAATCTAAAATCCAAACGCCATTCATTTAAACAGAAACACGTACTAAACAAGAGTCAAATTTAATAGCACACACTCTATTTCTAATTTCTCAGAGCAGCTACTGAGAATGACCATGCTCTCCGACGAGATCACATGGACCACACACTTCATAAATTCAGTTTGAAGTGCGTTCACAGTGCCTTCAGTCTTGTAAAAATGTGAATACTATTGTTAGCTATTCATTTTATACATATCTGGTTTAGTGATATTTGAAACTCACATTTATGGATCGGGTAGCGCTCCCACACAGCTATCCTGGTGATCTGGTAAATTGCTGTGTGTTTCTTGACGCGTCCTGAAGTTCTGAATTGCTCTCTTGTTTTGAAAATCTATCAAAGCCATCGTGATCACAGCATTCCAGCGATCCTCATCTAAACATCTGAAATCAATTTCTTTGTTGTTCGTTGTGACAACGGTAAAGTACACAAATTTCCCAATCCTCTCGACGCAGTCGACTTTTTTAATAGTCTGTAGTTTCAGCTCCTTGGCCCCGGTCCGCCTCTGGCCGTCCGCATAAAGGCACAGGCTGTCTGGGGTCAGAACGCACGCTTTTCTCCTCCAGCACTGGAACAGATTGTCACTTCTCATCTCCAGCGTCCCCTCTTTCAGAACCTGTTGCCACTCAGCTGTTGACATTTTCATTGCTTCGCCTTCTTTCACGCACCTTTCTTGACTTTTGCCGATACATTAAAACAACGTGCTCCAGTTTTATAGACAGATAGTTAACCGGCCCACTTGACGTCACGTCTGCCTGGAAGGACCAGGTTTGGTCATCAGACGTTACCATCACAGAAACACTGAAAACACAGAAATCCACAATTTTCAATTAAATAACGCGACGTGAACAAACGTGTAGATATCCAAAGGTGAGTATAAAATGCGTACTGGTTTTTACTGATATTGTTATGGAACACGTGATTTATAGAGCAGTGAAGATTAGGAAAAACTGTTCAGTGACATGAGCCTAATTACATGCACAGCGACCCCTCACGCAGTTTACCATAATAACCTATTATTCATACAGCAGTCAAACATGCCCCGACGTGTCCGCGTCAGCACTTACGCTTGTAAATACTGCCCTCTAGCGGGGGTGAGTCTGTACTGAATGCACGTCCTCACGCGTCGGGGACAACTCAAATGGTCTTTTCAGAGGCGTTTAAAGCAGGGCAGTTCACAGAGAACTTGGTACAAATTCTGTGCACGTGTCGCACTGAAATGCATGTGATTTGCTGCAGTCAGGCGATAAGATGTAGGATTTTGTAGAGAGAGGAAATAGTATAGGGAAATGTCTCAGGCCTGGACCCCAGCACCTCAGTCTGAGGAGACCTGGGTCCCTGCACAACATTGAGATAGGACAGCATCATCTCCGCCGCGTATGACATTCAGACAGGACAGCATCATCTCCGCCGCGTATGACTGAGCTTTGCACGTGCTCGTGACTTTATGTATAAACTAAAAACATTCGCATAAAATATTACTTAACTGCACCTATTCCATCACCCTTTTTGTTTACCTTTGTAAAATAATGATAATAATAATAATAATAATAATAATAATAATAACAAGGAGCTATTATTATTATTGTTGTTATTATTATTATTATTATTAGTAGTAGTAGTAGTAGTAGTAGTAGTAGTATTGATAATATAATAATAATAATAATAATAATAATAATAATAATAGTAATAATAATAACAATAGTAATAATAATAATAGTAACCCCTAGTTAAATTAAATGTGACTAGGGCCGTGCAATATTAGAAGCAGCATGGAGATATTTTTGTTGACTGGACCCCTCCACTCTGTTGAGTCTAAAGCCGATGGCAGGAGATGGTCACAGCACTAAAACAGGAATCTCCTGAACTTCTGCATTTCCAACAGCCTATCAGCCCCAAACAGGTTCATTTCTGCATTTCCAACAGCCTATCAGCCCCAAACAGGTTCATTTCTGCATTTCCAACAGCCTATCAGCCCCAAACAGGTTCATTTCTGCATTTCCAGCAGCCTATCAGCCCCAAACAGGTTCATTTTGGTGGCTTCTGTTGTAAGACGACAGAACTCCCCACTTCACACCCTACTCATCTGGCAGCACCTACAGCTGTAGATATTCTGGAATATTCCTGTATCATTTCCGTAATACTGGGATTTTTTTCCTGTTTTCCCCTGCAGACTTCCTAAATACCTTTTAAACTGAATGGGATGTCTCAGTGAGAATTCTTCATTCTCCCTGTGGGCTCTGTGCTATGGATGGGCTTAAGACTAAATATTCAGGGATAGAGACCAAAGATGGGCTGAAGACTGAATATTCAGGGATAGAGACCAAAGATGGGACTGAATATTCAGGGATAGAGACCAAAGATGGGCCAAAGATTGAATATTCAGGGATAGACACCAAAGATGGGCCAAAGATTGAATATTCAGGGATAGAGACCAAAGATGGGCTTAAGACTAAATATTCAGGGATGGAGACCAAAGATGGGCCAAAGACTGAATATTCAGGGATAGACACCAAAGATGGGCCAAAGATTGAATATTCAGGGATAGAGACCAAAGATGGGCTGAAGACTGAATATTCAGTACTTCCCCATGGTTGGTCATTGACCGCACCATTTTAAGGTCTTTTACACAATGAGTGGGACTGGCTGTATTCACTGTTTTCTGTCCTGTGACATGCCTCTCAGGTCCTGCAGTAGAGAGACAACCCTGCACCACCACACTGACACTGCCAAGCCCCTGTGATCCAGACGGGAGGAGAGGATGGTGGCGTTGGTTAGAGCTTGGGATAGTACTTCACATCTTGGAAAATAAAGGTTCAGGTTTTGTCTCACCATTAACAGGGTTTCGTGGTTTTGCTCAAAGCAAGCTCCAGCATTTTCTATGAAGGTGGTCATTAACTTCTGTAATTCTGTTCCACACTAAAGCTCGTCTGATGGTGTGGAGCTGCTCTTTTTTTATGACAGAGTAGTTTATGGTGACCACTCTGGGTAAAGTGTTCTCTCTCTACTCATACGTGACAAGGGCTTTGTGTCCAGCGGCTCGTCTGCAGGGTCTCTGCGCGAGGCGTCTCTGGGTCAGGTTGCGTCCTGGGCAGTATGAAACCTGACTTACAATGGTGCAGATCACAAAAGAAAAGTCAGACAGAGACCCCCAAGTCTCAGTGGATTTTATTTAATCAAAGATCCTTTTCTCTCTCAGCTCTGCCTCTGTGTCGCTCCGACACCGGGTCATTTCCTGTCTGATATTTGAGCCATATTAAACATTTCAATTCAAATTCTAATTAACAAAGTTACACTGCACATCCCGCATGTCGCTCAATCATTGTCAGACTTGATGACAGCATTTGAGCGACACACAAGTGACAGAGCAGATTCTCACATACGACAGAGTATGACTTTTGTGATCTTACCATCGACACTGGGAAGTTGTTTTAAACTGACGTCTAGGGTCAAATTACACAATATCTGATAAAATAGATAAATAAAATTAGAGGAGCAAATGCATGTAATACGTGAGGATGTACTATCTTGGAGCTGATGGAAACGAAAGAGAGAATTAAAAACATATACGTTGTGTGTATTTATCAGACCGTCGACCAGCGGCTGCAGCAGAGTGATGGTCAGTGGTCAAGCGCAGAAGGGAGGTGGTGATCATTTTTTTAAGGCTGTAAAAAGCGACAAGACATAATTGCAGGGTTACGAAGAAGTACCTAAATAAATGAAACTCTAAGATAATAAATTTGAGATTTCGTCTTTTTTTTTTTATCGTTCTTGCAAATGTATTTTAGCGAATATATTGCATCGCGAATTAACTGTAAATGGCGAATGTAGCCTGTCTTTCCTTGCCCCCTGTTGCCAAGCCGCAAAAAAATGTTGTAAAGGACGCGTCTGGCAAAGTTTAACAAGCTACCCTGGTCAAGGCGCAGCTCAAAAATCAAGGTTTCAAAGCTTAAACGGCAAAATTGACTGTTTGTGTGTCTTCACGTGTGTCTGGTATCAGTTCTGCCATTTTATTGTCATGGCAGTTAAAGTAAGAATTTTGGAGCAGCTCACAGAACAGCGTAAAAAGGCAGTTTCTTCCAGGAGCGCTTCGTAATGTTGAGGAGTCAGCGCGGACAGGGCAGACTCATTCACTGAGGCATCTCAGTAGTATGTAACTGTAATTTGCATCAGGGGCTTTACCTGCTTGCATATTTTATGCTAATAAGCAAGACCAATCTGACTTGAACCAAGACAGCGGGGCTGTTCGCGGGAGCATTGGGCTTGCAGAAGTGAGGGATCCATGAGGAGAAAACGTTCCTAACAGTAAAATGTGTCGGTAGTAGAGCTAAACCAAACTGAATTCGACAGGGGAGATTTTGTTCCACACATCGTGGTTCACATGAGTCACGAATGGATCCTAATTTAGGTCTCGGAAGTAAAAGAATTTGGGGATTTTTATTGTTCTGTTTTATTCAGATATATCAAGGTAAGTCTGTATTTGCCATGCTGCGAAGATGAAGAATTTGTGTACGACTGACCTGTTTTCGTCTAAACCTGTGACTGTTCGTTATAGTCAGTCTTAAAACATCAATCATATGACGGTTATATGCTTCGAAATAACGTGCTGCGTTGTTTTTATGAATTTTTAAAGCGTGTTATTGTCACGTTGGCTGTAACTATGACTATAACCGAATCCATTCAATTTCAGTACACATTTCCTGGACAGTCGATAAAGTGAATTTAACTAGCCATTATGATTTTGAAAAGTGAGTATTATTATTATTATTATTATTATTATTATTATTATTATTATTATTATTATCATCATCTTCATTTTAATTTTTGGGCCAAATATCGTTGTTTTGGAATAACTGTGTTGCCGCAGTATCAACAGCAATGTGCAATTACAAGCAAATTTATTATTATTATTATTTTTATTTCTATTATTATTATCATTATTGTTGTTATTATTTATTTTTTATTATTATTGTTATTATTACTATTATTGTTATTGTTATTATTGTTGTTGTTGTCGATGTTGTTATATTTGTCTGTTGTTTATTTTAAAAGTAATCTGATATTTTAATAGCTTTTGCGTATTGTATTACTCTTCCAAATATGACTTTTCGTATTTACGTGAGCTCCATATTTCCAGATGTCTCAGTTTGTTGATATTTGGGAGAAGATGTTTGTCTCTGCAGTGTGCTAGCTTTTCTGACCAACGCAAGTGCTGATTACCTGTGAAGAACAAACCTCTCCTTGTTCCCCCTTTCTTACAACAGCAAGAGCAGCAGTATAATGCCGCCGAAATGGGATCCCGGTTCCCAAGGAGAGCAGGTAAGCCTGCGGTGCTCGCGATCACAACCCTTGCGTTTAGAGAGCGCAGAAATGCGCGAAGCGCGAGAGTAATACCACGAGGTTAAACACAGAGAATGACTAAACATTATTAACTTTATTTCGTTATTTTCTTCAGTATGTAGACAACCCGTTATATGTAACTAATTAAAGTACTGGTATAGTTATGATGACTTTATTGTTGTACAACTCATCTTTTGATAATAGACCGCAAATCAGAAGTCAATGGTTCGTAAACTGGAGCAAAATATAAAATAATTTCTTTAACATTGGTCATCACAGACCGTGATCATACAGGAATTAACCGTTTCTTTTGAAGCTGAAGAGGAAAATGCCTCGGAATGTGACACTTTTTTTGCTTTTCTCAAAGACAGCGACGTCAGATAAAATGTTCCCGGCCAAAATATTTCTCCTGTTCTCTCTGTCCATCCCCAATATGAGAACTGAACAGAACAATTTTGTCAGAAAATAATAGTTGTCCAAATGGGCACCAAATGAAGTCTTATTTATTGATCATTTGGTTTGGCCGAATGTAGGCTTTTCACAAATGATACCGTATCAAAATATAAAACCTAGAAAGCAATGAAGTCGGCATTTTCCCTCGTTGGGTGCCCGTGTTTAAGGATGTTTAATAATGTAGAGGCAGCCCCCTGCGCTAGCTTTGTTCCTGCTCTTTGGGCTGAAAGCGAGTGTTTCAGGAGCAGCGGGCGCAGCTCAGGTGTCCCGGCTCCATACAGGATTGGTAATGTTGGACCTGCTTTTCCCAGGTGAGGCGCTGAGTCGCTATTGTAAGAGACAGGCCGGCCCTGTTCATTATGTGTCGTCAGAATACATCTCTGTTACAGCGCCGTGCATGAAATTATTGAACTCTCGGATATCAGATGAGATGAGGGGGTGGGGGGGTGGGGGGTGGAAAATGCCCGTAGAATAGCAGCGGAGTTTCGATGAGAAAAGACCAAGTGATTTTTGTAATGAGGTGAATGACAAATCGTCTCTGTGTTCCAGACCCCCTCCTGTGCTAACAAGAGGTTGCAAACAGCGTTTTTATTTGTTTCAGACATAAATCTGCTTGGAATGAAAAAGCTGAATTTTTGAAGCGCCTTAGTGACTCACTTTTTAATCAGTTCTTGATTAATCTGTTATATGAGAGCAAAATTTGATTCAGTGTAGAGTTGGTTCCATAAAGAATTATTATTAAAGACAGGACAGTTTGATACAATTAATTAAAAAATGCAGGTACAGTTACAAGAGCTTAGTTTTGGTTTGCTGAAAACGCTCCAGTCTTCCCTATCTGAGGTACTGCCTGGGCATTTGATCTCAAACAGGAATGATTCAACCCTTCTTTCAAATTTGATCACACTGATTGTCATCAAACACAATCACACCATAAATTTAATCCACAGTCTTAACACTTCATTTTCTTGTCCCCCAAAGGAAGCGCTTATAACCAACTTATCATCGGCCTCATCAAGTCGACAAGAGGCACTGAGACCATCAGTTCGCAGATTCTCAGGTATGCCTGGCTCCTTCTATTTCTAAGGAAGTCACTTTATTTTTTTATACAGATGTGTTTCACTTCCATGATATCTTCTACAACGCTTGTCAAACCAGCATTAATAACATCAATTAAAGGGAAAGGAAAAAAAAAAGAACATTTTAATGTTTTATGCATGTCTCTCCCAACTGTGACAATGACCGGGGATTGTTTTAGGGGCGGAGTTTCTTGGCCCTGGCCTCTGTGTTTTGCAACAGAGGAACAATTGACCCCTGTGTCTGTCCCCTGTGAGGGCTCCAGTGAGACAGGAGAGGCCTTTGATCCTAAAGCAGCACTCAGATCCCGGGCCCCTGAGTGTGGGCCCTGCTCCTACAGAAGCACAGAGCACACCGCCTTACTCAATCACGCATTAGAGTCCACTGCTTTACATTGGAGTCCACTGCTTTACATTAGAGCCCACTGCTTTATATTAGAGTCCACTGCTTTACATCACAGTCCACTGCTTTACATTAGAGTCCACTGCTTTACATTAGAGTCCACTGCTTTACATCACAGTCCACTGCTTTACATCACAGTCCACTGCTTTACATTAGAGTCCACTGCTTTACATCACAGTCCACTGCTTTACATCACAGTCCACTGCTTTACATTAGAGTCCACTGCTTTACATTAGAGTCCACTGCTTTACATCACAGTCCACTGCTTTATATTAGAGTCCACTGCTTTACATCACAGTCCACTGCTTTACATTAGAGTCCACTGCTTTACATTGGAGTCCTCTGCTTTACATTAGAGTCCACTGCTTTATATTAGAGTCCACTGCTTTACATTAGAGTCCACTGCTTTACATCACAGTCCACTGCTTTACATTAGAGTCCACTGCTTTACATTAGAGTCCACTGCTTTACATCACAGTCCACTGCTTTACATTAGAGTCCACTGCTTTACATTACAGTCCACTGCTTTACATCACAGTCCACTGCTTTACATCACAGTCCACTGCTTTACATTAGAGTCCACTGCTTTACATCACGGTCCACTGCTTTACATTAGAGTCCACTGCTTTTTATTAGAGTCCACTGCTTTACATTAGAGTCCACTGCTTTACATTAGAGTCCACTGCTTTATATTAGAGTCCACTGCTTTACATCACAGTCCACTGCTTTATATTAGAGTCCACTGCTTTACATCACAGTCCACTGCTTTACATCACAGTCCACTGCTTTACATTAGAGTCCACTGCTTTACATTAGAGTCCACTGCTTTACATCACAGTCCACTGCTTTACATCACAGTCCACTGCTTTACATTAGAGTCCACTGCTTTACATTAGAGTCCACTGCTTTACATTAGAGTCCACTGTTGGGCCTTTGCATTAGAGTCCACTGTCAGTGTTGCTCTGGCACCTGAAGCTGTCCTGGTTGAGGTCTCTGAGGCTAAAGCTTTCTGTGAGCAGGACCACTGGCTGCTGGGCCCTTTGACAGCCTGGCCACAGTGGACAGAGTGTCAAAGGCCGGACGCTCTGACTGAGTGAGCCACTGAGGGCCTTCAGATGTTGTATTTGTGACATAATATGTGCTGGAGAGAGCCACAGGAGCCCAGCTCATCTTCTTGTCTTTCTCTCACCGGCCATATGCTGTTAGAGCAGCGTTATCATTAGCTGGGCTGTTCGTGCTGTGGTGGTCGAGCGTAACGCTGACCAAAAGACCAGCAGAACGGAACGTGTCGCACACAGAGGAATTGGATCTCACAGCTGTCAGTCAGGCTTCCCTGAGCCGCGGCCAATCAAAAGGCACATTCAGAGTCCAACTCACTTAAACAGCTGTGCAAAACTATTGTGTGATTACTCCCTTGTTTTATAAAAAAAAACCCTTTGGTGAGAGGTCTCTGCGGCTAATTTGTAGTGCTTGGTTCCTGTGCAGAGCTCTGCAGTGCTCCATGTTTGAATGGGGGTCAGTGTGTCCACACAGACCTCTGTAACTGCAGTTCATACCAAGCTGCCGGAGCTCGCTGTCAAACAGGTCTGTTTCGAAACTCATTTACTCATAATGTTGATTTTTGATTCACTTAATGGTCCAGTATTAGCTAATGTTAAAGTTTCTGTTTTCAGTTCATAACTGATTTAATGTTTGAATTGATGATAGATGTACTGTCTTTGTTTTTGAGAGTGTTGCAGTAACGTGACAGCTGTTTCAGTCCCAAACACAGGCTTTGAGAGGGAGATGACTTGTCGATCGTGGGGACAGTATAACTATGAGACATTTGATGGCCTGTACTATTACTTCCCTGGAAAATGCACATACACTCTCCTGCGAGACTGCGAAGACACCACCCAGTCCAGCATCCTCATTCAGGTACATACTCACTCAGGTACATACTCACTCAGGTACATACTCATTCAGGTACATACTCATTCAGGTACATGCTCATTCAAGATGGGCAGTGACAACTTATAAAACCGCAGGCTATAGGCTCGTATGCCAGCTGGAGACTGTCCATCATTACAATTCTTACATTATTCATCTTGGACAGCAACCCACCCCCCTTCCCCCCCAAAAAATTTCTTTTCATTTTATCTCTGAAAAATGGTCAGGTTGAGCTGCAGTTCTCTGGCACCGTGTATAGCAGGCTGTCTGTACAGAAGAACCTTTGCCTTAGGAAAATATTTGCTCTGAAGATTAGTGAAAGTGATCTCATTATTAGAGTCATTAATGTCAATTACTGTTTAATGCTGTAATTACCTAAAGGGCCCTCCCCATCTTCCTCCCTCCCCCCTCCACATCCAAAACAACATTGACTTTGTCCTCTGTGTTTCGCTTCCTGGGAACCCTGTAGAGGAAGCACTTTAGTGAGCAGTTTGATTTTGTCCATTTGCCTAAGTGCTTAGATCATTTGTCAGTGCAGTGAAGTGGGCGCCCACAGCATAGTACCATTCTACTGTTACTGCTCCAACATCAGAGGGACGAGACCGTCTGCGGGATGGCTCTAGAAGAGAAGATTACTGTAGATCGTACAGTACCACGCCCGTCTCTGACTCTCTGATTCGTCTCCGTGTGTAGGTGCACAACGACCCAGACTGCAGTTCGGTTCCCTACTCCTGCTCCCGGGCTGTCAGCCTGTTTCTGCCGTGGGAGGGGGAGATTAGGTTGCAAAACTCCACCGTTTCCTTCAAAGGCCAAAGGTAATGAACAACCACTCTGAAATTCGCCTTTCTTTTCTTCACCGCTCACACTTCAACACCACCATCTCTCAAGCAGGCAATATGACTCAACTCGTTCAAATAAAAGTTAACAGGACGACAGGGTATTTTGACTAATCTTTTCTGTGGCATTCCCACATATGTTGTATGTTTGGAGTGAGTTTACTAGTGAAACAGTGGCGTGTTTTTTGAAGTTGCCAAACTGCACTTTGAACACATTCTGCTCACTTTTCTTCATCTATCTTCACCACCATGAGACCATGCCCTGGTGTGTCTAGTGTGGCTGGTCACCCTAGCTCTGACTCACTCACTGTTTGGCTCGGTGGTGTCTGTGCTTCTGTGAAATCAGAGGCACCTGAGTGACACTGTGACAGACTAAGGTCCTGCTGCTTTGAGATTCATTTTTACCCGGGAGACAGTTGTCTGGACTGTTTCAGCAGGTCAGGGACCACAGTGATTGGTTGATTGTGAAAACCAGCAGGACACTGGCCCTCCAGATGTGGATTTGGAGAGTACATTGACTGTGTGGCTCTGTTGACTGTTGCTAGGATACAGCTTCCTCACAACATCCATGACATTGAGCTGGAGAGGATCTCTCAGTACATTCTGGTCTCCCAGCCACACGGCTTCACACTGGCCTGGGAGGGCCGCACAGGCTCTGTCTACATTAAGATGAGTCCGGAATACGTTGGCAGGACCTGTGGACTGTGTGGAAATTTCAACGCCGATATTCAGGATGACCTCAGAACCAGCTATGGTAGGAAAAACAGCTTTTCCCGCTTTTGTCTCTGACATGAATACTGATCTCAAAGCTTCTCTGAAGTAGTGAAATGTCAGAAGAAAGTGACATTTACATTTATTTATTTAGGAGATGTTTTTATCCAGAGCTTTTTCCAAGACAGACAGAATACAAATATAACAATAGTTGTACCTTGTCAGAAGTGGGATTCGAACCCTGGCCTCCAGGGGAGACTGCGACCTGAACGCAGCGCCTTAGACCGCTCGGCCATCCTGACCCACTGAGCAAGCTCTTTACCAAATGAGCTTTCCACTCATTTATTTGTTGCGATATCAAACGAACACTATGAGTAACTGACTGAAGCATCTTTGTTCTATGACAGAGCTGGAGATTCAGCTCAGCGCTGACAAAAGGCGATGTTGAAAGTTAAAAAAACACAGTTTCGTGATGAGTCATGGGCTGTTGGAATACAAAACTGCAAAGCGGTTACTTTGAATAAATGTTTCCTCTGGAACATTCCCGATTGTCTTTAACTTCTCGTCAAAACCAATTTTGATTACCAAATACCAACTCTACAGTGAGATTGAATCTCAACAATTGGCCAAGAGTCTGAGTCAGGTGCTCATGCTGTTCTGTGATTGGACTGTTTTCCTCAGGTGTGCTGACTGAGGATGTGGCCTTGTTTGGGAACAGCTGGGCAGACGAACAGCCGCAGCAGGTGCACTGTCCCATGGTTCCCTCCTTCTTCACTTCTCCCTGCTCCGCCAAGGATCCACACACCCTGCTGGTATGGCCCTGCACAGGCGTCTCACTTAAACTCACACATTAAACTCACATCCTGCTGGTATGGCCCTGCACAGACGTCTCACTTAAACTCACACATTAAACTCACATCCTGCTGGTATGGCCCTGCACAGACGTCTCACTTAAACTCACACATTAAACTCACATCCTGCTGGTATGGCCCTACACAGACGTCTCACTTAAACTCACACATTAAACTCACATCCTGCTGGTATGGCCCTGCACAGGCGTCTCACTTAAACTCACACATTAAACTCACACCCTGCTGGTATGGCCCTGCACAGATGTTTCACTTAAACTCACACATTAAACTCACATCCTGCTGGTATGGCCCTGCACAGGCCTCTCACTTAAACTCACACATTAAACTCACATCCTGCTGGTATGGCCCTACACAGACGTCTCACTTAAACTCACACATTAAACTCACATCCTGCTGGTATGGCCCTGCACAGGCGTCTCACTTAAACTCACACATTAAACTCACACCCTGCTGGTATGGCCCTGCACAGGCGTCTCACTTAAACTCACACATTAAACTCACACCCTGCTGGTATGGCCCTGCACAGGCCTCTCACTTAAACTCACACATTAAACTCACATCCTGCTGGTATGGCCCTGCACAGGCGTCTAACTTAAACTCACACATTGAACACATCCAGCCCCATTTCCTGTCATAGGGTCTTTATGTGTTTTTTATAGTTTTGTAGCTTTGTTGGATTTGATTTACAGTGTTTTATTTGTTTGGTGCTGTGCAGCACAGTAGATGGTTTCACCACATATGACAGTGATTTCTCTCTCCAAGAGAATACTTTTATCTGGACTTGGTTCTGTGGTATTGAAAACATGCTGCTTTTTTTCACCTGCTGTCTTGATAGAAAGTGGAGGAGGTCTGTGGAACTCTGCTGAAGGAGCCTTTCAAATCCTGTCATGAATTCGTGAGCCCATACTCCTACATGGCCAGCTGCTCTAATGATCTCTGCCAGTAAGTACAGGCCAGCAGGACTCAAACCCAGTAAGCGCTGCCTGTAATAAGAGACCTTCTGTTTCGGTTTGTTCTTATATTGCTCAGCGGAAGCGAATGAAAATGCAGACTGCCTCACTCTCTCTCTCTCTCACTCTCGTTAAGATCTGGGCCCAATGGTGATGCCGTGTGCCAGGTGTTCGCTGAGTATGCCCGTGCCTGTGCCCATGCAGAGCAGCCTCTACACGACTGGAGAGAGCAGATCCCCGGGTGTGGTATGTCTGTCATCACTGTCAGCCAGTGACCTGAGGCAGTTCATCTTAAAAATGTTTTTAAGTCACACAGAGAGGTTTTGGGGAATGCAGCTGGAGTGACGTCCCTTTGGCTGTGTTGTGTGCCCCTTTGGCTGTGCTGTGTGCCCCTTTGGCTGTGTTGTGTGCCCCTTTGGCTGTGTTGTGTGCCCCTTTGGCTGTGTTGTGTACCCCTTTGGCTGTGTTGTGTACCCCTTTGACTGTGTTTGTGCCCCTTTGGCTGTGTTGTGTGCCCCTTTGACTGTGTTTGTGCTGCTTTGGCTGTGTTGTGTGCCCCTATGGCTGTGCTGTGTGCCGCTTTGGCTGTGTTGTGTGCCCCTTTGACTGTGTTTGTGCTGCTTTGGCTGTGTTGTGTGCCCCTATGGCTGTGCTGTGTGCCGCTTTGGCTGTGTTGTGTGTCCCTTTGGCTGTGCTGTGTGCCGCTTTGGCTGTGTTGTGTACCCCTTTGACTGTGTTTGTGCCCCTTTGGCTGTGCTGTGTGCCCCTTTGACTGTGTTTGTGCTGCTTTGGCTGTGTTGTGTGCCCCTATGGCTGTGCTGTGTGCCCCTTTGGCTGTGCTGTGTGCCCTTTTGGCTGTGCTGTGTGTCCCTTTGGCTGTGTTGTGTACCCCTTTGACTGTGCTGTGTGCCCCTTTGACTGTGCTGTGTGCCCCTTTGACTGTGTTTGTGCCGCTTTGGCTGTGTTGTGTGTCCCTTTGGCTGTGTTGTGTGTCTCTTTGGCTGTGCTGTGTGTCCCTTTGGCTGTGTTGTGTGGTTTCACTGACATTGTGTGGTTTCATCCACACGGCTCTGCTTAGGCTCAGTGTCAGTTCTGACCAGCTGTCACTTTGTCTGCACAGCACAGACCGTCAGTGTTTGCCTAATAATCTGTTTGTGCTGTGCAATGTAGTTAATTAGTAAAATTTGTCTGCCTGCTTTTGTTTTACATTTTATGTAAAACCTGTCTGCCTGCTTCTGTTTTACAGTTTGTGTAAAACCCGTCTGCCTGCTTCTGTTTTACAGTTTGTGTAAAATCTGTTGTACAGTGGGGGTAAAGTCTGTCTGAGCATTTTGACTGTCCAGTCTGTAATGTCTGTCTGGCTGTGACTGTGACTGCGTTGTGTCTGTACTGTGACTGTGATGTGAATGTGTTGTGAATGTGATGTGAATGTGTTGTGAATGTGTTGTGACTGTGATGTGAATGTGTTGTGACTGTGATGTGACTGTGTTGTGACTGTGCTGTGACTGTGACTGTGATGTGAATGTGTTGTGACTGTGATGTGACTGTGTTGTGACTGTGCTGTGACTGTGTTGTGACTGTGTTGTGACTGTGTTGTGACTGTGCTGTGACTGTGTTGTGACTGTGCTGTGACTGTGACTGTGTTGTGACTGTGTTGTGACTGTGTTGTGCAGGAGTCCAGTGCCCTCCTCAGCTCCAGCACAGGGAGTGTATAACCTGCTGCCCAGTCTCCTGTAATGTGGAGCGAATGTGCATCGACAGCAAACTACAATGTCTGGACGGGTGTTACTGCCCTGACGGTGAGAGAGAGAGAGAGAGAGAGAGAGAGAGAAGAAACACATGGATGAAAGGCTGTATATGTTTTCTTCCTTTATAAGAATGCCTGCCATGCTCTGTGTTTTGAGTGGCGCTGTATCAGGGCAGATATACGTTGAGTGTTTTACTGTTACTGTTTTACTGTGCAGATCTGATCTATGAGGGAGGGGTGTGTGTGAAGGCCTCAGACTGTCCCTGCGAATACCACGGCATGATTTACCCCCCCGGACACACGGTCCAGGAAGAATGCAACAACTGGTATGCACTTTGCACTTATTTAAAATAAATAAATAAACAGGCATTTCACAAACATTTGAATAACACCAGTGGCTTTAAAGAAATAAGATGTGTCTGTTTTCTTCACGGGAGAATAAATAGACACGTGATGGAATTCAGACTGAATCTGAGGATGAAAGAGCACTGTGTGAATTCATCTGCAGGGTCATTAGAGCGGCGACAGGTGGTGTGAGAAGACAGAGATATGATATTAATGATATATTTGTGATGTGTGAATTTACAGGGCAGTCAGACTGTGTGGGGATGTGTGCTTGGACAGTAACAATGTCAGGGCTGTGTTTATCCACCTGCAATGGCTCAGATTTCTCTCTCTTTCAGCACGTGTGTGGAGGGAGCCTGGAACTGCACAGAACACAGCTGCCCAGGTTCAGACATGCATATTTACCCACTCACTCCTTTACACACTCACTCATTCTGTCTTTCACTCATTCACTCCCTTATTCATTCAGTCATTCATTAGAGCACTCAGTTGTTCAATCACTCTCACTCTCTCACTCTCTCATTCACTCACTCACTCTCTCTCACTCACTCACTCACTCACTCACTCACTCACTCTCTTTCACTCTCTCACTCTAATACACGGCTGTGATGGTCTCATGTGAGGATAATGTTACTGTGTTTTAAATTCAACAGGAGAGTGTTCAGTCACAGGGGACATGTACTTCAAGTCTTTTGATGGCCGTGTTTACACTTTCCCAGCGACATGCCAGTATGTCTTAGCAAAAAGTCGCAATTCAGGGAAGTTCACAGTCACCATACAGAATGCTCCATGTGGACCGGTAAGTTCTCCGCCGTTCTGTTACAACCTGTTCTTAACGCCGCGCGCTGATGCCTCATGTTTTTCTGTATTTCTCATTTCTGATACGGGTAAACCGTTGTCCTAAATCAATGGAAGAGTTACAAATTGGCAGGCGATGTTTTTATTTATTAATAATAATTGAATACCTTCTCCTGCACATTCTGAATGACAGAACATGGTAACTGACACTGGGATTTGACTCTGTAATCTGGTGTCTGAGAAAAGCAGTTTGTTCTGCTGGGGTGTGATGAGGCTGTAACTGTGAGGCTGTGAGAAAGTCACGTTTTGTCTCATCCTCGGCCGCGCTGGCTGGAAACCTGAAGGCTTGGTTGGAGATAAAAGGGCCTCTGAAATTCATCTGTGTCGTGATCAAACCGTGCGTTGCTTTGACAGATAAAACATGAAAAGGTACAAAAGACTGAGAGCTTCTTTTTCCTCAAAGCGACCAGTCTCCCCGAGCCTGCCGGGCCGCTGATGTTAAGCCTCAACATGCCACAAACAGAGCCGGTATAAAATATCAACGGCGCTCTGGCCCGAATCTCTGAACGAGCAGTTCCCTCAGATTAACTCATCTGGGCTCTTGAGTGACAGAGCAAGTGTCTTTTGTAGTTGGAGATGAGGAGACTGATGGAGGCAAAAGAGATGAATTTCTGTGAAGCGGCTGTTGATGGAGGAGGTGCTGACAGGGGCCCACGGCTCCAGTGAATGGATCAATTCAGACCCGGCAGAGCTCCATCTGTCCAGACAGAGAAAGAGAGAGAGAGGGAGAGAGAGAGAGAGAGAGAGAGAGAGAGAGACTCCACCCTAAGTTTTATTCAGTCAAACGTATTATGCTTGAGTGCGTCTATTATTGCATTAGGTCAGTGTGAAAATGGGTCATTGAAAAGAGCCATTCATCTGTTGTGTTTGTATTTTTCTCTATTGAAGCTGGTGTTTTGTCACAGCCTCCTGTCTGAATTGCAGAATCTGGACGGGGCTTGTATCCAATCAGTTAACCTCGTGGTTAATGAGGATCCAAAGACAGAGGTCACGATGAGCCGCGTTGGCGAGGTTTTCATGTCCAGCCAGTTCCGAATCTCCCTGCCCTATTCAGACGGTAAGTGCACACGCAAAATTACGATCTCTTATCGCCCAAATTTCATGTAACAATGTATATGACGCAGAGTAAGACCCTTTTCTCTGGGCTTTCTGTGTAGTCACTGGTTGCTTTTTGTGATATCAGAGCTACAGTGGGTTCTGTAACTTTCTCTCAAAGGAAGGACACAATGTGTTGGAACCCAACAGAAACAATGCTTGTCTGTGGGTATCGTTGTTGTTGTTTTTGGTGCCTGTGCGAGGATTAATTGCTAACTGCAGTCTCTGTGTATGCACAGAGGTGTTCCAAATCCAGGAGCTGTCCTCACTGTTCCTGCAGGTGAAAACCGCCCAGGGCCTGCGGCTGCAGTATAACTGGAGAGAGTTTCGCCTCTACCTGCAGGTGGACGAGTTTTGGAAGGAGGACACAGTCGGCCTGTGCGGTACCTTCAATGGAAACATTCAGGATGACTTCCTGTAAGTCTGCCTGGCTGACCTCTGACCTTGGCAGAGCTGTAGACGCGGGCTCTTCCTGGCACTTTGAGAGTATTCTTGCATTTCACTCTGAGAGACACTGCTGCCCACACACTCACAGGAGGGCCCCTGTCCTGAGATCACACTGCAGGCTCCACAGGACTGGCTCTACACAGGAAAACTTATCACACCTACACGTGCTTGGGCTTCAGTCTTTTGTGTTCCCCACTGGGCCATTTTTCATACTGCCTTTGCAATACTTTAGTTATTATCTCTCATGTGAGGAATTTAGTGCAGAAGAGGAAAAAGAAGAAGAAAAAGAAGAAGAGGAAGAAGAAGAAGAAGAAGAAACAATATTTATAACCACAAGTCATAATGCTAATTAATGAAAGAGACACAGGATGGGACAGATTCTCTAGTATAGAATATGTGATAATATACGCACACACACAAAATGCCAAAAATGACATCAGACATTAGACAGCTGTCTGACAAGAGACTGCTGTTGTCAGAAATACTACTACAATTCATTAAAAGTTGTGATCTCCAGAGAGGAGTAAGCACTACTCCCTGTACTTCTGCCTGGGAGGAGTCTGAGTTAGACTGTAGTGTTCTGCACCTCCTCATCCTAACCCCAGTACAGATATCACACACTGCTCTGAGTTTCCAGTACAGATATCACACACTGCTCTGAGTTTCCAGTACAGATATCACACACTGCTCTGAGTTTACAGTACAGATATCACACACTGCTCTGAGTTAAGTGTCTGGTCATGTGCTCTTTTCTTCTTTGTTGACCTCCTTTGGTCTTATCTGTGGTGTTTCATTCTAGCGCCCCCTCTGGAATGATTGAGAGCACCCCGCAGCTGTTTGGGAACGCCTGGCGCGTGTCGTCGGCGTGCGTGACCCGACCCAGCCTCCCGCAGCTTGACCCCTGTGACACTCACCAGCAAGCAGGTGACCACTCAACCGCGTGCCCAATCACGCTCTCAAAAAGGGGTGTTCGTGTATGTCACTTCTAGTTACTTGGGGAGGTAACTATAGAGGGCCTCCGCTACACTGTTAAATGGATACATACAAAAACATATGAATGACCACAAAAATAACAAACACGTTTTTGGTAACAGTGCAGTAGTGGGAAAGAAGCCTTGCACTTAGAGGGCAATAGATCTGAACCCAAAGTATGACAGTTCACTGCTAGGGTATGTTGCTCAATAGGCCTGTGAACAGCAACACACAAACTAATCTTTCTGAGTCTTCCCATCTAAGACTGTTTGCAGAATGATTGTGACCAGTGTTACACACTTCCTTTTCCCCTAGGAGTTTGACTTTTTCATCAGTAAAGTCAGAGAGTTAACCCTTTGCCGGGAGATCTTTCGAGCTGTGTCTGTCCTGGGACGCTGATGGCTGTGTGTCTGTGTCTCTGTGTTCTCCTCCAGCCTCGTACGCCATAGAGAAATGTGAGGTTCTGAATAAGGAGCTGTTTTCACCCTGTCACGAGTATCTGAGCCCCCTGCCGTTCTATCAGCAGTGTAGAGCGGACACGTGTAAGTGCGGCCAGCCCTGCCTCTGTTCGGCGCTGGCACACTACGCCCGTCTGTGCCGCAAACACTCCGTCATCGTGGAATTCCGCGCTCACATCTCAGAGTGTGGTGAGTGTTCCACCGAAACACTATTCTGACCAGTCACTGGAGATAAAGCACGTTCACGTCCACTCACCAAGAATAAAGCCCATTCTGTCCAGTCATACTCCGTGCGATATGGTTCTGATTGAAAACTCTAACTGTTGAGTGATTTACACTTGTTTTACACCAGTTATGAAGCCTCACTGGTTTCATTCTCCAGTCTTATTTGATTACAGGACTAAGCCCTGTGTTATCGCTGTCTGCCTGCCGATGGCTGAGACAGATAAACTGCTGTAATCCTTAAAAGAATTTTCATACATGATTTTTTTTCCGTATGTCGACTTTTCTCACATCCTGAAACAGCCCACATATCTGTTCAGTGGTTTTATTTTTTCTGCATGAATAGTCAGTGTGTGTATACAATCTGCATAACAGTTGACCTGCAGTGTAAAACAGGGCTTTTTTGTTTGTAAATGCTGTAATTCTCTGGTCTGTCTCTCCTACGGGGTACCGGACACAGCGATAACCTGTCCGTCGACGATGGAGTACGGCATGTGTGTGTCGGCGTGTCGCCATAGCTGCAGCTCTCTCTCCTTGCCCCAGCCCTGCGGAGACGAGTGTGAGGAGGGGTGTGTGTGTCCTCAGGGGATGTTCTATAGCACACACACACACACCTGTGTTCGCAGGTAAACCACATCGCCTCTGTTACAATTCTCCAAAATTATAATCACTTAATAAAACTTAAAAGTACGTGATGCAGGATCATTTGTGTAACGATACAATTGGAACAATAGTAACAACATTTATGATGGTCCCCGATTCCTTGTCCCTTTAATTTGCATCCATAAATAATAACGACTGAACTGAATGAATTGCACTCGCAAGGCATGTGGAGATTTGTTGGCAAAGTATTGGTTATACCAAATTCTGTCTCAGGTAATTTGACAGAAGCTTACTGCTGTTTGGGTCCTGATCATACCATGGTGGTCCGTCATTTTGTTGTCAGGCTTTAAACAGTTATGCTCCAGATGCTGAATGGGCAGTAGTCAACTCAAACACGGAAATGAGTCCTTTTTAACTTGGGGTTAAGTTCTGTTCCAGGCTCAGTCCGAGTGGCTGTAAAATACAGAGGACCTGTGGACCTCAGGCATTGTGAGGGCTTTTTAGCTCACTCAAACACAAGACATGCTGTTTAATTTCCCTTAAATGGCCTTGGCTTTTCGCATCCCACTCCAGCTTTGTGCCATACTTACCATGTGCTAGAGTTACATTAGAGGAATTTGTGCTGAAAAAAGCCATTCATCTCCTCCGAAGCTGCGGACGACACAGATATCTGATAACCAGGAAGAGAGCCAGTGCTACAAAGAATGAAGTGTCACTGCGGCCTATAGGTTACAAAAGCTTTTCACTTTTGCAAGATCAATTTTGGACGGTTCAGTCGCTCCCAGACATTAAAGCTTTATCCACACTAATTCACTTACATCGTACTCGTCACACTAATGACAGAGCGTAAAGGCAAAACGACTGATCGCACAAACCTCCACAATCAAAGCTTATCATTTTCTTTTTTCTCTCTCTCAGCGTGCTGATGATAATTATCTGGCATTGCATTGTGTTTCAGCACTATCGTGTCTGTACTAGAGGGCATCTTTTGGAGCAGTGGTTTTCAACTCCAGTCCTGAGGGCCCCCTGTCCTGCACATCTTTGTTTTAAATCCGCTTTAACTCAGGACTGACACACCTGATTCCACTGGTCAATTAAATGTAAATGTAAATCTCTGTGATCACACACACTGTGAACAGTGAGCAGTGAATTTGTCCTCTGCATTTAACCCATCCATCACACTGGTAGTGAACACACACACACCAGACACAGGAGCAGTGGGCAGCATTCCTTGTGCCCAGGGGGCATTGGGGTTAAGTGCCTTGCCTAAGGGCACACAGCTGTGGATTTGGGAATTGAACTGGCAACCCTTCAGTCACGACCCCAGTTGTCTGACTGCTAGACCACAGCTGCCCAATGAGAATAATTCATCATCAAGCCCTTGATTGGCTCAGTTAACTGTGAAGATGAAGAGTTAAAACAAAGACGCGCAGGACAGGGCGCCCTCAGGACTGGAGCTGAGAACCTCTGTCTTAGAGAACACGTGAGTGTTTTAACTGAATCAGCGTGCGTGGATTAGGTTAACTCTTTGTTGCTCTCTCTCAGGAGTGAATGCCCGTGCAGCTTTCTGGGAGCAGACTACGCGCCTGGAGAGGTGATCATGACTGCAGCCGGTGTTCAGTACGTTTCCCTCCTTCCTCTGCTGCTTCATTAGCCACATTATGTTAAACTCTAAGCGTTCAGACTGGAGGCCTTACAGCCCTGTCTCTCATGTTAGGGTCTGCCAGGATGGAAGAGTTTTGTCCCAAAGCACAGTCACTGGTAAGCCTCACATTCGTTCCTCTTATTGCTTATCTAGTATTTTTATTTATTTATGTATGTATTTATTTATTTTGTATTCATTAAGTGATCAGCTTAAATTGCATCGTGTGTGATACTCTGATGGGACTAAAACAGGGTGAATGTGTTCAGCAACAGCATTCTTACTGAACCCAGTCAGAACTAAGATTCTTCTTCAGCTGTGAGTTAAAGCAGGAAAAGCCAGTACAAATGGGAGAAGCCAGTGAGAGTGGGAGAATCCAGTGTGAATGGGAGAGTCAGTGTGAATGGGAGAATCCAGTGTGAATGGGGAAAGCCAGTGTGAACGGGAAAATCCAGTGTGAATGGGGAAAGCCAGTGTGAATGGGAGAATCCAGTGTGAATGGGGAAAGCCAGTGTGAATGGGAAAATCCAGTGTGAATGGGAAAATCCAGTGTGAATGGGAGAATCCAGTGTGAATGGGAGAATCCAGTGTGAATGGGAGAATCCAGTGTGAACGGGGAAAGCCAGTGTGAATGAGTCCATTCTTCTTTCTGCTCCTCACAGAAAGGACGTGTCCTCCTGGTCAATATTATGATGACTGTGGGAACATGGTAGATGGTTCCTCACCGACCAAAGGTTTGGCATGTGAGCTTACCTGTGAATCTTACCTGCTCAACCTCACCTGTTCAGCTCACGAGCCCTGTGTGCCGGGCTGCGTCTGCCCAGCGGGGTGAGTATCTGCTGTCCTGCTGCATCCTCCAATCTTACTGTAACTTCCTCTGATGTAACTGTGACTGTCCCTAATAATTACCGCTGCATCTATTTACTGATGGTCTTACTGTTCTCTGTGACAGTTACACTGCCCCACAGCAGATATGACTGTACACTCCATTATGTTACTGCTCCAGCACTGTTAATGTATCTTTCACTGTAAAAAAAAAAAAAAGACAACTTAGGTCAACTTAAAATGATAAGGTGACTTGCCACAAAGGTTTTGTGATTAAACTAAATGTTTGGCTTTTTTGCCATAAGTGTGGAGGTGAGAAAAAATACTATAAACCTTTTGGATGCTGTTTAACTTGCTGTTTAAAAAAAGCCTAATGTTTAACCACAAAAAGATCAGAGGACATTAGTCATCAATTTATCCCACAAATAGGAACTGCCCAGAGAATAAGAATGAAGTGATAAATGCAGCACTGGTTCATTCAGTGAGTGAAACTGATGTGAGATGCTGTGATCTGAGGGCACTCAGAGAGCAGAATGGATTTCAATTCATCTTCAAAAGATGTTTTTTTTCTTTGACTTGTCTGTTGATGTAGACTTTAAAATGCTATAATGCAGGTTCAGATAAGAGAAGTAAAAAAAACCCCGAGAGGCAACTGCTTGGAAAAGCTAAAATTCTTCAGAAATTGAAGTTGGACAGAAAGTGAAACTTTCATCATGCACTGTATTTCTTTGGACAACTATGTGTACAAAGTATTTACAGGAACCAAGGTTTACTCAAAAAAGTTGATCAAAAACTTGTGGAGTTAGTACATACATTAGAACTGTATTATCAGTCTCCTCCCTGCCCCCACTGCTCTGTGTAAGTGTTACTGGTGCAACAGAATTCTGTCATACTGTTACACCTCAGTTTGGTTTCTGCTGTCACCGATACTGTCCACCACTGTTACGTTAGCCCCCGGGCCCTTTTAATACAGCTCAACAGAAAGATATATTTTGCTCTCATTTGAAATTTTTAAACCAAGTGACTGATTGAGAATGCCGTTATATATAACTGCATACCGGTACTCTCTAAAACCAAGTCTGAACTCCCTCTGAGTAACAGATTTGGCAGTAATCAAGAGAGTAGAATAATGTCATGTCTGATTTTTAGGTTAGAATTTAGGTTAGAATTACTGCAGTAATTCTGCATTGTTTAACGGTTTTAGAATGAGGGCGTGTGTGCTGCCTCTCTGCGTCTGTTTTAAGGTTTACTTTACCTTCTGTGGGAATGTGTGTGCATGTGTGTGTGTGTGTGAGAGAGAGAGCTGATGAATGGTGTTTTTTTTGTTTTTTTTTCTGGGGAAATGTTATGTTTCCAGGCTCTGTGTCACACATAGAGGAAAGGACAGGTGAGTTTGACTCATGGCTAATTTTGGGAGGAACAGGTCATAGGTCATGCTGGAAAACTGGGTTGTCTGCGATTTCAAAGGCTGCGTAACACAGTGCCAATTAGCTAAGGGGTGCCAGATGCTAGTCTCTCACTGTGCATCTTTCAAACATTTGCTATGCTGAGCACAATACGGCTTTGTCACGAAACGCGTTTTGAGCTATTCAGAGTTCACATAACTAAAACCACCGCGTTTTGTTTAAGGCCGGAGGAACTACGGTAACAGAGCAGAAGATGCTAGTGGTTAGACGCGGCGGCAGGGAGGCTGAGAGTGCCTCTCTGAATATGCTACATGCTGCGCTGCGTAAGGTGAAAAGACTTCTTTGTGGCCCGGCACCTCGGCTTCCCTCTCTCTACGAGTCAGGTTCTGTTAGACAAGGAAGCTCGGCGCGGGTGACAGACGACACCGGCGCTATAGATCGGATTAATGTCACTCGATCCATTTAATGCTGAATGTCTACAGGAGCGCAAGGAGGTTAAGTGACCATAATATGAGTTTAGCTTCCTTAAGCCAGCACCAGCCATAACAGTGTGGTAATGAAGAGAGATGTGAACGGACTTGTAACTACATAAAAACCGACACGTCATTATTCAGGCGATTCATAGACAGCTCTCCACAATGAGAGACGTTTAGAGAAAGAGACAGTTAGTGAACAATGATGGAGTGACTCTATGTTCGTTATCTTTCAAAAGACGTCCATTTTAAAAAAACAAACAAACAAGCCCCCCCCCCCCCCCGAAAAAAAAAAAACAAGCAAAAAAAAACAACCCCTAATTCAGGACTTTATATTAAGTTTGTTTCCTGTCATTGCTGTGGATCAAATTTTCAAAATCCTTTGAGTTAGGTCTGTGATACTCTCTGCAGAGTAAACTTGAAGATAAATCTGAACATAACTGATATTCTGTGAACAGATGACTTTGGAGCTCAGTAAATAAGCGTCGTAAGCTAATAGCTTGGTTACAAAGAGGGGAAGAAGTCATGCATATTCATAACTGACGCGGTACAAAGACAGACAGAGCTTTGAGTAGGGTCACAGGGAGCGGCGGTGAGTGTATTGTGAAATGTCTAGACGGGGGCAGAGCGTTTTTTTTTTTTTTTTGTGATATTTAAGACAGCAGGCCGCCTGCGTGTGGCTGTGACTCACCGACTCTGTGACCTTTTCGGTGGAAAGCTCTCACACTGCGGCATCATGGGAAAAAGCACACACATTCTGTCATGAGTGTTTAATAAATGCCCGAAACCGGATCGTTTGGCATCTAGTGAGGAGTAAATATGCACACAATGGTCCCTTATGCTGCCGCGATGAGAATATTGATAAATCTGGTTTCATGATGGTGATTAAATGTGGAATTGATGGCAAACTCTTCAGTCCACGTTAAGTGAACCGTGAAATATTTTTGTCATCGCTGTGGTTTACCAGTCTGGCAGTGAAAGGGTGTTTCACCTGCCTCCATGACGTTCTCACCTTACCGCCCTTTGGTCGTCTGACTGTACTCGTAGGTCCGGTGTTTTTCCTAAAACCCCCGTCATCATATGTTTACTGACCTACTGAATTAGCAACGAGCAGTCTCCCGCACCTCCCATCCTTACTCTGACTCTTACAGGGATAGTTTCGTAAACCTTTGTTTACCAATGTGTGGCAACATTCAAGATTTCATTTACTGTGCACTGATAAAACACTATAAAAATAGATTAAGCCAAAATATGGACACTGTACAAGTATAAGAGTGCAAATCCACTGTGGACAGAGTGTAAAGTATAAAGATATATCAGCTATCTGCCATGGCGGCACCCAACACGTATAAGCATGTTCCAAACAAAAACTACACAACCATAAATCTGTGTGCCTCTCAGAAACACCCAGGTCACTTGTACTTGTTTAGGTTTAAAAATATTTGTTAACAGTACCATGTATGTGTAACCCAACATGTAACAACACAGAGACCTGTGATGTGATCTCTGTGCCTAACTGTGAGTAACTCCCCGCTCTAAGCACGAACCTCCAAAACCCCTTACTCCTCTCTGACCCGGGCAGCCACGCCTGGCCTTGTTTTCACAGAGCTCCTGCGACACTGCTCTGGCCTGCAGGTGGAGTCAGAACAATACTGCACACAAGTCTGTGACAGTGTGTGTGAGTACTGCAGTTTACAAGTCTGTGACAGTGTGTGTGAGTACTGCAGTTTACAAGTCTGTGACAGTGTGTGTGAGTACTGCAGTTTACAAGTCTGTGACAGTGTGTGTGAGTACTGCAGTTTACAGGTCTGTGACAGTGTGTGTGAGTACTGCAGTTTACAGGTCTGTGACAGTGTGTCTGAGTACTGCAGTTTACAGGTTTATGACAGTGTGTGTGAGTACTGCAGTTTACGGGTTTATGACAGTGTGTGTGAGTACTGCAGTTTACAAGTCTGTGACAGTGTGTGTGAGTACTGCAGTTTACAAGTCTGTGACAGTGTGTGTGAGTACTGCAGTTTACAGGTCTGTGACAGTGTGTGTGAGTACTGCAGTTTACAGGTCTGTGACAGTGTGTCTGAGTACTGCAGTTTACAGGTTTGTGACAGTGTGTCTGAGTACTGCAGTTTACAGGTTTATGACAGTGTGTGTGAGTACTGCAGTTTACAGGTTTGTGACAGTGTGTGTGAGTACTGCTGTTTACAGGTTTGTGACAGTGTGTCTGAGTACTGCAGTTTACAGGTTTATGACAGTGTGTGTGAGTACTGCAGTTTACAGGTTTGTGACAGTGTGTGTGAGTACTGCAGTTTACAAGTCTGTGACAGTGTGTGTGAGTACTGCAGTTTACAGGTTTGTGACAGTGTGTCTGAGTACTGCAGTTTACAGGTTTATGACAGTGTGTGTGAGTACTGCAGTTTACAGGTTTATGACAGTGTGTGAGTACTGCAGTTTACAGGTTTGTGACAGTGTGTGTGAGTACTGCAGTTTACAGGTTTGTGACAGTGTGTCTGAGTACTGCAGTTTACAGGTTTATGACAGTGTGTGTGAGTACTGCAGTTTACAGGTTTGTGACTGTGTCTGAGTACTGTAGTTTACAGGTTTATGACAGTGTGTCTGAGTACTGCTGTTTACAGGTTTATGACAGTGTGTGTGAGTACTGCAGTTTGTAGGTTTGTGACAGTGTGTGTGAGTACTGCAGTTTGTAGGTTTGTGACAGTGTGTGTGAGTACTGCAGTTTACAGGTTTATGACAGTGTGTGTGAGTACTGCAGTTTACAGGTTTATGACAGTGTGTGTGAGTACTGCAGTTTGTAGGTTTGTGACAGTGTGTGTGAGTACTGCAGTTTACAGGTTTATGACTGTGTGTGTGAGTACTGCAGTTTGTAGGTTTGTGACAGTGACAGTGTGTCTGAGTACTGCAGTTTGTAGGTTTGTGACAGTGACAGTGTGTGTGAGTACTGCAGTTTGTAGGTTTGTGACAGTGACAGTGTGTGTGAGTACTGCAGTTTGTAGGTTTGTGACAGTGACAGTGTGTCTGAGTACTGCAGTTTGTAGGTTTGTGACAGTGTGTGTGAGTACTGCAGTTTGTAGGTTTGTGACAGTGACAGTGTGTCTGAGTACTGCAGTTTACAGGTTTATGACTGTGTGTCTGAGTACTGCTGTTTACAGGTTTGTGACAGTGTGTGTGAGTACTGCAGTTTACAGGTTTATGACAGTGTGTGTGAGTACTGCAGTTTGTAGGTTTGTGACAGTGACAGTGTGTCTGAGTACTGCAGTTTGTAGGTTTGTGACAGTGACAGTGTGTCTGAGTACTGCAGTTTGTAGGTTTGTGACAGTGACAGTGTGTGTGAGTACTGCAGTTTGTAGGTTTGTGACAGTGACAGTGTGTCTGAGTACTGCAGTTTACAGGTTTATGACTGTGTGTCTGAGTACTGTTGTTTACAGGTTTGTGACAGTGTGTGTGAGTACTGCAGTTTACAGGTTTATGACAGTGTGTGTGAGTACTGCAGTTTGTAGGTTTGTGACAGTGACAGTGTGTCTGAGTACTGCAGTTTGTAGGTTTGTGACAGTGACAGTGTGTGTGAGTACTGCAGTTTGTAGGTTTGTGACAGTGACAGTGTGTCTGAGTACTGCAGTTTGTAGGTTTGTGACAGTGACAGTGTGTGTGAGTACTGCAGTTTGTAGGTTTGTGACAGTGACAGTGTGTCTAAATGCTGCAGTTTGTAGGTTTGTGACAGTGACAGTGTGTCTAAATGCTGCAGTTTGTAGGTTTGGCAGTGCTGTGTGTCAGCGAGTGGCAGGAGGGCATTTTTGACATTTGACTTGAGTGTGGAAGGCCAGGGGGAATGTGGAAAGTCCCCGACAGACGTCACTGCCTCAGAGCTCTGCCCCTGGAGAAGGACACGGCACAGAGATGCTTCAGGTGTCAGCAGGTGCTGAGAGGACATTTAGACTTTACCATTGTTTTTCAGTTGTCACCTTTTTTTGCTGGTAATTGATTTAAAAAACTCTTGGATTTCTCCAGTTTCTGCAGTCGGTTTGGTCTCCACTAGCGCTGTGCTTGTCCAGCTTGTCTTTCTTTACTTGTCTCTTTTTTCCTGTTCTTTCTGTTTGTTCAATTAATGGTACAGTGCTGTTTGAACTCTCTCTCTCTCCAGGGAGCGTCTGACATAAGGCTGGTTTTGTGTGTGGATGAATTCCAGTGGTAATGAATGTGTGTAATTCATCCTGCAGAATCGCAGCCCCTCCTCTCCTCTCCATCGTACTTGACTTATTTGTACAGTAAACAGATGGTCCACAGGAATGAGTGAACCATAAGCTGCTTAAAGAAATTCCTACTGCCTGGTTTAAAAAATCAGCACTTCTTCATTTGGCTATGATAAAAAAAAAAGAAAAAAAAGAAGGTAAACGTGAGGAAGTGTGCCGTCCATCTGTGGCTCGTGTGCAGTTTGACTGTTCTGAAAACAGCTGTTCAGTGGTGTGTGTGTGTGTGTGTGTGTGTGTGGTGTAATGTAGACAGTTTCATGAATGCTTGCAGTTTTTTAGGCTTAAAATGTGTACATGTCAAAGTTTATGCCCTAAAAGGAGGAAAAGAAGAAACTGGTTAACGTAAGGCAGCCTCTTGACACAGTGCTGGGAAAATATCTTGCCGTCAGTTTGGTTCAGACAGGCAAACTCCTCACGGAAACACCAGCACAGGTAAAACACCAGCACAGGTAAAACACCGGTGCAGGTAAAACACCAGTACAGGTAAAACACCAGCACAGGTAAAATTCCAGTGCATGTAAAACAGAATATTTCAGTGGGAAAATCAGAGGCTGGGATCTTGCCCATCATTTTGAGCGATTGAGCCGTGAAATTAAGTGACTTGTGGGAAATCTAGCCGTGGCCCATTTTCACTGAAAGGCAACAGAGTGTGTGTGTGAGTATTGTGTAGACTGTAAACACTGGTTTAATGAACAGAGTGTGAGTGGTAAGTATTGTGTGGACTGTAAACATTGGTTTAATGAACAGTGTGTGTGAGTATTGTGTAGACTGTAAACATTGGTTTAATGAACAGAGTGTGAGTGGTAAGTATTGTGTAGACTGTAAACATTGGTTTAATGAACAGAGTGTGTGTGTGTGTGTGTGTGTGTGTAAGTATTGTGTGGACTATAAACACTGCTTTAATGAACAGTGTGTGTGTGTAAGTATTGTATGGACTGTAGACATTGGTTTAATGAACAGAGTGTGTGAGTATTGTGTAGACTGTAAATATTGGTTTAATGAACAGAGTGTGTGTGTGTGTAAATATTGTGTGGACTGTAGACACTGGTTTAATGAACAGTGTGAGTGGTAAGTATTGTGTAGACTGTAAGGTAGTTTTAAATAATTCACGGAAGCTGAAGGGAGCCTGTTATGGATTCTTTGATCAGAGTAATTGATACAGTGTGTTGGCCAGGGGATAAAGAAAGCTGTTAACACTAGTTTATCGGGGGTGTAAGTTTACGCAGATGAACCTGAGGTTTGTGCTGGAAGCATTCAATGTGTTGCTTTATTGTCTGTGCTCCAGCCAGTGGAAATAATTCACCCCGGAATATTACAAGATTCTTATCAGGTGCTCTAACAGAGTGGAAACCAAATTGAAAAGCAGAAAGAAAGACAGTCTCTCTCTCTCTCTCTCTCTCTCTCTCTCTGGATCTGTGAGAACAGGAATTGCCATCTCTTCTCATGTGATGAAAAGTGATTTTCTCTCTTTCTTTCTCCTCTTCACTTTATGTCCTGTTACAGCCACGATATACCACTGCCTTCTGTCCTTATTACAACCATACAAACACCAGTTATGCTCTGTGTGTGTGTGTTTGCACCGCAGGTTACTAAAACATGGTGAGGAGTGTTTCCAGCCTGAGTCATGCCCGTGTTTATGGAAGGGGAAAGAGTATTATCCAGGAGACAAAGTCACGTCTCCCTGTCACACGTGGTGAGTGGACATGACATGAAGAGCATGTAACATTTTTGTGGTCTGCTGCTGAGCTAAACGCAACCACATTATTATTATTATTATTTTAATAATTACTCTCAGCTAACAGAGATACTACAAAAATTAATCAATGAAGTTCACATGTTTTTATTTAATTATCTTAAGGGAAATGATTCTATTATCAGTAAGAAATACATTGGGAAGAATGTGAGATGACAGTGTTGATGTTGATGAGTGTTGATGTTGATGTCAGTGTTGATGTTGATGACAGTGTTGACGTTGATGTCAGTGTTGATGTTGATGTCAGTGTTGATGTTGATGACAGTGTTGATGTTGATGACAGTGTTGATGTTGATGACAGTGTTGACGTTGATGACAATGTTGATGTTGATGACAGTGTTGTAATTTGACAGCATGTTAATGGGAAATTGTGATGCTTAGTTGAGAATCGTCGGCCATTTTCAGTCAGTGGGATATCAGCATGAAATATTCAGCCAACAAGCCAACTAAGAAATTAGTCTTCTTCATACAGACATGTCAGTAAGTGTCTTGATTAAGGCAAATCTTCCACAGGCAGACTAATTTTGGGTCATTTACTGCCAGGAGCAATGAGTCTTTGGATTGTGTCTGCGATGAAACTGGTCACTTGATAACCTTGCTCACTATTGTGGGTGGAAGAAAACAAGTTTGAACTACAGAGTTTTGTATGAGTGTCTTTCATAGTGCAGGCCTCTCCTCTCCTGTTCTGCACAAATGCTCTCATAGCTGCTCCAGTCAGAGAGAAAACCCCTTTATGGGCTTATTAATACTGTGAGGAGACCAGATAAGGATGACAGACTAATGATGCAGAAATTTGGGATTCAGCCCTTGGCAGATGTCTCTGCTCCTTTCTTCTCCAGATAATTGCCAAGTCCCCTACAACAGAGGCTGTTTGAAATGGTAGAGGGGCCATTAAGTGGTTAAACTGGGTTTGTGACATGTCAGGTAACTGTGAATGTGTGTGTGTGTGTGTGTGTGCACGCACGTGTGTGTGTGTGTGTGTGTGTTTGTGTGTGTGTGCATTTAGTGTTTGCCAGCATGGCTCTTTCCAGTGCCAGTTTCGGCCATGTCCTTCCATGTGCACTGCTTATGGAGATCGTCACTACAGAACGTTTGATGGACTGGTCTACGACTATGTGGGAGCATGTAAAGTCTATCTTGTGAAGGTAAGAAAGGTCAACAGCCTCTATCAACTTAAAGCTCCAAACAGTCTATGCTCAGTGCTCTACTCTCAGATCATTCAATGGAGATTCAAAGAGGAGAACAGCACAAGCTTAAGAAAATTACAATTTTACAAAGTTAAGAAAAAAAATACACAATTAGATTTGTTTTCTTAAAAATAGAGATTTGGTCCAGGTTTGCTGTTTTCATATGAATAATGTCTTTCCCTTTAGAGCTGTATTCGACCATTACTGAAAGCTGTGAATAACAGATGAGGGAGTTCCCCTCTGCATGTTATTACGCAAAAGACACAGAGTACGACTCAGGAGAAAAATGTAAAACAGCACTCCTTTTTTATACCTCCTCCATTCAGATCAGAGTTACTAACCTGTGTGTGTGTGTGTGTGTGTGTGTGTGTGTGTGTGTGTGTATGTGTTTGTGTGTGTGTGTGTGTGTGTTTGTGTGTGTGTGTGTGTGTGTCTGTGTGTGTGTGTGTGTGTGTGTGTTTGTGTGTGTGTGTGTGTGTGTCTGTGTGTGTGTGTGTGTGTGTGTGTGTGTCCCACAGAGCACAGCTGAGATGCTGATAAGTGTAACTGCAGAAAATGTGGATTGCTTTGAGACCGGCGTGATCTGCAGGAAGTCACTGCTGGTCTCCATTGGCCGATCATTGATTGTGTTTGATGACGACACAGGAAAGCCTGTGAGTGGTCAGGTCTCACGTATAACACCGTTATATAAAACTATAATAAGACTACACTGAGCTCAATGCCAGCAGCGAGCTGCCACAGGTGCACGCACAGCCTAGTACTGCTACCAACACCAGTCATAGACTTAGCATTTAAGACTGTCTGAGAAACACTGCTGTCACATTCCTCTGCTGACATGACTGTTACACGCCCTGGTGTCTCGAGCAGAACCCATCCAGTGTGATTGACAGCAGGCAGAGCGTGTACATCTGGCAGGCCGGCTACTTCACCATCTTACATGTGCCCGAGGAGGACATCTCTGTGCTATGGGACAGAAAGACGACCATCCACATCCAGGCAGGACCGCGATGGCAGGTCAGAGAGTAGACTAACCTTTAACACACTGTCACTCTGTATTTCACAAAACACAGTCATAATGATATGACTGATCAACAATACTTAACATATTTATACTGAACACAGAAACACTGTTGAGTACAAGTCAAACCAAATAGCAGTATCATAGTACAGGGCCACATAGAACAGAAGTAACAAAACATGTAAAAGTGTTACTTTAAAATACTGGTCTCAGAATGTTTCATTTTTTGATATGTTTAGAGTTTCAAGGGTGTTTTCCATTTGCAAATGCAGTTTTTCTTTGTGAAGGAACAGATGCTGTGCCAGTACAAGCTGGAGCGTTTGGTACTGTGCTTGTCTGGTTGAAATGTGATGTACGCGTGTTAGTGATGTGAGATGCCGATTGGATGTTTTTTTAATTTTCAGGGCAAGCTGTCCGGTCTGTGCGGGAACTTCGATCTGAGGACAGTGAATGAAATGAGAACGCCAGAGAACATCGACTCAGCCACGCCCCAGGAGTTTGGCAACAGCTGGACCGCAGCGGAGGTAAGAGCAGCTTCACACTGCTTCTCATCTGACACACAGCTCAGACACTCACCCTGTGCCTTATCGTAAGTGTAAAGCGGGAAGGGAACGGGGTGATGACATTGTCGGTGTCTCTTTTTGTATGTTTTTAACAGTGGGGGTCCCAGTGTTAGACAGGGCTCATTTGTGTGGAATAGTATGAGACTCAGGTTGAATTACTGGATAATAAATCTTTGAAGAGAGATGATGTCGTAGTGAGTTGTGTGAGATTTGACTTTATGTAATTCATGGTGCTGGAAAAGTATCAGTTATCATTTTTAAATCCAACACAAAAATCAATTATATTGCGTATGTATGTGTGTGTGTGTGTGTGTGTGTGTTTGCAGTGTGTTAATAGCCCTGATGTAAGACATCCTTGCACCCTGAGTCCGCTCAGAGAGCCTTTTGCTAAGAGACAGTGTGGAATCCTGCTCAGTGAAGTCTTCCAAGCCTGCCACCCAGTGGTACGTACTGGCATTACAGCCCTCCCTCATTTGAGTTGCAGTAGTAGCAGTATGTTTGTGGGGTGTGCGTGTGTGTGTGTGTGTGTGTGTGTGTGTGTTGGGGGGGGGGGGGGGGGGGTAATGATATAAGTGATTCTATGTGTGATCTGAGTTATGATGTCTCTCATTAGGTGGATGTGACCTGGTTCTATGTGAACTGCCTGGCAGACACGTGTGGGTGTAACCGTGGGGGAGACTGTGAGTGTTTCTGTACCAGTGTGGCTGCGTATGCACATGCCTGTTGCCAACAGGGGGTCACTGTCGATTGGCGATCTCCATCTGTCTGCCGTAAGTGACAACTCTCTGGTCTAATCAGTGGTCAGAACTAAAAAAAAAAAAACCTTTGATCACTTTTGGCTTTAGATTTAAATGGTTAGAACTGATTTTTTTTGTTTGGATTTTGGAATGAATTTAAGTCTGGCTCTGTTTGTTTGTGTGTTTCTTTTGCAGCATATGACTGTGAATACTACAACAAAGGTACACCAACCTCATGAATGTTTCTTTAAACACACACACACGCACACACACACATGCACACACACACACAAACACACAAACACACACAGATACACTCACATTCGCAAGGAATTCTCAGATGCACTTTGGTTTGTGTCTTATGCTGTGGCCTGTCCCTGAGTGAGTTGTTTGTGTGCAGTGCTTGGAAAGGGCCCGTTTAGGCTCATAACCTACAGAGAGAGGGACAGGGTGCTTGCAGTGAACCGCTCCAGCGCCATCGTCTTCCCAAGAAAGGGCGTGACGGACGCTGAAGGCATTTTCACCCTGTTCATGTTGACCCCAGCACTCAGCCGGTCCCGCCCACACGGTGAGATCAGGAAAACCAAGTTACTCAAGTCCTCTGTGCTCAACGCTTACAGCACACATAGCTTAAAATGTTTCACCACACACACACACACACGCACACACACACACAAATAAACACATTAAAGGGTCTTGAGCAGTGCGGCTGGTGAGAGCCTGTGTTGTGTATGGAGTTCAGTGAAACAGTGAGTGTGTGGATATTGGGAGGACTAAATAGAGTTTAATCAAAGACAGACTGCTTTAATAGACAGACTGGTTGAGATGACGACAACTTATTAGTGGTCAGATCACTTCTGAAGTCAATGAGTAGTGTTTTTTTTTTTCCAAACTGAAATTGTTTATGTTTCACTTGAGCAGGAATCAGTGTCATCAGTGAACTGACCTTCTGGACAAACTAAAAACTATATTCTAAAGTGTCTAATGCCATCCGTGTTGTTCTCCAGTGGCTGATCTTTCATTTGCTTTAGGTACAGGGGTGTTCTCAGGTCTTTGTATGGAGTTCTTTAGCTAATGTTATCTTTAGAGCATCTTTTTAGAGCTCTTCTGTTTGTTTTAGGAACTAGAACACTCAGAGGTGTTTAGTTGGTGTCAGGAGTCAGAGAAGTTTTAGGGTTTTTAGTGGACATACAGTGTTAGGTAGCAGAACAGGCAGTGATAGTGCTGAGTGTTGGTGTCCAGTGGACATACAGTGTTAGGTAGCAGAACAGGCAGTGATAGTGCTGAGTGTTGGTGTCCAGTGGACATACAGTGTTAGGTAGCAGAACACGCAGTGATAGTGCTGAGTGTTGGTGTCCAGTGGACATACAGTGTTAGGTAGCAGAACAGGCAGTGATAGTGCTGAGTGTTGGTGTTCAGTGGACATACAGTGTTAGGTAGCAGAACAGGCAGTGATAGTGCTGAGTGTTGGTGTTCAGTGGACATACAGTGTTAGGTAGCAGAACAGGCAGTGATAGTGCTGAGTGTTGGTGTCCAGTGGACATACAGTGTTAGGTAGCAGAACAGGCAGTGATAGTGCTGAGTGTTGGTGTCCAGTGGACATACAGTGTTAGGTAGCAGAACACGCAGTGATAGTGCTGAGTGTCCAGTGGAAACTTGAGCCACTCTTCAGTGCCAGTCTGCTCAGAATGGGAATTGACAGACAGCATGGCCATACACACACACACACACACACACACACACACACAAACACAAACACTAAACCAGGTCTTAACCCATTGCCAAGCAGACACACACACACACACACACAGTCTGGCATCCTTGAACTCACTGCCAAGCAATAAAATACACACAGACACAGACACAGGCTAGGACACACACACACACACACACACACACACACACATATGCAGGGGTATGCACACACACACACACACACACACACACACACATATGCAGGGGTATGCACACACACACACACACACACACACACACACAGTCCGGCATCCTTGAACTCACTGCCAACTGCCAAGCAATAAAATACACACAGACACAGATACAGGCTAGCACACACATACACACACACACACACATATGCAGGGGTATGCACACACACACAGGCACACACACACTCACACACACACACACACACATTGTTGCACACACAGATGCGAGCAAACACAGTCACACACACACACACACACGCGCGCACATACACACACACACACACACACACACACGCACACGCATAAACACATGCTGGCATGCAGTGACTCACGCAGGGATATAGACATGCACATACACACTGAAACAACTTGCTGCCAAGCAATAAAACAGACACACACAAACACACACACACACCAAATGCCACTCACACTGAATCTCCCTAACTCTGAGTTCATGGAAAATGTTACTGAGTACAAGTATACAGTGTTATGTGTCAAATGTGATGTACTAATTATAATCAAAGAAACCGTCCATTCATCGACGAATTGTGTGTGTTTCATTTATGTAGGCCTACATTCAGTATTTTGGAGTGCTGACTATATGGTCAAATAATTTCTGTAGACACATTTTTGTTTGACTATATGGCCAAATCATTTCTGTAGACACATTTTTGTTTGACTATATGGTCAAATCATTTCTGTAGACACATTTCTGTTTGACTATATGGTCAAATCATTTCTGTAGACACATTTCTGTTTGACTATATGGCCAAATCATTTCTGAAGACACAGTTCTGTTTGACTATATGGTCAAATCATTTCTGTAGACACATTTCTGTTTGACTATATGGCCAAATCATTTCTGAAGACACAGTTCTGTTTGACTATATGGTCAAATCATTTCTGTAGACACATTTCTGTTTGACTATATGGTCAAATCATTTCTGTAGACACATTTCTGTTTGACTATATGGTCAAATCATTTCTGTAGACACATTTCTGTTTGACTACATGGTCAAATCATTTCTGTAGACACATTTCTGTTTGACTATATGGTTAAATCATTTCTGTAGACACGTCCCTGGTGTCGTTTGAGGCTGCTCAGAGGCCAAACTACTTCCTGCATGTGGATGCGGGCGGACACCTGAAGCTAAGCAAATGGGAAGACCGCACAGCATTCTGGGATGCAGCCACATTCGTCCTGCACAGGGACACGTGGATCTCTGGCTATGACTCGCTGGAGTCTTTTTCGCGGCCAGGCTTCTTCCTGCACTACATGCTGTCTTGGCTTCATCTGATGAAGTACAACCACACGGACGGCTTTCGAAAGGCCACACTCTTCAAACTCACAGGTCAGTTCCCACTCACAGACTGACAGACAGCTAATACTGTCCTGCAACCTGTACAACCAAGCTTGTTCAAGCACAGTGTATATCACCACATACAACAACAACAGTAGTCTGTGACACGGGTGTAAAACAACATACGGTTCTACGTGTAGCTTTGCATAACATTATTTAGTTACATATGACACCAGTAGGTGATTTGTAGGGGGATGAGGGGGGATGGCATTCCCCTTGTTAGCAAAATGACCAAAATGCATCCCCCCTGTTAACCTGCCATTCCTCCTATATACTCTATAGAGTAGTGTCAGTGACTGTTGGGCCATCCCACATACAAGTCACCTACTATATAACACTATGTGAATTTTTAGCCCATTAGCTTTGCATAACAGTTGATTTTAGATATGTACAGGAACATAATTACGAAGCCTACTACTAAAAGCACTATAATTCTGTCATAATAATAATAATAATAATAATGATAATAATAATAATTTTATTTATATAGCACTTTTCAAGCTTAAGCATAAAGTGCTTTGCAGGTTAAAGGATTTACAGAATAAATATTAAAATGTCAGACCCCATATAAGATTAAATCTCCATGATCATACACACACACACTCTGAGCAATGAGCAGTGAATTTGACCTCTGCATTTAACCAATCCTCACACGCCAGTGGTGCACACACACAACCACTGGGCGCAGGAGCAGTGGGCAGCAGTTGGGGGTTAAGTGCCTTGCCAAGGGGCACTTCAGCCGTGGATGTTTTCCTGCCGGTCCTGGGAACCGAACCGGCCTGCAAGCCTGCTTCTCTAACCCTTAGGCCACGATCCTGCCCAAAACAACTGCCCCGTGTGAGGATCGAACTCACGACCTTCAGATTATGAGACTGACGCGCTACCTACTGCGCTAACGAGGCCTGTAGAACAGAGAGCATATACGTCAAACCTGTACAGCTATGTACAACTCTCCTTCAGAACACATGTAACATTCATGCAACACTCGTATGCACTGACCGATACAGGTATAATTAACAATATGTATAGCATACCTCATAGCTATGCATGGCAGTGTTTATGGCTACGTGGTATGGAGCTTAAAGCTATGTTTAAAACAATACGTAACTTCAGACAATGCATATGTTTAACTGTGTATATTCATTCATACTCCTGATGGCACTGTGTTGGAATAGGCAGCATAGCATTGCACACAGCTCCAAGGCTATGTGAAAATACATAAAAAGACATATAAAATGTATAAAGACTGTCTGATCACGCTGGCATTCCAGGGCAGCTGATTCTGAGGCTACGCTGAGGTTTCTGAGTTCATCTGACCGCTGTAAAAATACTCATTTACTGTGTTTTAATGGGCACTGTGTTATGTGGCGGTGAGTCGACTGGCACGCTTCCAGCTCACAGAGAATCTGACAGCTACGGGCAGTCGCCAGGATGACTGTCTGTAATGAGGGGGCATGATGAGAAAAGAGAAGTGACAGCCCTGGCTGGTCAGTGATAAAGGCCTCCACAACACCACTGCCGCCGCTGGTTCTCTCCTCTGTCAGACCAGCACTCTGCTCCTGACCCTGTTCCCTGTTACTCTGCTCAGAGTCTGTGGAGTGATGGGAGGGGGAGGGGTTAGGGGGGGAGGGGGAGGGGTTAGGGGGGGAGGGGGGTGGGGTTAGGGGGGGAGGGGGAGGGGTTAGGGGGGGAGGGGGGTGGCCAGCGCACTCTGCTTTGGGCGCTGGGTCAACTTTAAAAGCTTTTACAACACTTATCAGATTACGCAGCTCAAAGAGCCTGCGCACAAAAAAAGAGACTTGTGAAGAATTATTTCTCCCACTTTGAACGTGCACTTCACGGTGGCTCAGTGGTTAGCACTGTTGCCTCACAGCAAGAAGGCTCTGAGTTTGAATCCCGGCTGTCCTAAGCCCTCTCTGCGTGGAGTTTGCATGTTCTCCCTGTGTTTAGTGTTTATGGTTTTGTCCCACCATCAAAAACGTCTGCTAGGATTAATACTGCTCACTGCTTTGTTGGTGTGTGTGACCAATAAAGTATGGTCTCATAAAAACATAATGTTTGAAAAAAGTGTGTCCATTTTACAATATTACCACAGAAATAACTAGCCTGTTTGCTGTGGTCAGGTACCACAGTCTCATATTACAGGCATGTCATCCGGAGATTGTTAATTGATTGTCAAACCAAAAGGTACTGGTATGTTTTGCGTAAATTGGTTTGTGTCTTTGCCAACATGGCAGCTAGCCTGCAAAACACTGTTAACGCAGCGGCTAAAAATACATCCACATTTGTTTTAGTTAATGGAAAAGTCAAAGCAGTTCACAGGCCAGCTCGGATTAGGTTTCGTGCTGACATGTTGAATGCCTAGAATATTCGGTTGGAACAGGAGCCAGAGAGCCCAGAAAATGCTCAGTAACCAGGAGAGCAGCCCCCTGTCCTGCCTTCCATGAAGCCAAGCAGACAGACACGAGTGTCACGGTGGTCCTTAAGAGTCCCTCAGTCTCAGTTATCAAACGGGCTCAAATCTGAATGTGTGTTTGTGTATGAAAAGAAGTTTGTCAGTTGGTAAATTTTGCCTCAGTGAAAAAAAAAATGAACTTTTGACAGTATGAGCAATGGAATGTTTTCAGTGATTAAAGAAGATGCATCAGCTAAGATCACAGTGTAAATAGCAGCTTGGTCATGTTTTGACAAATGAAAGAACAGAAAAACAACAAAAAATCTCATAGCTGTGGCTTGCGATCAAAGGGAAAACGAATGGGCACAGGAAGGGCACAGGCAGAGCTAGTAACACTTATCCTCACATTTCACTGCCTGGTGTTATTCCCTATTGTTTTTGATTGGTCAGTCATCTAAATCATATGTTTTTGTCGCAACAACAATAGATAATTGGCCCCTGTTTTGTGTTACTCTTATCCAAGGTTTTCTTTTTGTTTGTTATTTACTTTTTCACTTTTTAATTGTTAAATTTTTTTCATTTTCGAAGTGGGCAACATGAAATTTAAAATCCAAATTTTCCATACTGAAATCGTACATTATCACACTAGTTCCAGTTGATTGGTCCACTAAATGTCATTTCGCTGTTTTGCCATCAGGACAAGAATGCATGGAAACTCCAGACTAGCTCTGAAATTTTATGGTGATTTGATTTGATTGCACAGATGTTTAATAAAAGAGGCAGATAATAAGCTCACCGTCATTCACTCTGCACACAGTGGAAAAGTTGTTTTAATTTTTAGTTTTAGTTTTGCATCACTTCAGTGTCTTTTACATGAACTCTCTGAACTGTAGCACTCAGTTATATAATACAGAGGTGCTGATGTTGGAGGAGTCTGTCAATTGTGGTATTTGTCTGTTGTGACGCTAATGGCGTTGACAAAATGTCCATGTTTTATTTGATCTTGCTGTACTATACTGGCACCTGTGAGGTCTGATATATGCTGGACCTGTGTCCTTGCAGTGGTGTCCTGTATTTTGTGGCAATTTGTCATGTCCTGATTATCTGATTTATTTATTATGGAACTCCGTCGTTATACATTATATCCTGAATGTCTAGTTCTTGTTTTTTTTCATCAATAATAGTATTTTCTCTTAGGCACATCCTCAGATTTCCAGATGGGTCCTCGGTGCCAGTGGAGGTATGAGTTGTGTGCAAGCCCTTGTTTCAGGACCTGCAGTGACCCAGGTGCACAAGCCTGTGCTACCATTCTAAAGTAAGTGGCCATCAGATTAATCTGTACATGAATGTATCTTAGTAAGTGCCAGTTTGCACCAGTGTCTGTGCCATGACTGTAGTCTTGGTTCCTGATGTGTGTATTTGGTGTGTGTACTGATGTATGTGTTTGTTTACATGCAGAGTGGAGGGATGCATTCCTCAGTGCCCAGGTCAGATGGTTCTAGATGAAGTCACTCAGAGATGTGTACATTTGGAGGACTGTAAGTTGTCAGTGCTCACTTTGATACAGAAAAGTTCCTATGACAACGCAAAGTTTTTATGGAGCGACATTGTACAAACTTGTATATGTAGATAGCACTGAACAGCCATACCATAAGTAACTGAAGTGTTTTTTGGGAGGGGGTCTATCTCATGTGTATATCTCATAACATAGCATTTACACCACGACATGAATTCGGATTTAATTAAAGTTTAATTGCACCTTTATTGATTTGGTCTTGCGCAAACATATCGCCACAGTCAACGTCAAGTGGCATTCTGTCATCCTCTGTGATTGAGAGCTCAGAGTCAGAATCTGACACAGACTGATACCATACATATTATTACCATTACTCAATCTGTTTTCAGTGCATTGAAAGATCTAAATGAATATTTATTTTAATGATAGTTGATTGATTGTTGATAGATTTATGTATGATGATTGCTGCACTTTGAGCTTGTTAAATAAATGGTTTTTTTTTATTGCTTTCTCAAACATATCTACATAAAAAAATGGTCTTTTTTATTTGGGTTAGTCAAAATTCATTTTGGGCTCCCAAAAACTGAAGAATGCCTGCCCGAAGAGCTACCAGGGATTTAGAAATTTTGCGAGCCCTGTGTGGGTTATGACTGTGTTACTTTTTAAGCCCTGAATTGTTGACATTAAACCAAGAACAATGAGCCTGATGGGAAACAAACACAATCATGGGTGTGGAGTATTGTAATGCACAGTATTCTAAGAGGCCTTGCAAGCGATATATCTGATAACAGACTCCATCTAAACTCATACAATTTACATAACCACCGAATGGTTTTCTTTTTTTGAACTGAGACACAATAAGTCATCTGGTGTGACTTTCATCAAAAATGACAATGTCAGCACTGCCCGCAGAGGCTACCAAACACTGAACAGGCCTTTCAGCTGCACTATTCAGTTATTAAGGCCTGAAATCCAAAATAAGGACTAATTAAACTATTTAAATAATGCTAAGTTTCAAATTATTAAATACTGGGCATGAAACACTAAAAATCCAGAAATCTGGATCAGAAACCGAAAGAGTGCTCAGTTGTCAGGGTAGCAGCTCCCTGTCCCGACCTCGGTGGAAGAGAACAAACAGGGGAACCCACTCTGGAAATCCCCCAGTTAAACTCTCACCCATTACATTTCTCACAACAGCTGGCCAGGCTGCAATGCCAATGCCACGGACTGTTTACATAGAGAAAGAAGTTATGGGAGTCCTAGAGTGCATGGGGTTAGTGAGGGAAGAGAATACTGTTTACAAACTGTCATTAGACATCTCAAGATGTCAATAATGGATTACTTTTCTGTTGAACTATTGCTTCCAACCTCTGCACATAGAGCGTAATACAAGCATAAGCTCTTTAGCTTATTGGCTTCTGATTCGAACATCTGTTTAAGTAAGCTTAATACTTAGTTTAATTAATCAATATTTGCCTCCTGAAACTGACATTATTCTATTATCCAATTATTTTTTATTCATTAAGTTTATTTTCTCGATTGCAGAGGCTACATATTTCTAAATTTTGTCGTCATTTTTTTTTTTGGTCTTTAGGCATTAAGCCTGTGGTCATTCAACCTATTACACCCTCCACAACTGAACCACCACTTGCTACTGTCACTTCTGTCACCACGGTAACAGCCAGCCCCTCCACAGCACAACCCAGCCCCACCACTGCCTTCAGCCCAGCCAGCCCTGCAAGCACCACTGCTCTACCAACTACTACTACACCCATACCAGAGTTCACCAGCACTCTCACCACCAAAGCCGTCACTCCCACACCAGCAACTACAGTTCCTGAACTAACACGAACAGCTGTCCGACCAACACCGGTCGAACCTGTAACAACAGTCAGGACATCCCCAGGACTCTCCCCCAGTCCCCTGAGTACCACCGAAAGATCCACTGGGACACTGAGCACTGAAAAGACAACCACTGTGCCCAGTACAACTTCTCACCCACTTACCAGCACTACACCCAGACCAGAAATGACATCGACTCTGTCTACCAGCAGCACTAGCGTTCCCCCAGCCTCCACTCTGGCCCTGTCCACAAGCACATCAAGGGGGACGACTAGGGCCAGCACACTTCCATCTCTCCCAATCTCAACCACGAAGGCAGTCACAAAAGCAACCACAACTGTCAGAGTCTCCCCTTTGTACACAACAAGCACGGAGCCAACCGCAAGCTCAGAACTAACTGAGGTCACTACTCACACAACTGTTACCACAGCTTCCTCCTCCACCAGCGAAAGGACTCCTGCTGCTGAAACAGTTAGCACAACCAAATTTACATCCACATCAACCATATTCACTCCTCCGTATGAGTCAAGTACACCTGTCACTACCACAGTCTCTACTGCTCCTACACCTACTCATACAGTTTCACTGATTTCAGCAACATCCACTCCAGCATACACCACAGAATCGACCACACCGGTCAGTGGCTTCACCACGTTGAAAACAACCCCATCCACCCCTGGGACTACAGAGGAAGCCGTCTATACCTCTACCTCAGACAGGGAAATATTTACGACAACCTCTCCAGAAATACCTACAAGAACGACTGTTCACATTCCTACCACAAGAACAACATTGTTAGGTGTTCCATCTTCACCTACGTCCGAGCAGCCTTTGACTACCTCCAAAACAACATCACCATCCCTCACAGGAACCACTCAACCCCTTGATAGCACTACAACTACAGCCCAGACTACACCTGGAGCAGTGACAGAGTCTAAAGAAAAAACAGCGAAAACAACATCACAGCCGACGTCCCTTGCCTATACCACTCAGACCTCTTGGTCTCCAATACTGTCCACCACAGAGAGAATGACCAAGACAACAGAATACACCTCCCCGGAGTGGGGAATCACATCAGTGACAACACACACCACCTCCACACAACCTGTCTCTCCAGAAATTTCTCAGATTACCACAAGACCTTCACTGCCAGTTTCTCCTGAGAAGACACGTGCTACCACATTCTCCACCTCTTCCAAAGTAAGCATAACAGTAACATCTCCAACATTATCAGCATCATCTTCGGAAACATCAACGCGCATGATTACAGGCACTGTGTCCCAACCAACAACACAGATGACCACAGAGTCTCGGTTAAGTCCCTCCTTAGAGACTTCATCCACACCTGCCCCTCACACAGACTCTGTTACCACCACAAGCTCCCAGCCTGTCACAACATCTCCCACTGTGTCTACCTCTGAAATCACTTTTAAATCCACGACAGTTCCACACACGCAGACAACTTCTTCAACTGTCACGACAAAGATACGTGAGACTCCAACTGTGTCGCCCGGGGAATCCGTCCCTACTGTTTCTATAACTGAAAGATCCACAGTATCCAGCGTCCAAACCTCCACTACTTCTACTACTGCGACTTTGCGCCCCTTCACACAGACAACAAGGGCTCCCCCGGTTACCGACAGAGCTGAGCTGTCTACGTCAGCAACATCCCGGCCATCCACTTGGTCCCCCTTGACATATGTAACCCCCCACACTCGTCTTCCCCCTGAGAGGGTCACTCCTACTGTGACGACAAAGACCACTGCGGGAACCACAAGAAGAGAAACAGCCAGAGTCACTTTGTCTACTCCAGTTCCTTCTCCAACCATCTCTGAAACATCCACTGTCCACACGTCCACTGAGAGAGTCACTGTGCCAGAGACCACACAACCCACAACTGTTTCCACGATGACGACAGTTCCTGGTTCCCCAACTGTACCCCCAAGCCCAGGCTCAGAAACCATCACAACTACATCCACCATACGCACATCTGCTGGGCCACTTTCCACAAAATTTACCACTGAAACAGGATCTACTGGAACACTGCCAGATAAGACTGACAGCACACCTAGTGCTCCAGCACCAAGTGTCACATCGGTTGTGACCACTGAGCCCTCTGCTACCTCCATGACTTCTGGAACTACTCCATCTACAGAGCACACCCTCACACCTACAACAACACAGTCCCCCATAACAGAACCATCTTCAACAACCACGCCAGCCCTTTCTACTGAGACAGAGTACTGGAACACAACAACAACAACAACAACAACAACAACAGAGACAAGTGTGTCTCCAGCGGCTCCATTCACTACAGCAGAGGTGGAGGAAACCACCACAATAGCACCTCCTCCTACCAGAGTGTGCACGGTCAGTTCCCCTTGCCAATGCATTCACTCCATTTATGTTATCAGTGCATCGTAACTGTCAGACATGGCCTAAAACACAGCCACGACCTTTTCTGTGTATGTATTCTGCAGAAAGACTGTACAGTATAAATGATGATGCTGACGTGGAAGGCAATGCAACATGCTCTTTCTTTGTCTTACAGCCTCCGTACTCAGAGATAATTGACGAATGTACCAAGTACATCTGTGTGAGTGGACAGCTCGTGCTTTTCAACAAGTCACAGAACTGTCCGTTCAACTCCACCCCACCGAACTGTGGTCTGCTGGGATTTGCCATTCTGGTGAATGGAGACAAGTGTTGTCCCAAGTGGGACTGTCCATGTGAGTCTGTATACACACACACACACACAAACACACATACAGAAACATTTTAATCATAAAATAATCATCCTTGCACGCTCTGTTTTTGTGGTGCAGGTCGTTGTTCTGTCTTCCCGGATCTGAATGTAATCACGTTTGATGGGAACAGCGTTGCTATTTTCAAAGCTGCATCGTATGTGGTGGCGCAGCTCCCCAATGAAACAGTCAGCATCGTAGTTCAGGAGTGTCCGGCCAACGAGGACACAGTGAGTCTCTAAAACCCGACCCAAATACAGTGCAGTGTGCTTGCAGTGGTAAATGTGTAACAGTTGTCAAGAAGTTTTAATGTTTTTTATCTGGTTTCTGCTGTTTCATGCATAGCTGCTGTGGAATTTCACCAACCTGTGCTTGGCTGCTCTAAACATAACCCACAAATCACACCAAGTACTCATTAATCGACTTCAGAGACGGGTATGTTTCCCTCACTCCGTTTGTGACAGGTCTATGGATAATAGTGCAATAGAGTAACACTGCAGAATGGAGCTGTCTTACCTAACGGCAAACCTTTTTTATACCAGCTGTAACGAAGGACCTCCGGAGTACAGTCTCATCCATGAGCCTTTGAAGTTTTCCAAAACTATAACTTGTGACTGTATGAAACCATGTTGTGAGAGCTGGTAACTGGTAACTGTTATATTTCATTCTGGATTGTATCTTCTAGCTATTTGTAAACTCCAGGTATGCAAAGCCCCGCTTCAAGAAATACGGGTTTGAGGTTCTGGACACAGGGAACATGTACCTGATCAGGAGTCCAGCAGGACTAAAGATCCAGTGGTTTCACAGCACAGGAATGATGGTGATCGAAACTGAGAGCTACATTAACAAACTGACCACCATGGGGCTGTGTGGTAGGTGCATTACACATATGACAGGTTCAGTTCACTGGTCTAAGGTGCTCAGAGGCCTATACACTCTGGGCAGTGCACAGAAAGCTTCATTTATGGGAGAGTTTACTAAACTGAAACTAACATACAGGGCTGTCTTCAATTTGTGAGTAGCGATTTCTTTCCTCTCTGGATAAAGGGGGGCAATGCCCTGGCTTCATTAGTTATTCATTAGTTATTCATTATTTCTGATACCACTTTCTAATTTAGAGTGAGTTACTTAATTTACAGTGTACAAAATGGTTTAGATTGTCTAATGACTTCTGGTTACCTTTATCACTGAACTATTTATTAAGAGTAAAATTGAAGAAATTAATGTGACTTGCCATGTATCTTCTCAAATAAATAAATAAACAGACACATAGATACATCAGTAGCGATAAATAGATAGACAGTCAAATAAACAAGCTACCAGGCTCACCGGGTGGCTTAGAAAAAATCTGATTTGTAATTTGCATATTTCTGTGACCTAGTATTCCCTCATCTTAATTCCATAAGACTACACGTGGTCATCATGACACATGAAAACCAATGCAAAAAACACTATGTAAGATTCACATTTAAAATGTACCTTGGCAGGTATACGCACACGCACAAAATAGGCAGATGATATTATCAAACAGAATTATCCCCGTTGCATGACTGAACGGTGACCAAAACACAACAGCTCCTTCCCTTTAACAGAGAAAAGGAAAAAACTTGAAACTCACAGATCTGATAGCATCAGGACTCCGACTGACATGTATGCAGTCACTGATGAGGTGGATCGCGTGAGGACGAGACACAGGGAGAAATCGCCAGAGCCAGAGGAAGTCACAGGCTTCTCCGGTTACCTAGGGTGCTATCTAGTCGGTCCTTTACATCACATATCACCAGAAGAACTCTAATCCAGCTCACCCAGAGAGCGTTTCGGATTTGATGTCCTCCTGTTCGTCGTCCTAAAAGAAAGGCGCACAGCTTGTCTCCACAGCGCTAACTATAACTAAAAAAATTTAAAAAAAATTAAAATTCTTTGTAGTCCTCACTCTCTCTCTCCTCTCGCTTCCAACTGACCGCTCTCCCACACGTCCCGAACAGCCCCAACCAATCGGGTCACAGGAATAGGTGACGATTTTCACTCAACCAATTCTGAACCGATGAAGTGAAAACGTCAAATCGAAATCCTTAAATTAATTATGTACATCATAAAAACTAATACACTACCTCTGCAGGGCTACATGTGATATGTTGTCTGACCTTTCTTTCTTTCTTTCTTTCTGCGCTCAACCCTCTTTCACTCCTCCTTGTTGTATAGGTTGTTGTGATGGAAATCCAGCCAATGACCTGACTCTGTCTAATGGAACAGTGGTGGGTGAGTGGGAAGACCCAGCTGTTTTTATCGACAGTTGGCAGGTCCCAAACACCACCAGCTATGTCAGTCACAGCCGACGCCGGGAGGTCAACTGCTCCACCAGCGACTGCTCTCAGTGCTTGAGCATGCTGCAGAACTCCACCTTCACGCCCTGCCACACCTATGTACGACCTCCACCTGAACAGAACAGTGGAACACCCCCACAAATAAAACATAGTAGCCTTGGAAACAATGTTTCATAGTAGTAGCCTTGAGTTGCCTCGGTTGCAGTATGCACATATTCATTTCACCTATTCATATTCATTCATCTCTTCATATCTATGTGGGTATTGACTGTGGTTTACATGAATGTAATACGTTATATAGGAGTTGTCCTTAACCTACTAAACAGTGCTGCCATTCAGAGATGTACCATTTATCTCATCATTTATTTGTCTCATCAAGGTCTAATATGGACTGAGTTAGGCTTGGTTAAATTTTCAGTTGGAGCATCAGCCATCTGTAAAATACTGTGATGTAAAAATCATTGTGTCATAATTTCAGGTTCCTCCGGCCACGTTTTGTGAAGTTTGGGTGCGTGACGCGGAGTACGTGAATAACCCGTGCGTGGCATTAGCCGCATACGTCGCCTCCTGTCACAAGTTCAACATCTGCATCGAATGGAGGAGCCCTGACTACTGCCGTAAGCCAATCAGCAGTCTCCTCCACAAGATTATCCCTTCCATGATGAACAATCCTTTTGTCATGATCCAAAACTAAATAGCTCTTTTTAACGCCTGACTACCTCAGCATAGCCCAACTTATTTTTTATCAATAATTTTAAGAGGAAATTTACAGCTAGTCAGTCAAGGAGACGATGACAGTAAATCAGAGGGCTGTAACGAAATGGAAATGTTTACTGAGGCATGCCTTTCAGTGTCCTCTCAGACGTTCTGTCCATTTATCTTTTTGAGATACATCTCTTACACATAACACATAGTCATTCATCCATATTGTCTGTGTGCACTCTGTGCTGGATTATGCTGTGGTCCTGTGATCATGCAGCCTTCGTCTGTCCCGAGGACCTGGTGTACCAAGCGTGCCTGCCAGCCTGCACTGCCCAGTCCTGCCCCAACCAGGACTTTGAGTACGACCCAGAGCAGTGCACAGGTCTGGCTGAGGGTTGTGTGTGTCCTGAGGGGACGCTTCTGCACCGGCCATACTCTGCCCTCTGCATCCCCCCCAGCAAGTGTGGTGGGTACTCTCTCCTCTGTGGTCCACTGCCCACTGGTTGTTATTTAACAAAGTACCTAGTGAGTCTTCTGAAATGCACTGTTAAGTGCTGCTGAGAGGCAGGTGGATTTGTAACTGAATTGCATTACTTCCTGAATAAGTGAGTTGTTTGTGTATCTGTGCTGTTTTGGGGACAGGTAAATAAGAGAGTTGTTTGTGTTTGTTTGTGTCCAGCCTGCACGGACAGCTTTGGAACTCCTCGAGCGTCAGGGGAAGTGTGGAAGGCCTCTCTGGACGGCTGCTGTATGTATAAATGCGACAACGACACGATTGTTCCGGTGGAATATAACTGCTCCGACGTGCCGCAGCCCGTGTGCACACGGACGGGAGAGGTGATCGTGAGCCTGGCCGACGACAGGAGCTGCTGTCCACAAAAAGCCTGTGGTAGGTCCTCACGGGATTACAGAAAGTAAACTGGTCCCTGGTCAGTCATATGACAAAAAGCCTGTGGTAGGTCCTCACGGGATTACAGAAAGTAAACTGGTCTCTGGTCAGTCTTATCTTAGAAAAGCCTGTGGTAGGTCCTCACGGGATTACAGAAAGTAAACTGGTCCCTGGTCAGTCATGTCACAAAAAGCCTGTGGTAGGTCCTCACGGGATTACAGAAAGTAAACTGGTCTCTGGTCAGTCTTATCTTAGAAAAGCCTGTGGTAGGTCCTCATGGGATTACCGAAAGTAAACTGGTCCCTGGTCAGTCATATCTTAGACTCGTTAGAAGATGATGACAAATATTGCTTCCTGTCTCACACATCCACAGTTTGACTGTCATGAAGGTCAAGAAAAAATGAGTTGGAATAGGATAGTCTTGTAAGGACAGAGAAGCTGGTGATTTTCTCATTGTCCTTTGTTTGTAATTTGCTGTTGATTCACGTCTAACACCTTTCTGAGGGACTATGTATATGTGATAGTTGTTTTGCTTCATGTTACGATTACATATGTGTAATGTACATGCGTGCATATGTGATGGAAAACATACATGTGATAGTAACGAACTGATGTCTGATGTTGTGTGTGTCTGTGTATTTCTGTGCGTGTGTGTTAGTTTGTAATCAGAGTCTGTGTGTCAGCTCTCCTCCGGAGTGTAAGTATGGAGAGAAGATGGTGTCGTATTTCAGACCGGACTCCTGCTGTCCTGAGCATGCGTGTGGTAAGTGTGTGAGATTACTACGCTCACGCTGACAGAGAGAGTGCTGTCTAAATCCAGGGCTCTTCTTTTCTCTGTTTAGTGGATTTCTGAGCGACAGTTTATCAGGAGAGGTTCTTTATTCACACATCACCACTTACTGGCAATCAGTTCAGTCAGTGAGACCTTAGCTGTACTGTGAACCGCACTAAGGACAGTATGGTTTGTTTTTGATCCTTGGCTGTATGAATCAGCTGTGTGTGTGTTTGGTTGTGGGCTGTATGAATCAGCTGAGTGTGTGTTTGGTTGTGGGCTGTATGAATCAGCTGTGTGTGTGTGTTTGGTTGTTGGTCATATGAATCTGTGTGTGTGTTTGGTTGTTGGCCGTATGAATCAGTTGTGTGTGCATTTGGTTGTGGGCTGTATGAATCAGCTGTGTGTGTGTGTTTGGTTGTTGGCCATATGAATCAGCTGTGTGTGTGTGTTTGGTTGTTGGCCATATGAATCAGCTGAGTGTGTGTGTTTGGTTGTTGGTCATATGAATCTATGTGTGTGTTTGGTTGTTGTGCGTAAGAATCAGCTGTGTGTGTGTGTTGGTTGTTGGCTGTATGAATCAGCTGAGTGTGTGTTTGGTTGTTGGTCATATGAATCTGTGTGTGTGTTTGGTTGTGGGCTGTATGAATCAGCTGTGTGTGCATTTGGTTGTGGGCTGTATGAATCAGCTGTGCGTGTGTTTGGTTGTGGGCTGTACGAATCAGCTGTGTGTGTGTGTTTGGTTGTTGGCCATATGAATCAGCTGAGTGTGTGTGTTTGGTTGTTGGTCATTTGAATCTGTGTGCATTTGGTCGTGGGCCGTATGAATCAGCTGTGTGTGTGTGTGTGTGTGTTTTCGGCAGAGTGTGACCCTGAGCACTGTGAGACCACCATCCCGACCTGTCGGCAGGACCAGACTCTTATTGCCATAAGTGCAGACGGCAGCTGCTGCCTGGCACACATCTGCAGTGAGTAAACTCAGATAACACTGCTTAACACTAACACTGTTAAAACACCGCTTAACACTAGCACTGTTAAAACACTGCTTAACACTAACACTGTTAAAACACTGCTTAACACTAGCACTGTTAAAACACTGCTTAACACTAACACTGTTAAAACACTGCTTAACACTAGCACTGTTAAAACACTGCTTAACACTGGCACTGCTAAAACACTGCTTAACATAAACACTGCTAAAACACTGCTTAACACTAGCACTGTTAAAACACTGCTTAACACTGGCACTGCTAAAACACTGCTTAACATAAACACTGCTAAAACACTGCTTAACACTAGCACTGTTAAAACACTGCTTAACACTAACACTGCTTAAAACACTGCTTAACACTAACACTGTTAAAACACGGCTTAACACTAGCACTGTTAAAACACTGCTTAACACTAGTACTGCTAAAACACTGCTTAACACTGGCACTGCTAAAACACTGCTTAATACTGGCACTGCTAAAACACTGCTTAACACTAGCACTGCTAAAACATGCTTAACACTAACACTGTTAAAACACGGCTTAACACTAACACTGTTAAAACACTGCTTAACACTAGCACTACACTGCTTAACACTAACACTGTTAAAAAGCTGCTTAACACTGGCACTGTTAAAACACTGCTTAACACTGGCACTGTTAAACCATGTCCTGACCACATTAAGCTAAACCATGCTCGACTAGACCTGACCACAACTGCTCCAACCTTTATCCCACAACAAACCTATGATTAACTGTGCTGAAGTTACACAGACACCCAGCACCCTAACTTGTAGAACTAACGCCACACAGATGAAATAATTAGGATATCTCAGAAATTTGAGGCAACTGGTTTTCCACAAAAATAAAGTGAAAAAGTAAAACCTCAACTAAAATCCAAAACCTTTCAGTTTGCATTTTAGTTGAGGTTTTATTCTATTAGTTGAGGTTTTATTTTGTTCTATCAGCTATGGTAAATGCAGGGCTATCCTATATTGACCTTAGCAGGTGTGCTGTAAAGTAAAGTAGAGATACAGGACTGTCTGTAGCCAGAGTGCTGTGGAGTGTAGGTGTCCGATACAGGACTGAGGCAGACAGTGGGAACTCTCTAACTCTGTGACGTGTCGTGTGTGTTCTGCTCCGTAGTGTGTGACTCCTGCCCAGTTGTTGTGCCTGAGTGCCTGGAGGGTGAGTTCCTGACAGTGGATGCCAACAGCACAGACCGATGCTGTCCCGTCTACCACTGTGGTACGTGAATAACTCTCCATCATGAGATCGACATGCCCTGGTTACCAGAGACCAGAAAACAGCACGGTTCTATTCTGAATGAAGCTGTTCTGAATGTGTTTAATTATAGTGTTATAAATAGTAAAAACAACATTAATAATGCAGCAATACAATATAATAGGAAGAAGAGATGGCAGCTTTTTGTACATGGCATCTAGGAACCATTGAAAACCCAACACAACTACAAAAACTACAAAAAAAATAAGTGCATATTGCATGAAATAAACATGTATGATAGCATGTATGATCCTTCTGTGTGTGTGTGTGTGTTTGCATGTGCAGTGTGTGAACCTCACCTCTGTCCAGAGCTCTCCTGTCCGGTGGGGATGGCAGCCATCAGCACGCCCGTTCCAGAGCAGTGCTGTCCGTCACAGTCCTGCGGTGAGAAGTCCCGCCCACGCCATCCTCTGCATGTTGTGGGGGGATATTCTACGTTAAAAAACTTGTACTGAGAAACTGAGTGTGGGTGGGGGAATTTTTTTTTCAAACATCTCATTGTTTACCAGCAGCCGTCACAGTCTGACTGGAACCGCACACAGTGACTGAATGAAGTGAAACTGTTTCTGCTGAACCGCTAACTTATGCAAGTTACTCAACACGTTTTATATCGGTGATCAATTCATTTTTTGTAAAACACGTGTCACATCTGTAAGCAGAGTGTTCGTTTTGTATATACTCTGAAAAGACGTGATTCACAGTATCTGATTTGGGTGCTCATTTGCCCAGATCAAACTCTAGGTGTATGAAACCAGGCTCTTTAAGACCCTGAGCTTCACGCTGAGTGAGGTAACAGTGACTCATCACTGCTGGACAGTGACTGAGTCACTCAACACTGAGAATCTAGGAAAGTGGAAACAAGAGCAAGAGACTATGGGGCAAATATGGAGAAAAGTGTCTCAAACTACCATTTAAATGCAGATAACATAACTGTTTTCCATTCATAACATAACTGATAACATAACAGTTTTCCATTCATAACATAACAGATAACATAACAGTTTTCCATTCATAACATAACTGATAACATAACAGTTTTCCATTCATAACATAACCGATAACATAACAGTTTTCCATTCATAACATAACTGATAACATAACAGTTTTCCATTCATAACATAACAGATAACATAACAGTTTTCCATTCATAACATAACTGATAACATAACTGTTTTCCATTCATAACATAATTGATAACATAACTGTTTTCCATTCATCCATTTTGGCCAATTTTCAAAAAATCTCTGTAAAAACTTATCACTCTATTCAAAACCACATCTCACCTTAAATAAACAATTTGTGTGTAAATATTTGATTAAAAAGTGCACTAATGTTATTTTTTAATTTTCTGCAGAGTGTGCGTGTGATAGAATCCCAAGACCAAAATGTAATCTGGTAGGTTTTATTAGCTTTGAAAATACTTCTGGCAGATGCTGATTTATGTCTCGTGGGTTGATTAATGAGTCATTCTTACACTAGTGTATTTCCTGTAAAAGGGTGAAACTCTGCAGATTGACAGGAGTTTCCTAACACATCCTGAAAACACATGTGCCTGCAAAAGATACAAGTGTGGTGAGAACAGAGTTAATGACTTACAGTCAAGTTCAAACATTTGCTTTCAATGCTGAAACTGAATCTGTTTTAATGATGTATTTTTTTGGTGCATGAATGTGCATTGTGTGTCTGTCTGTCTGTGTGTGTGTGTGTGTGTGTGTGTGTGTGTGTGTGTGTCTGTCTGTCTGTCTGTGTATGTGTGTTTCTGTGTGTCTGTGTGTGTCTCTGTCTGTGTGTGTTTCTGTGCGTGTGTCTCTGTCTGTGTGTGTTTCTGTGTGTGTGTGTGTGTCCTTGTTTAAATGTTGGTGAGCAGTGAGAGAGAGTGTATGTGTAGACGGTGAGAGGGGTGTACTGAAACCGGGGCAGATGTTGGTTGAACACAGTGAGGATGGTGTGTGTCATACCACACAGTGCACCAGCGCTCTGGACCAGTCGACAGGCTTCTACCGCATCCGGACCTCCAGCACCAACTGCTCTGCCCAGTGCCAGCCGGTCAGTCTACAGGCGCGATACCAGGACCTGCCCTGGAATGGGTTTGGTTCTGAATCATGCCTGCTTATAGTTTTACAGTAGAGGATCATGTCTGGTGTATAAAGCAAGCATGAGTCTTTAGCATTAGCATCCTGATTTAACTGCAATACCTTGCGTCTGTCCTATGATGTCAGTCATGTTGTCAATAGCAAAATTAGCACAAAGCAAAATCAACTCCAAAACATACTGCATAATTAAAAAATTGTTGAAGAGATGCTAAGATATGTTATTTTATGTCTGATGATATTGTGTGCAAAATTCATCTTTTTCTGCAGTGGAGCATTAACGTTATTTCAACTGCACTGTCTTTTTTTTGTTTTTTTTTTGTTTTTTTTTTTAACATTTTTAAACAGAAATCTCAGCCAACTCAACCGGTAGATTATTGCATTGAAGTTTCAAGAAATGCATCTAAAAATTCAAGCCGAATGTTCAATTTATCGATCTCTGGTCCTGCTTAGGAAAGGAGAAGATTAGTTAAGAACATCAGTGACTGGTGTCCAGAACTACAATAGTTTTCTTTGAGAAAAGACGTTATTTCCACTGTCGTTTTCTCCTCAGAACCAGATCTACGTTCCTCCTAAAGATCCCAGCAGCTGCTGTGGTCAGTGTAAGAATGTTTCCTGTCTCTACCAGAGTGAGAACGGCACCGTCACCTTGCACAAGGTGAGACTGCCAGTCACCTGACTCACATCTAATGCACGCTCAGTATGAACTATTGTCCATGCATTGCTTCTGTGACCTAACTGTGAGTGCCTGGACCTGCAGCCAGGGAAGAGCTGGGTGTTAGACTGCATGAGGTTTGACTGCACAGAAATGCTATCAGGGCCAACGCTGGTGTCCTACACCTACAGCTGCCCCCCCTTTAACGAGACAGAGTGTGTGAAGGTAAGTCAGCACAGCGATGCACTCATGGAGAAAAACACGTTTTAATACATGTTTCAATCCTGAACTTCTAAAGGAAACTGAACCGTGTCCAGACTAAAAGTCCTGTCCAAACGTCTCTCGTTTTCTGGCTCTGTTTATCTCCATGACCACTGTCAAACTTCAGGCATTTCATCAGTCTCTTCCTCCACAGATTGGTGGTACAATAGTAAGTTACATGGATGGATGCTGTAAAACTTGTGAGTATTATTTTACACTCATCCGACACAATGCCACAGAAAAGCACAACTGTAAACATGTCAGTACATGCAGAAAAATATACTCTCCCAATCCTGTCAACCCAGTGTTCACTGGGACTGTAACAGGTGTTGAATTTCTGTGTACATGTTAGTAAATGATGCCGTCTGTAGAGGCTTTGAGTAGATATTTACCAAACGTGCATATCTCAGATCTCATATTAATCATAAAGCTAAAAATACCACAGAAGTCCTGAAAGTACATATTCCCAGTGTTATTAAGTATTATTAAAATGCCTTATTTAGATCACTGGTCTCACCATCTCTTATCTGAGTATCACAAGCGCAGCCAGATTTATGAATGTTCGTTATTTAATATATAACAGAGTACATGTCAGTGTTACTGTATGACAGAGTACATGTCTGTGTTACTGTATGACAGAGTACATGTCAGTGTTACTATATGACAGAGTACATGTCAGTGTTACTATATGACAGAGTACATGTCAGTGTTACTATATGAAAGAGTACATGTCAGTGTTACTATATGAAAGAGTACATGTCAGTGTTACTGTATGACAGAGTACATGCCAGTGTTACTATATGACAGAGTACATGTCAGTGTTACTATATGACAGAGTACATGTCAGTGTTACTATATCACAGAGTTGGTTTGGTTCAGTCTGTGGTGTAAACGTCACAAATAAGTGTTGACCTATTCACCATCAAAAAAATGAAATAAGGCAAAACTATAATAGAAAAATAAGGTGCCTAGCACACAGTGATGTCTGTAAGTGAATGACTATAGATGTTACCAGAAATATTTCTGTTAGAATATTCTATCAACAGAAATGTTTCTGTCATAGTTTTTTGAAGAATGATATTTTCCACTGATAAATAACAGAGCCAGTCATATGTGTAATGCTAAACTGTACCAATTTCTCCAGGTACTGGATATTCACTCTTCCCATTCCCAGTTAGTCCATTGAAACCAACCATTAGCACAAACTGTGAACGAGGTACCAGTTTCTGCCTCCACGTGCTGAGACCTACCACTATCACCATTGTTGATCTCCAACAATGTACTCCCCCTCACCTAAACCGCACAGGACGTCCAACAGCGCTCTGTTCCTCTTTTTAATTAAAACAATACCTCACTTTAGCATTTTTGACTTCTCTTAAAAATATTTATACATAGATTGTTTTTTTTTTTTGACAATTTACATGACACAGTTAAATCTTTCCCCATTTCGCTCTGTCTGGGCAGTGCATTGTTGATTGCCAACAATGTACTGTTGGTAGTGGCCTATTAGCGACTACATGTTTGTAGAACTTTTTGCATGTGTTTGGTAATGAAAGTTCGTTCTGAGCTTATAGTGTTTAATCTGATAGTGTCTTTAGTGAGTGGAGACGCGGGTTCTCTGGTCTTTTTTTTTGAGTGATGTGGCATGACTATGGCACTGTTACCGATCCATCAGTCGACGGACTGGAAACATCCAAGTTCTGTGCATGTGTTTGATGCACCAACATTTAAAATATTCTTTGAATAAAAATGCGTTACGTTACAAAGCGCATGCCACATGACCCAAACAATCGAGACGCTTGCTAACTCTAGACAATATTGTTCTTTTACTTTTTCTGTTTTTCCCCCCCTTTTTTTGCATAAAATCAAATAGAATGTTTTTGTTTGTTTGTTTGTTTGGTTGATTTTGCTTTTGGGGTGCGGGGAGAGTTCAGCTGTTCTGTTTTGTTTGTTTTCGAGGGCGTTCTGTATCTGTAATGTGCCTCACTGTTCGCTGTGCATACGAGAGTAGTAGCAACATGATTATTTTGCAGCCAAGTGGGGAAAGAATTGTGTAATGCCTTTTGTGTTGGCCTGCAGAGGCCAGGCTGGGCTGTACACGCTGCACAGTACAGTAATGGATCTGTGCCCCGGCTCATTTAATAACCGCATTAAAAATGGTAAAGATCTAAAGAAATAACTTCACATAATCTCATATTATTCACTGAGCTGGCCAAGGTGTTTAGACTGCTCAGTGTTTGCTTTTGGAATGAGGATCCATTTGACTAGCCTTTAGTAACAGTTAACGTTATCTGTCTGTGGTCGTAACCCACAAATGTTAACAAACTGGTACCTCAGAATTGTCTGTCTGGGATGCAGGTAGAAACAAAGCTAGCGATTTTTTTTTTACCTTTGTGAAGTCTCACATTAACTATTACAATGGTATTTCACTTCTTTTGCCCATCACAGGTAAAGAGGATGGAAAATCCTGCCAGAAAGTAACGGTTAGAATGACGATTAGAAAGAACGATTGTCGTAGTAACAGGCCGGTAAGTCTGCTGTCACTACAAGAAGTACGAGGAGTGAATATGGCCGTGTGTGACTCGCGGTATTTCATTAAGCAGTCTATTCAGGAATATCTGAGCAAGGTCTGACTTTGACTTAAACGCCGTCATGCACGTTTTCAGATAACATCGCCCCTTTTTTCCCAGGTAAACATTGTGTCATGCGACGGCAAGTGTCCCTCCGCGAGCATTTACAATTATAACATCAACACGTACGCACGTTTCTGTAAGTGCTGTCGGGAGATGGGTCTGCAGCGCCGTTCCGTCCAGCTTTACTGCAGCGGAAACTCCAGCTGGGTCAGCTACTCCATCCAGGAGCCAACAGACTGTTCCTGCCAGTGGTCGTAGTGTCCCGACGACTGCTCCACTCACTCAGCAAGTCCCGCTCTACCGTATGGAGATCTGGAATACGGGAAGGGCACACGGTCTCCTAACACTGACACTTTGTATGTAGGCTTTTGTTTTGCGTTCTGTGAAACACCACAGTGACGCGCCATCCTGCCCAGAGTAGCTGATAATTGATAACAGTAATGGCGCGAAATGTTTATGTAATGTTTGGCTTAATGAAGTGTGTAATCCAGGTCACTTGTTTTAATGGGTTTTGTAGTATGAGCTCTGAAAAAAATTATTATTATTATTATTTTTTTACTTTGCGCTCCCGCCCCCAAAAAAGCCCCATTAATTTAAACTATGTAGAGATTCATAAGATCGGTGGGGGGCACGGGATTTTGGAAGGGCTTATGATTTGATTTAAACTAAAATAAGTTTTTTGTTGTTGTTATGGTAGACCAATAACAGCCATCATGGCAGATCGGTATAAACACATAATAATACATTCTCTTAAAAAATACATGACAAATTCAAATTCAGACTTTCTTCTGCTGTAGTGTGGCGCAGACTCTCCAAACCAACATATAACGGTCTTTGGCTTCGTGTAACCTTCACACAGAAACATCTAATCAGGGTTTTTAAAGAAACCACACCTCAAATACATGAAGTATTACTATTTGTTCGCTTGTTTGTTTTTTAACCCATGCGTAGCTGCCCTCAGCTTAATGTATGTCTCAGCACTTACACAGACTATTAATCGTTTTTTTCCGTTGGGCATCGGGGTCCTGACAGCCCTACAGTCATACACAAATACATAGTTATTCGTCCTCTTCCACTGCAAAATACATACACTAATCAAAACAGTAAGTAGTTGAAATAAATGAGAACAGTTAAAGCTCATATGTTATTTAGCGTGCGTGATTGACAGGCGGACTATGAATCCTATGCAGGCGTACCTGTGTGGAGCTGCAAAACCCTGTGGTGCACTGCATGTCATGTGTTACAGAAATCAGTAGAGTCACAGTTTTTGGGGGAATGTTTTTTGTTTGTTTGTTTGTTTGCTTGCTTATTTGTTTGTTTGTTTTTCACAAATCTCACAAAACGTTATGTTTCTGGTTTGTACATAAGAAATGTTTAGTCCGTTAAGAATGTTCACATTTACAAATATAATTTTACCTTTGGTAAATATCATTCATCAATATCCTGTATATCAAATGACCCAGATGCTTTTAGTCAGCTTAGTTCAGTGGTTTTTTATATATATAAATATAATTAAAATCAAGCTGTATTTTGAGCACTTTATTTATTTATTACCACACAATAGAGAAATAATTTCTAAATTCAACCTAAAGGTAAATTAATATAAACATATTTCTATTTGGCCTTCGTTTTCAAGCACTTCAAAAAGTTTATGATTTGAATTTTCCATTATGTTGTCTGGACTGGTTTGCTGTGAGGTGGAGCAGAATCACACTGGTTTGGTGCCTTTTTTTTTATTCTACAATAGAGTGACTGTTGAGTGGCCCGCGAGGTTCTCTCACAGTATTCCTCTCAGAGGCTGAACACAAAGCACATGAAATATTATGTTGGAATAAATTGATCAAGATGCATCTGATTTCAGTCTGGTTTAAGTCGAAATTGTTTAACTGACACTCCATATAAGGGCATTTGTTTTATACGTTGCTTTATGCCGTCTGATGGAATGCCCTGAGCAAAGTTATCTCGCTTTCTGAATTCTGTGTACCATATTAAATGTATATTTGCATTTTCAATAAAAGTTTCTTTAGACAGCTGTTTGTCTCGTCAACGCACTGTCAACACCACACACTCAGATATGTGTGTTGTCGTGTCCTGGTTAGTCTGCCACAGATGTGTGGGTCAGAGTCTCCACCTTCTCTGTCCCTGTGTTTGAGTCCATTTGGTCAAGTTGAGATCAGCGTTAGAAATGTTGTTTGAAATACTGACACGGCAGGTCGAATAGTTCAACAAATGTAAGTAAATACGTGAGAATACTGTGTTTTTCGAAACACGTTTAACAAGTACAGGACCTCATAAAACATGAAGTCATTTTGAAGCTGCTCCTTTCTGTCACGTGTAAAACTTCCAGGGATTGTGACAGTGTCACGGGGCAGTTATCAAACACCCAGAGCAGGTCCAGGATCAGAGCTCTCCATCTCTCTTTATACAAACACTCTATGGAGTTCATTTTTTCTGTTTCTATTGATTAGTATTTAATTCCTATTACTGCTATGGTGCTATGATCTAACAGTTTCTAGTGGCACCATTCAGGAGCTGCCCAAAGCCGCTGTCAGCTGAATATTAGTAAAAGGCAGAATCTGCAGGTGAGTCCCTGCCCGTGACAGACGGCAGGAATTGTCCTGGAAGTGACACTGTCCATCTGTAGGCGGAGTCAGCTGAAGAAAGGCCCGTCAGGAGTTAAGTTGTGTAAAAATGATTTCTTTGAGAGAGCAGATCATTGGTACATTTTGGTACAGCACCTTCTAAGCGTGAACACTGTACTGTTCACCGTGCGTTGCCATTTGAACATTATTAAACATGCACTTAGACTCAGCGACAGTAAAAATAAGGCCAGAGTATCAGCAGGTCCATATGGCAACACAATGTTTTATTTGCTCAGTACTTGTGAAATCTAATAAAAGTGTTAGTGAGTCTATTAGACGTCACCTTTTTAAGAAGTCTCGTCAGAGAGTGACAGTGCATCATCTTGGGCACTTTCCCACAGGTATGTCAGTTTACCTATTGTTCTGACCACTATGTCACAGGTATGTCAGTTTATGTATTGTCCTGACCACTATGTCACAGGTATGTCAGTTTACCTATTGTTCTGACCACTATGTCACAGGTATGTCAGTTTATGGATTGTCCTGACCACTATGTCACGGGTATGTCAGTTTATGGATTGTCCTGACCACTATGTCACAGGTATGTCAGTTTATGGATTGTCATGACCACTATGTCACGGGTATGTCAGTTTATGTATTGTCCTGACCACTATGTCACAGGTATGTCAGTTTATGGATTGTCCTGACCACTATGTCATAGGTATGTCAGTTTACCTATTGTTCTGACCACTATGTCACAGGTATGTCAGTTTACCTATTGTTCTGACCACTATGTCACAGGTATGTCAGTTTACCTATTGTTCTGACCACTATGTCACAGGTATGTCAGTTTATGGATTGTACTGACCACTATGTCATAGGTATGTCAGTTTACCTATTGTTCTGACCACTATGTCACGGGTATGTCAGTTTATGGATTGTCATGACCACTATGTCACAGGTATGTCAGTTTATGGATTGTACTGACCACTATGTCATAGGTATGTCAGTTTATGGATTGTACTGACCACTATGTCATAGGTATGTCAGTTTACCTATTGTTCTGACCACTATGTCACGGGTATGTCAGTTTATGGATTGTCATGACCACTATGTCACAGGTATGTCAGTTTATGGATTGTACTGACCACTATGTCATAGGTATGTCAGTTTATGGATTGTACTGACCACTATGTCACAGGTATGTCAGTTTACCTATTGTTCTGACCACTATGTCACGGGTATGTCAGTTTATGGATTGTCATGACCACTATGTCACAGGTATGTCAGTTTATGTATTGTCATGACCACTATGTCACAGGTATGTCAGTTTATGGATTGTCATGACCACTATGTCACAGGTATGTCAGTTTACCTATTGTTCTGACCACTATGTCACAGGTATGTCAGTTTATGGATTGTCCTGACCACTATGTCACAGGTATGTCAGTTTATGTATTGTCATGACCACTATGTCACAGGTATGTCAGTTTATGGATTGTCCTGACCACTATGTCACAGGTATGTCAGTTTATGGATTGTCATGACCACTATGTCACAGGTATGTCAGTTTATGTATTGTTCTGACCACTATGTCACGGGTATGTCAGTTTATGGATTGTCATGACCACTATGTCACAGGTATGTCAGTTTATGGATTGTCCTGACCACTATGTCACAGGTATGTCAGTTTACCTATTGTTCTGACCACTATGTCACAGGTATGTCAGTTTACCTATTGTTCTGACCACTGTGTCACAGGTATGTCAGTTTATGGATTGTCATGACCACTATGTCACAGGTATGTCAGTTTATGGATTGTCCTGACCACTATGTCACGGGTATGTCAGTTTATGGATTGTTATGACCACTATGTCACAGGTATGTCAGTTTATGGATTGTCCTGACCACTATGTCACAGGTATGTCAGTTTATGGATTGTCATGACCACTATGTCACAGGTATGTCAGTTTACGTATTGTCCTGACCACTATGTCACGGGTATGTCAGTTTATGGATTGTCATGACCACTATGTCACAGGTATGTCAGTTTATGGATTGTCCTGACCACTGTGTCACAGGTATGTCAGTTTATGTATTGTTCTGACCACTATGTCACGGGTATGTCAGTTTATGTATTGTCCTGACCACTATGTCACAGGTATGTCAGTTTATGTATTGTTCTGACCACTATGTCACAGGTATGTCAGTTTATGGATTGTCCTGACCACTGTGTCACAGGTATGTCAGTTTGTGCATTGCTGAAATTTTCACCTCAGACATTTAATCTGAGTGACTGAGTGATTCAAAGGCTCATGTCTCCATGCGTCATTGCGCTGTACTGACGTGGTCTGTTTTCCACACTGGTGCCCTGTCTTTGTTCAGCTGCCCTCTCCTGCCAGTGTGTCTGCTAGAAACGCAGCAAAGAAAAGGTCACATAACTCTGTGTGTGTGTGTGTGTGTGTGTGTGTGTGTGTGTGTGTGTGTGTGTGTGTGCGCGTATGTGTTTGGTTAGGAATACTGTGACAGCAGTAGCAGAAATAGGCTCATTAATATAGCTAGTAAATGGTTTTAATATAGCTAGATAAATATCTGAAATAGTGACACACTCACACTCATCTGAACCATGTGATCTTACCTTGACAGACATCAATCAGATCAGTTCCACTCCCAGATTAGATCACACAAATAAAACCTTACAAGACCAACACTGCACAAGACCAACAAAACCTTTTACAGGAGTTCAGTACACCTCCGGGCCCCAGCATTCACACACCAGTTGCCTTGACGGCCCCGTTCATGATGGGCTAAACACTGGGGAGCTTCCTTTGGAGCCCATCAAAAGGAACTCTTGTGTTGTGATTTGTTGTGACTACTGTCAGTCAGGATTTAAACATGCAAATTGACCTCCTTATTTACAAAGCAGCGAGGTGTGTTTGAGGCTTCAGTGTCGGGCTGTGTGAAACTGTGTTCAGTCCAGCTAGACTCTAAGTGTTCAGGTGACAGAGTAACCACCAAATGACTGATAATTCAGTGAAATGTCATTTCAGCCCCATCTCCATAAGGATGGCATGACGCTGTCTTTTTGCTTCTCATAACAGGGGTCGTCACAGTTTTTGTCACTTTGTGAAAACCACCATAACTCTGTCATTTCACAGTTTTACAGTTAATGGTAGGGCTGGCTTTATGACAGAGGCTGACGTAGCAGTTGTGACAGATTCTGGTGGCAGGCCCGGCTGTGGAGGCTCAGAGCGTGATGTCACATGTCATAACAGGGCTTTATCGGACCCTGTCGCAAGCATCTGTCACCAACGGACGTGGCACTTTCTACAGCTGAGACTTCCATCCATAGGCACAGGATGATGTGACACTGTCCTATGCTTGTAACATTCTTTAGAACATGTTTTTAATCTTTGGTGACCAATTCAACTATATGACAAAGTGTTTTAAAGGCAAAGAGTTGCTATTATAGACACTAAGTTTCAGCTCTTGTGAGAATTTATCAAAATTTGGAAATTGCTGTTACCCTAATTCTGCGTGATGGAGAAAGACAGATAATGAAACTCTTGTGAGAGATGAGATCTCTAGATTCGATAAACACTGTCAATGTACTGCAGATACACAAAAGCAAGAAGTTTAGACAGTGCAGCTTTAAAATGAACGATGAGAAACTAAAGCAACAAATAACAGCACTGAATGACTTCAAACAGTATCACATTTCCACAAAGCATTGTGGGAACACACTAACAGAACGCACCAGCAGCCCCCGGCGCACTGTGGACGTGACCGGTGATTATGTGATTTTGTGTTACATGCTTATGACAGAGAGACGTGTTTACCCTGTCAGGACACCTGACCCCTGCCAAACTGCCCAGTAAACCACTCAGACTGACATTCAACCCGTAATGCTAAACTCTATTACATCATGACATAACATGGGTCACAAAAACACAGGCTGACAAACAAGAAACGCAAACTGATAAACAGAAAATGCAAACTGATAAATAGGAAAATACAAACTGATACACGCTGACATGAATTGTGATGGCTGTTTATGACAACCCACATAACAAGCATAGGACACTGTAGTGTTATTTTTATTGATGGGGGAGTTCAAGTGTTCCAAATTATTTCTAAATGATGGACTCTGCTCCCTGATGGATGGTTGTGTCCATCACCATGAATGTACTGTTCTGTTCTTGTGCTGCTGTCACAGGGAAAAAATCTAACACAGAGGGATGTTTTGAAGTCAGGTCCAGTCCAGTTTGCCCAGTTATACTTTCACTATATATAACCAGAGATGACGCTGGGCTGACAGACGCTGGGCTTCCAGCTCTTAGTCCAGAACGCTGCTGAAAAGTGTTGATGGGGTTCTAAGTAAGCCGTCAGACCGAGCCACAGCGAGGGATTCGTATCGGCCGGATTCTCCCTCCGTTCTTTAATCCCCGCAGCCAGTCCGTCATTGCTTCCTTAAGTCCGTGTGTGGATCAGTTTCCCCGGGCAGGTGGGAGGAGCAGAGACCATGCGTACGGCAGGGACCCCTCATCACGGCCAGTGCAATGACTCACCACCTATTTCCACGCGTCTGCTACAGCAGGAGAGAAAATCTGAGAATGAGGTTTAAAGACCTGCCTAAAGACTGTACTTTAGGCAGGGACTCCAACAAAAAGAGTTTCTATTTAATAGTCGTCCAATAAGAGTTTTCGTTTAATAGTCATCCGAAAAGAGTTTCTGTTTAATAGTTGTCCGAAAAGAAGAGTTCTATATCTCTGCAGTCAAAAAAAAAAAAAAAGAGATGTTGATGTATCAGAAAAAACACACATTTGAGCCATTTCAGCTTTAATAAGTAAAATGGGAACTGTTTTAACAGTAATGTACTACAGCACCAAAAACTTAAGCCCATGCACAGACAAATCGAATGTCTTTTTCCCCATCAGAGCTGTGTTGGTCTCTGAGGTGTGTGGAGCTGTGTTTATCTCTGAGATGTGTGGAGCTGTGTTTGTCTCTGAGGTGTGTGGAGCTGTGTTGGTCTCTGAGGTGTGTGGAGCTGTGTTTGTCTCTGAGGTGTGTGGAGCTGTGTTGGTCTCTGAGGTGTGTGGAGCTGTGTTGGTCTCTGGGGTGTTTGGAGCTGTGTTTGTCTCTGAGGTGTGTGGAGCTGTGTCTGTCTCTGAGGTGTGTGGAGCTGTGTTTGTCTCTGAGGTGTGTGGAGCTGTGTTTATCTCTGAGGTGTGTGGAGCTGTGTTTGTCTCTGAGGTGTGTGGAGCTGTGTCTGTCTCTGAGGTGTGTGGAGCTGTGTTTGTCTCTGAGGTGTGTGGAGCTGTGTTGGTCTCTGAGGTGTGTGGAGCTGTGTTGGTCTCTGGGGTGTTTGGAGCTGTGTTTGTCTCTGAGGTGTGTGGAGCTGTGTCTGTCTCTGAGGTGTGTGGAGCTGTGTTTGTCTCTGAGGTGTGTAGAGCTGTGTTTGTCTCTGAGGTGTGTGGAGCTGTGTTTATCTCTGAGGTGTGTGGAGCTGTGTTTGTCTCTGAGGTGTGTGGAGCTGTGTTGGTCTCTGAGGTGTGTGGAGCTGTGTTGGTCTCTGAGGTGTGTGGAGCTGTGTCTGTCTCTGAGGTGTGTGGAGCTGTGTTTGTCTCTGAGGTGTGTGGAGCTGTGTTGGTCTCTGAGGTGTGTGGAGCTGTGTCTGTCTCTGAGGTGTGTGGAGCTGTGTTTGTCTCTGAGGTGTGTGGAGCTGTGTTGGTCTCTGAGGTGTGTGGAGCTGTGTCTGTCTCTGAGGTGTGTGGAGCTGTGTTTGTCTCTGAGGTGTGTGGAGCTGTGTTGGTCTCTGAGGTGTGTAGAGCTCTGTTGGTCTCTGAGGTGTGTGGAGCTGTGTTGGTCTCTGAGGTGTGTGGAGCTGTGTTTGTCTCTGAGGTGTGTGGAGCTGTGTCTGTCTCTGAGGTGTGTGGAGCTGTGTTTGTCTCTGAGGTGTGTGGAGCTGTGTTGGTCTCTGAGGTGTGTAGAGCTCTGTTGGTCTCTGAGGTGTGTGGAGCTGTGTCTGTCTCTGAGGTGTGTGGAGCTGTGTTTGTCTCTGAGGTGTGTGGAGCTGTGTTTATCTCTGAGGTGTGTGGAGCTGTGTTTGTCTCTGAGGTGTGTGGAGCTGTGTTGGTCTCTGAGGTGTGTGGAGCTGTGTCTGTCTCTGAGGTGTGTGGAGCTGTGTTTGTCTCTGAGGTGTGTGGAGCTGTGTTTGTCTCTGAGGTGTGTGGAGCTGTGTTGGTCTCTGAGGTGTGTGGAGCTGTGTTGGTCTCTGAGGTGTGTGGAGCTGTGTTTGTCTCTGAGGTGTGTAGAGCAGGTTCTGTAAGTGCTCAGTTGGGAGCTGAGCAGATTGGTGACATTAGTCAGATCTGACACCACCTGTATGGAGGATCCTGCCTCTGATGTGTGATGCAGGAATACAGAATGAGTCACGATGAAAAGGAGAGAGTTTGTCTCATTAGATGTTCAACAGAACACTCACAGGAATAATCAAATCCTTTAAAAGTCTAATCTCTGATCTTTTTTTGTGGTCATTGGTCGTAGCTGTATATTTTTGAGTTTAGCCACTGAAGAAAAGAATGTGAGAGACCTTTGCTGAGTCTGGTGACATCACAGCCAAAGTCACAACAGCTGCTGTGACCCCATGTCACTGCCACACCCCCTGTCAGTCATCCTACTGACCAATCACTGCAGCCGCTGCACACCGGACTTCAGGAAACATAAATCATAGGGTCCACGACTGCCCTCAAAAGCCTTAACATCATGGTTATTTAATATCTGTACAGACAGTTCGCTGATCTGCCCTCATCTAACCTTAGATAAGATCAGGGGTTTTGGATGCTGTAGGTCATACCTTTGCCTGTTCTGTTTTTGTCTCTGTCTGTTTTACAAGCAAAGTAAAAACTGGGGAAATGACTGTAAAGATGTTAATGCATTTGATTGGACAACCTCATGTCCTCAGGGTGAAACTCAGCTCTCAGTTTTTCTGCAACTAAACAATTAATTAACTCAGTATCTCTGTGTTAATTGTCTCCCCGAACCATATCCAGTGTTTGAGAAAGAGAACCATATCCAGTGTTTGAGAAAGAGAACCATATCCAGTGTTTGAGAAAAAGAACCATATCCAATGTTGGAGAAAAAGGACCATATCCAGTGTTTGAGAAAAAGAACCATATCCAGTGTTTGAGAAAAAGAACCATATCAAGTGTTTGAGAAAAAGAACCATATCAAGTGTTTGAGAAAAAGAACCATATCAAGTGTTTGAGAAAGAGAACCATATCCAGTGTTTGACAAAGAGAACGATATACACTGTTTGAGAAAAAGAACCATATCCAGTGTTTGAGAAAAAGAACCATATCCAGTGTTTGAGAAAAAGAACCATATCCAATGTTTGAGAAAAAGAACCATATCCAATGTTTGAGAAAGAGAACCATATCCAGTGTTTGAGAAAAAGGAGCATATCCAGTGTTTGAGAAAAAGAACCATATCCAGTGTTTGAGAAAGAGAACCATATCCAGTGTTTGAGAAAAAGAACCATATCCAGTGTTTGAGAAAAAGAACCATATCCAATATTTGAGAAAAAGAACCATAGCTGGTGGGAATTCACACATGCCTCTGGGATCTGACAGAACTTGCTCTCAGTCTTTGAATTGTTTGTTTGTTTGTTTTATGTGCAAAATCATGGTAAAAAAAAGCACAGTCTAACAGCAGAAATCTGAAAACAGATAGTGACTATAACATTTAGAAAATACTCTACAAGTTCATGGCCATGAAGTGAAACATGAGTGTTATTTTTATGTTGCACTGTACGATGAAATGATGGAGGTCTGTGCATCATAATTA